>NC_091830.1:83074380-83386523 GCF_038994185.2 Dermacentor albipictus | reverse complement strand
CCCACAAATGGCCACCATTCTCGCTCCGGCTCGACAGAGAAGAACTGAAAGAGGCCCCAACATTACGCGTACTTGGTATCCCGCTTCAAAATAACATACGCGCAGATAAAACAATCAGAATTCTCCCAACGGCTGTTGAACAAATCTCTAGGTTTATACGAAGAGTGACGAAGCATCGTAGTGGCTTTAGCGACGCCGAAACTTTCAGCCTTGTTCCCGCATTCATCAGCCGCATTAGATACGGCCTCCCTTATCAGGAGTAGTGTAAAACGGAACTGGAACTGATAGACGCCCTTATGCGAACGGCCTACGAAGCCGTCATAGGGAGTCCGATGGCGGCTTCGTGGTTGTTCATATGATACGGCAGAACGTTATATTGGCCCAATTCCCCCCAAAACATCCGCCATTTTTTACCACCAGCGTCGTTGCAAATTTCGGGCACACCAATCGAAAAAAAATATTTGTGAATCTGCTGACGCAGCACCGGGACCAGGTGGCCTTATAATCGCGCCTGCAAGCCCGACGGACCGATGGAATTCCGGATCGGCATCACATTTAGGACCAAATAGATAGGCACAGCGGAGACAGTCGCCGTCGCAATGGCAGTTAAGGCCGACGACTCAGCCGGCCAGCCATCTTTGATCCTCACGGACTCACCGTTGGCTTGTCGCCTGTTTATGCAAGGCAGAGTAGCGGCCTGTGCCCTATGCGTGCAAGGTCACACGCTCCTGAAGACGCACAGTGTCATGTGGTGCCCGGGCCCCGCGGGGGCTGCGGGCAACGAAAGGTCAGATGCTCTCACTGGGAAATTGGATTGCCGAGTGAGAGTGCAGCCCGATACAGTCCGATCGAATCCTTTGACGTCTCCACGCGACATCACTGAGCACCAGCGTCTTGAACGCGGAACAAACGTGGGGCCCCACCTGAGTCTGAACGGAGCGGATGCCCGGGACATTAGAATAATTCAGACAAATACCACCCGCACCTCGGCCTGTGGCACGCCATCTGGCCTGCGGACTATCCTGGGCACTGCCCGTGGTGGGGGGTGGGGGAGGGGGTGGGTGGCCACCACTTGCCCATGTAATGTTGAATACACGAGCAGGCACGAAAATTGATTTTCACCCTGTTGGGATCGAAAATCATAAGTTGACGGCAGTGGCAAACAATCCTCACCCACGGTGACCAGGAGACCCAGAGGGGGCTCCTCGACCAGGCCCGGCGAGTAGCTCTGGGCAGTGGAACCTCGCTATAGCCAGTCACCCACCTACTCCTAACACATCTTTCCTTTTCACTCAATAAAATGTTATTCTTTATCTCCCTACTGCGTCTCCTATTCATTGTTGCTTAATCTTCGCCCCCTGTTTCCGCAGCGCCATACCTGAGCGCTGCGGAAATACAACGTAGGCAAATTCTGAATATCTGCACCTGCCGTGATTGCCACATATTTATTCATTTCATAAATACTGCCAGTCTTCAGAGAAGGCCGTAGGCAGCAGTGGACAATACATATGGAGAAACGATCACAAATAAGAACACACGAACACATCACACAAGGCTCACTCCACGCACTGAAAAGAAGCGGAACACCAATAGGTTTCACGTCGCTTGCATACGAACCCGTGCTACAGATATGAAATTGTACACTGATATATTGACAGAGTGCTGCACAAGAAAAAAGTTTAGATAAGAACACGGACAGTTCAAGCTGCCCATGCACGTCGCACGATATGACGAACTGCTTTAATTCGTTACGTATCGGAGCACATTGCGGGACAGCCATAGCATATGTCGCGAGATGATAAGGGTTGCTAGAGATCAAAGGGTGATGGAAGAATTAAAAAGCACTTAAGAATGACTGTATGGTGAGTTTCTCAGCAATGCGTGCTCTGAACCGGTTGCGTTCTCGGATAGTTCGCGGAAAAATGAATTATAGAAGCAATCGGCTCTGCAGGCGAATTCTTTGACTTTTTTTCGAGTGATTGCCTCATGTGGACCGACGAGTCACTTGCTGAATCTACAAATCTTCATTGATGCGCAGATTATCATGCTATATTTAAATACATATATTTCAACCTACCACGATGATGTCTTAGTTGAAGCTTTTCTAAATTCGATTTTTCTAGCAGCTGAGTCGAAGATGTGTGCCAGCTGTATGAATTGAAGACGAATCTTATTGATTTTTTTTGGACGCTTACGAGTTTTCTTATATTAACTTCAATAAATGGGTCCCACTAGACGGAAGCATATTCAAGAATCGGCCTAATAAATGTTTTTTATGCCAGTAACTTTGTTTCTTCCGTCGACTGACGTAGGGAACGTGTGAGAAACCGAAGCTTCTTCATGGCCTTTTTTGTATGTAGTTAATATGTGTGTTCCACCTGAGATCAGACGTGATCATGACACCCAAGTATTTATAACTTTCTACTGAAGAAAGACTGCGGCCATTTATTGAATATTCGATGTGTGAGGGAATCCGTTTTCTTGTTCCTGTTATTGATATGGTCTTCTCATTTACCTTCATTTGCCACTCAGAACACCACCGGTTTATTTTAGACAGATAAGAATTTAGAAGAGCCTAATGACTCAGACACTGAATTACATTATACAATATACAATCGTCCGCAAACAACTTAGTTTTAATTGGTATGTCTTCAGTAATGCATTATTAAAAATTAAAAAGAACAGTGGTCCCAGGATGGATCCCTGCGGTATGCCTGACAAAACTGGGGCTGGACTGGAACTAATGCTGTCGATGGAAACAATCTGCTGTCGCAATGAAAGATATGCTTCTATCCAGGATATTAATGAAGTGTTCTTGAATATTGATTTCTTTTCGACAAGCAGTTTAGAATGGTACAGGCGATCAAAGGCTTTCTCGAAATCTAAGAATATAATGTCTTTCTGGCTTTGCTTATCTAATGATGCGGCAAAATCCCGAACGGTTTCGAGCAATTGTGTTACCGTTGACAGGTTCTTGCGAAACCCAAGCTGTCTGGAATCGATCAGTTTGTTATTTACAAGAAACTTTGACATACGCTTGGAAATGACATGTTCTAGTGTCTTCACACATGTGCATAAAATGGAAATAGGCCGGTATATCGTACTATGTGATGGATTGTAGGATTTTGGAACGGGGAAAATTCTTCCATACTTCCAATCATTTGGAAGTTCCGATCGCCGTAAGGATTCTTTAATTATTATGGTTAAATATTTCGAGCACCATTCGGCTTACCTAATGAGGAAGGTATTAGGTATGCCGTATATTCCAGTGGGTTTTTTTCTGTCCACTTTCACAAGAAGCGAGAAAACGCCTTCCTCAATTATTGGTACGTCACCTATAGCAGGGCATTCGTGAGGTAGTGTAAAGTGTGGCTGATTGCCGTGATCTTTTGTGAACACTGAACAGAAGTAATCATTGAATGAACTCGCCATGGCAAATGGAGCCGTAACCGGGCTACCGTCAATACATAGATTCGATATCGTACTCTTTTGAAAGTTGTACTTGAAAAACACAACAGGAAATTTTCAGTCTGTCGTGTTTTGGGACGTTGTTTTTGTCGTTCTGTTGTCTGTAGTGCGACGTCTTGTAGTCAAAAGTTCTGTAGTTCCTGATCAATAGTTAATTAAAAATTGACAGAGACCTCTTTAGGGATATGCAAATTTATTAGTACAAGGAAAGAAAAATAGAAAGTAGAAAAACCCTTCCCGCCCGGGATTCGAACGCGGGACCTAAGCATCCCGAGCCCAGCATCGTACCACTGCACCACGCTGCACGCGTCATACACAGTATATTTTGGCTATGTTAACAGTAACAATCGCTGTCTACGTTGTTGCTTACATTTGAATTTAAAAGCCAAGATGAGCTTTCACTCCCCCGCGTCAACTGCCACATCTCTGGAAGAGCAAAAGTGTTGTTACTGTTATGTTATTGGGTGCTGGATCACTCCAGAAAGAGGCGGAAGCAACACGCAGAAGCACAAACACACATCAAACATGTATTGACGCATATAACATATAGAAAACGGCACACACATGCGACAGTTCCCCAAATTACCTCAGACGACATGCAGCTATTACATGTATCAGTCAATTACAATCGGCCTACAGTTCAGCTCGGAAGCGCGTGTCACTGTCGGAGACCTCGTGGAACCGATATCGGCCAGCGGGGTCGGACGAGAGTGTCGGCCGGCCGGGTCGGACAGCTGTGTCGGACGGCCGTGTCGGACGGCCTCGCGGGGCTCACATGGCTGTGCGCAACAGTCGATATAGGGAGCCTCCGCGTGCCCGGTTTCCCTCCGGCGGGGTATGCGCTCGGGAGCCCAGGGCCGCAGTCACCGGGTCGCGTCCATAGCTGGCGGGGTAGCTCTGTGGCCGCTCACCCGAACGCTCGATCGCCCCGGTTCAGAACCGCCAGCCCTCCAGGACCAGTAGCCCAGCGAAAGAACTGGGCGAGGCGGCCTCTCCGCGAGCGACAGCGTTGATTCGGTTGCGGCGTCGTGACGCGGGCGGCGATAGCTCCTATGAGCCGGACGCCCAGCGAGGAAGCTCTTTGCCGTCGAACGCCGAAAATCGCGCACTGCTCACGCCACGGGGCCACAGGCCACACTCTTATCGCGCCACGCTTTTTGAGGCGCCACTGCCGACGCTCTCAAATTGGTGTCGATGATGATGATGGCTCTCTTGCGGGCACTTGCAGAGTCGCTATCCTCTTCGTCACCGCACGGCGCACTGCCTTCATATGTTTATACTTTCCACTCCCGCGTACCATATATTATCACAGTTACCATCAACAGATACATCCTAGAGTGCGAGAACATCGATTTTGCTGTACGATATCCATATTGAATAAGAAATTCAGAAATAGACAACAGTTACCAGGGACACTGTTAGGGTTGTTACTGCGAATTTTTACAGTTGTCTCTCGCTCTGTACCCTTTTGAGCGCGCATATAATTCGTGTGTTCAATGCAAAATAGCTACAAAAACAATCGTGGATAAGTCTTCATTTTGACAGCATACTGGCTTCTCGCGCAGCGCTGTACCAGGTTAATGAGACCCGAGCGAGACACATTTTCACGAAACATTGGGAAATCAACTAATGTGTCAGTGTAAACGCACTCATGTAAGTCCACAAGCCTGTGTGCCACATCTTACCAAATAAAACAAAACGGATACGCACCCATTCCCGCAGATGGTATGATTTTGATCAGCGGCCGATTTTGAGGGTGCCGGTAGGGCGTTGCTGGTGCCGCATCGTCCCGGCAGAGTTATAACAATTGGCCACGTCGACTTTAATACCCATGTCGGTGTTATCAGCATTGCCGGCTTCAGAGAAGCACGCTTGAATAACGCGCAAGTGGAAACTACAGTGTGCACCAGCGATGCGAGATTGACATACAATTTTAAAGGGCCGTGACACAAAGCGCTTCTGCTGCGACTTCAGAACTCTTGGCCGTCGTGATGGAATGTTTCTGTTGCGACCTCAGAATCACTGTCGTAATGTCAGAGTCGTTGTCACGATAGAAAGCTGTTGTTCCGACTTGAAAACTCTTGTTGTCGCTACAGAACGTTTCTGTTGCGACTTCAGAACCCTTGGTTTTCGTGACAGAATGTTTCTGTTGCGACATCAGAATTTCTGTCGGTAAGTCAGGAATGTCTGCCCATTACAAAACCGTCAGGAACTTATGTCGTACAACAGAAATTGAACTTCTGTTATGACAATTGGGGGCCTGTTGCAATGATAGGCTTCTGACGTATAACACCATTTCTCTGTAGTACAACAGAAGTTGGACGCATTACTTCAGGAACACTTCTGTTGCGACAATCGGAGGCCTGTTGCCACAATAGGTTTCTGTATTATTTCAACAGATCTCTGTTGCACTACAAAAATTTGTCGGGTTACTTCAGGAACATTTCTGTTGGGACAACACGTAGCCTGTTGTGATGACAAATTTTTCTGTAATACTGCATTAACCTGTTCTAGAGCTTCAGCTTTCTGTTGTAACAACAGACATACGACAGTCTGTACTTCTGTTGTCACAACGAGAAATGTCTGTTGTACATTAGAAAAGTATGTCGCTCCATCAGGAATCTGTAGTTACGAAAGAAAAATCCTGTTGTTCAACAGAAATTTCTGTACTAAAGGCAAACTCTGTTGCCATTTTCAACTGGGCTCCCTCTTCATAAGCCTACTATACATAGCATCAGTCTTATATAGATCATGAAAAGATATTCGGGGAACCTAATGCGCGAAAAAATGTCGGCACTACACACTCGATAACACTCCAAATCTTCAAAACCTTATCAGCAGCAATTTACGAGGAGTGCTGCCACAACGGGCTTTTCTTGAAGATGTGAACTTTCCGTACAACAGGTACAGGGAAAAATGACCGGAAGGTTTTTGTTTTCAGTATTCACGCAAGGAATAAGGGAAAGCAAGTAGCAACAACACCTAGCTGTAGAGTAACACACAGATTTCCAGCATGTAAGAACGATCGGTACTCTTTCTTGCTTTTTTCGTTTGCTTTCCCGAGAATTGCATTGCGACGGCGGTGGCACCAGCGCCATCAATTTATTACAAGCGCGAAACACCCAAACCATGTATGAATGATCGAAGAAGGCGTCACTGTAGGTTAAATGAGGCATACAATTTCCAACTCCATAGCGTCTGGTGCAGTATTCGGCCACCCCCTCCCACATGGCTCACTCAATTACCCATTAACCCTCAGTCGTCAGCAGCTGCGGAGTATCTGACCTAGGCGGTGGTCAGACCTGTAACGCAGCAGAGGGTGCTAAGAATGTCGGGATGCAGACAGGCTGCCACTTGAAACTGACCCTTGCAACGTTAAGCACCCGAAGCCTCCGGAGTGAGGCTAGCTTAGGAGGACTCTGAGGAATTATCAAGCATTGTTTAGGATATTATCGGCTTTAGTGAGATTAGATGAATTGGTGAGGTTTAGACATTGCTAAATAACGGTCATGTCCTTTGCTATTGAGGTCTCCCTGATAAGAAGCCATACCGGGTAGGATTCCTAATCCATAAGGACATAGCGGGCAACATTGACGAATTGTATAGCATTACCGAGAGGCTAGCAGTAGTCGTAACCAACCTAATAAGAGGTATAGAGTTAAGGTAGCACAAGCCTACTCTTCCACATCCAGTCACGACGATGGGGAAGTAGATCAGTTTTATGAAGATGTTGAATTAGCGATGAGAACAGTGAAAACTCGGTATGCAGTAGTAATGGGCGACTTCAATGCAAAAGTGGGGTAAAAGCAGGCAGGTGAACAGGTTATCGGCAACTACGGTGTCGATTCTAGGAACGCTAGAGGAGACATGCTGGTAAGATTCGCAGAATGGAATAAGCTGAAAATAATGAATAGCTTTTTGTTGAAACTTAACAACAGAAAGTGGATGTCAAAAAGCCTTAATGGTAAAACAAGAAATAAAATTTATTGCGCGCTTTTCGCCAATCCCAGCATAGTGCAGGATGTAGAAGTGGTAGGTATGATAAAGTGCAGTGATGATAAGTTAGTGAGGGCTAGGATTCACCTCAATTTGAACAAAGAAATAGCAAAATTTGCCAAGAAAAAACCGGTCAACTTAGAAGCAGTAAGCGTAAAAGCAGACAAATTTAGGCTGGTACTTCCATACAAATATGCAGCCTTAGAACAAAGAGATGATGATGATTATGATGATTTTGATGACACAGAGGTACCGAATGGAATCGTAATGAGGCTGGCTTCAGAGACAGCAAATGAATTGGGCGGCAAGGCACAAAGGCCACAAGTACGCAAGCTCTCCCAAGTAAGAAAGGACCTAGTGAAGAAACAGCAACAAATGAAAGTCTCCAACTCAAGAGATAAGATAGAATTCGTAGAACTGTCAAAACTAATCAACAAAGCGAAAATATGGGATGCGAGAAATTTTAGCACGAGAAAGAGCGAAGAAGTCGTAAAAAAAAGACGCAGCCTTATATCACTGACGAAAAAACTTGGTATAAGGCAAACCAAGATGTATGCACTGAAAAATAAGCAGGCTAATATCATCAGCGACATCGAAGGCATAATAAAAGCAGCGGAAGAATTCCATACTGACCTGTACAGTGCGCAGAGGACTCAGGAGTACTCTATTCGAAACAATAATGAACAATATAATGAAACTCCTCCTATCATTAGGGATGAGGTCAGAAGGGCATTGAAGAGCATGAAATGGGGGAAAAGTGGCAGGAAAGGATGGAATGACAGTCGATTTATTCAAATGTTGAGGAGACATAATGCTAGGAAAACCGGCCGCTCTCGATACGACGTGTCTATCGACTGCAAGGGTCCCAGGAAACTGGAAGAATGCAAATATTATACTAATCCACAAAAAGGATGACGTTGCAGAAATGGAAAATTATAGGCCCATTTGCTGGCTCCTAGTATTATTTAAAATATTTGCCTAAATAATGTGGAATACAATAAGGGCAACACTGGGCATAAGTCAACCAAGGGCTGGCTTCAGGAAGGGATACTCTACAATAGATCACATCCATGTCATTAATCTGGATTACATGAAATCTGCAGAGTACAACGAGCCTCTCTATATTGCTTTCATATACTAAGAAAAAACATTTCGTTCAGTAGAGATACTAGCAGTCATAGTGGCATTGCGCAATCAAGATTTACGCACCACTTACGTAAATACCCTGGAAAATATATACAGACCTTCCAGAGCAACCTAAATTCTACGCAAGAAAAGTAGGAAGATACCTATAAAGAAAAGGGTCAGACAAGGAGACACAATATATACAATGCTATTCACTGTGTGCTTGGAAGAACTATTCAAATTACTAAACTGGGTAGGCTTATGCGTATGGATCGAAGACGAATACCTCAGCCACCTTCGGTTTGCCGATGACATTGTTCTATTCAGCAACACTGTCGACGAGTCAGAACAAATGAACCAAGACCTTAACAGGCAGAGCGTAAGAGTGGGGCTGAAGATTAATATGCAGAAGACAAAAATTTTCGACTAATAGCGGGGCAAAAAAGAAGAAGCAAAGAAGAAGAAGTAGAAGAAGAACCCGGCAAGGGAACAAGAGTTCAAGATCGCAAGTCAGCCTCTGGAGTCTGTGAAGGCGTATGTTTACTTAAGTCAACTAACTACAGGAAAGCCTGACCATGAGGACATTCACCGATGAATAAACATGGGTCGGATCGCATACGGTAGACATCGTGAGGTCCTAACTGGGAGCTTACCGTTATCATTGAAAAGGAAAGTATACAATCAATGCATTTTACCGGTGCTGACATATGGCGCATAGACTTGTAGTCTGACGAAGGAGCTTGGGAACAAGTTAAGGACCGCTCAGAGAGCGATGGAACGAAAATGCTCGGCATAACTTTAAGAGACAGAAAGAGAGCGGTTTGATCAGAGAGCAAACGGGCAAAGACGATATTCTAATAGACATAGAGAGAAAAAAAACGGTGCTGGTCAGGTCATGTTGTGCGCAGATTAGACAACTGTTGGACCATTAGGGTGACAGAATGGGTACCGAGAGAAGGCAGCCGCAGAAAAGGATGGCAGCAGGATAGGTGGTGCGACGAAATTAGGAAATTTGGGGGTGTTAGTTGGAATCGGTTGGCGTAGGAGAGGGTTATTGGAGATGACAGGGAGACGTCTTCGTACTGTAGCGGACATAAATAGGCTGATGATGATGATGTTAATGATGATGCCTGGGCATCCGAGGCGTCGAGTGGCAGCGTGCATGACACACGCAGGAGCACGTTGTCCCCGCATGTGACCGAAGTGAGCGCTCTTGCCGCCGTTTGTGGGCCCTCCTAGCTTCATTACGATCAACGTTTCGCAGGAGTTTCCCTGCTGCCATTCTCACAAATAAAAAGCGCAGGCAGGTGTGCATGGTGTCATGGGCGTGGAGCCTCGCCGAAAAACCCCGCACCGACATGTGCTGCCACGGCTACTATGTGCGGGGAAAAGCTGGCAAAAGATGGCAGGGTCTTCACAGCTATGTTACAAGTGGTTCCAGCAAACAAATGGGTCAAATCGGTAGTTTTAGAATACAGGTGTTGCTGTGCGCTAGTCTGTGCGATTGGAACAGAAGCGCGACTGGGCACATTTCGCCACTTGACGTTGAAAGCCTAACCAAAATGGAAAGCGTGCAGCTTATGCGCATGTTTATCGGATGTCGTGTTATAATGTGAAAAATCTGCTTTTATATTTGTATTTGTCGGCGAACGCGAAAAATCGCATGGTAAGCACATAAAAATGAATACTCCAATAAAACACGCCATGCACCTCAATGCACTGGCTTGCACAAGGAAATTTCTTTTGGATACTCATTCAACCTGCTCGCATTTATTCCCGTAGGCTAAACGCTAGAGCATCAGGCTACGGATGATCTGTTAGAATCCTTTTTCACTTATATACAGGGCGTTTCAGTGAACGCCATCAAAAATATTTTCATGTTGCCTGTGGCAGATATCACAATTATAGTTCATGAGCTGGTCTGCTCCAAGCGGAGGACAATACTTGCAAAATCGACTTACAATATCGACTAACCAACAATGATTCACTAATTAAGTTTCTAATTAATTACGTTATGACTCATATTCGATTGGGATCTCCATCATATTGGATATTGGATCATATTGGATACTGTGGCTCAAGGCGAATCCACTTGGAAAACATTTTCAAGATGCCACAAGTTGCTAGATGTAAATTCGGCAACCTTGTAGAGAAATGCATTGGCATTCCAGTTAATTTGTTTAAAAAAACGTCGTTTTATGCACTGAAGCGCAGAAGTACCTGAAACGCCAATGCTTTTCTCCGCAAAGTTCGAGAATATGTATTTCGAAACTATTGTCGTGCTGAGAATTCGTTCCGACTGTACCGACCTTGCGAAGTCCACTGCTAGAATTTGTAAATTGCAATGTGGGTCATGAGATACTTGGGTAAAAATTTCATTAGTGAGTTCTTCCTAATTGCTCGTTGTGCAAGTTGTGTTTAGCGTTTGGAGTAGACCGCCTCATAAACTAGAATTGAGCTATCTGCCAAAGGCAACCTTTCAAAAAATATGAAAGTGCTCGCTGAAACACCCTATATATCTGGGGCCAGCCCGCAATGAGAGGCTAGTGACAGCATGTACGCAAAAGAGGTGGTAAGTCGCTAAGGAACGGTGTGTCTTCCCCAATTCACGCATACAGGTGACAGCTGCTGTACCCCGTGTGTGTGCATTTCCTTTGTGGCGCAAGATGCGTGGTTTTTAGAGACGATGCACAACATACGTATAGGCTGCTTGTCTTTTTCATTCCATAAAGGTATCCCTATAACATGTACCTTCTAGTAAGGCAATTGGAAGTACTGCTTAAAAGGGGCAATATCCCAACGTAATATGTTTATACCTTCTGAAGAAGCAGCACATTTCAAAATATAGCAAGTACATATATAGGCCAACGACAGTATGTAAACCTTGTGCAAGACGAACATTTGCCACATTTAAATCAATATGTATATCTACAATGATCGCATGCTACATTTTCGCACATTCAACACATCATACTCTTCATAGGTAAGCACGGGATTATTGTGTAAGTGTCTTTACCAGATATCAGGTAGCACCATATGAACTGCAATAACAGCAGTATCATTTTTCGCTTAGTCTATTTTAGTGACTTCATTTTTTTACATCCGTTATATTCAACTTCTTTGCTTCTTATTGCGACAAGTGTACGCATTTAAATCTTGAACGAAGTCGTGAATGATCCGAATTCGTTTCTTGAAAGCCATATGTTTCCGAGATATTTTCCTTCACGTCTATCCATAGGTGAAGATTACCACCCCCATAAGTGCAGTTGTGTCGTATACAGCTTATATTGCAGCATCGGTACTTTCGAGTGCGTTAGAGATGCACACCTAGAAAAAATAAAAGAAATTGCATATCTGAGACAGAGTAATACATTCAGTTATTCTAACGCTGCATCATGCGCCAAACGATGCTCGCAGTTTCAGGATAACGCGGGAGGTGCCTGTAGACTCAACACACGCCGCTGGCACACGCTTTCCTCCACTTTGGTTCATAATTTCCAATTATTTGCGATTTCAATAATTAGTGCTGCTGCTTTCTCCGAGGATTCCAGTGGGTTCAGTGAATAATCACTGCTATAATTATGACCAGTAGTTAGAAGCAGCAAGGGCTCGGGGGGGGCAGGGCCTCAGTTCTATTTTTCTTTCCCTTTTCACGTACATACATACATACATACATACATACATACATACATACATACATACACACACACACATACATACATACATACATACATACATACATACATACATACATACATACATACATACATACATACATACATACATACATACATACATACATACATACATACATACATGCATGCATGCATGCGATAAGCTTAGCAGCTTTCCTTTCCTCCATCTCTAGCAAAGGAAGACGTCGCGCGTTACTTGTGGCTAAAAAATCGGGCCTCTCGTTACCCATTATCGTCGCTTCTACGTGACGTTCTCAACAACGGCAGCTTTTATGTGTTCAGGTAGCATACCAGGCATATTGGCCATCTGCCCGTTTAGCGATCACGTACTGGCTGACGCCAGTGTTGACATGATGCCGTACATCCACCGCCGTGGTGCTACGTGCTCTTAAAGTGGCAGACGTAGTGCATATACACAAATGCACGTGGAACTAGACAGGATGACAGTTGCCGCCATAGCTCAATTGGTGGAGCATCTCACGCGTACTGTGGAATATGATTGTGCAGGTAGCGCGAGTGGCAAGCTGTCTTCCTATTTCTGTTCGCTTACCCTTAGTGCTTCTTCAGTGCGGTCATAACTATAGTTAATTTCCCCAAGGCGTTTCTTGGCTGCGCCGTGTGCTGGCTTCGCAGAGCGATGCACATAGCCACTCGGCCGCCGCTGTAGCACAGTTGCTGTGGCGTTGCGCTCGTGAGCGTAACGTCGCCGGTTCGATATCGTTGGAAAAAGCCGCATTTAGATGACATTGCAAGGCAGCGAAGCTGTGTGGACTTTGATTTAGTTGCACGGTAAATAACTAAAGATGGTACAGAGTTATAACGGAGTTACCCACTATGGTGTGCCTCACAATCAGATTACAGTTCTTGCATGCAGTTGTTTTTATAATTTTTAAAGTTGATTTAACCATTTAACCATTACTAAGAACTTATGCGTCTCCAAACGATTCCTAGTTTTCAAGATACAAAGGCTGCTCGATGGCCCCATGGTTACTGCCTCTCTGGCCGGTCCGAATATTGCGTTTCAGCTTGGTGCAGATCACAGTGGCATTGGTGGACGAAGCATTGACTTTCTCCCACATTAAGAACCTTACCTTGTTTAGGTATGGCTGCTTCCAGATGAGAGTGTATTGCAGACAGCACAATATATAGCGGCGTATGAGAGTGTTAAACCTTACGCTTCCCATTGCTTGCATTAGGCTTATCTGCTAGAACAATTCTGCCTCATCACCACGAAACTAGTAGCATTACTTCAAAAATCATTTAAAATACTTTGCACTGATCCCACTGCAACGTCGCTTCAGATTTGAGCATAAACATAGAGAAACAAAGCAGAGCAAGAAGAAAAAGTTGTTTTATTTATTGGACAGTGTAGAGAGGTAGGCCGGGTAATGGAGAATCTGGCCTGCTATTCTACATAAGGGAAGTGGAAGAGGGGAAGAAAAAGGGTCACAATGGAGAATGATATTGGAGGGAATGGGGTGAAGGACACGTTGTATGAATGTTATCACAAGCGTGAGTTCAGGCCCGTACCGCCCAAGAAACGTGAAAGAGCACGCATTGTCCCTATAGTATGCTAACTCTGTGGCCATGCGCCTAGCAAGAGGTCCTCCGACAGTGGTCTATTGTATAAATGTCTCAAGGTAGCTGCCATTGTGAGCCTTTTGCGCACATACTCAGGGCACAGAAAGAGCCTATGGACTGTAGTCTCTACAACGCCACACACTGAACCGTCCGCGGAGTCTGTCCGTCCAATGATGTGCAAGTATTTACGCGTGAAGGCGATGCCTAATCGCATTCTGTGTATCAGGCATCTATGAAAGCGTGGAATTCCACGCAGAACCGAAAATTGCATATCGGTATCCAGCCTTTTAAGGAGGGCGTGACGAGTGCCTGGCTGGGCCCACTATCTTCTCTTCGCACTCCTCGATAATTCTGATAGGAGGCATGCGATGTGCGGTCTGAAGAATGGCACTACAGTTCGCAGGTCATTGCTGAGGGCGCGCCTTACTGCAGCATGGGCCATCTCATTACCATTGAGCCCACATTTTCCCGGCATCAACTGCAATACTATGCGGTGGTATTTTACTTGAGCTCATGAAAGTAGCTCGGTGATCTGCAGTCCCAAAACCTGATATGTGCTGTGGCGCAGGAAGCATTCCAAAATTTGCAGCGAGGGTTTTGAGTCCATGAAAATGCTCCACTTTTGAAGTATTTCGCCCCAGATGTGGCGAATCCCTTCCCCCATATTTTCAAGCTCTGCAGCGCTTGATGTGGAATTATGTTCTAGAATGAAACATCGAGTTATCTGCTGGGCTGGTATCACCACAGCTGCTGTCGATGCCTTTGGTGAAGTGGAGCCGTCTTTATATACATGAGCATATGTATTGTATTCTGGCCATATGTTTGCCAGAGCAAGTATATGTAGTCCGCTAACGCGAACCTAGTTCTCTAGTATGCCGGGGACATGCACGCATACGGAAGGTTGAACCATCACCCATGGTGGTTTGACGGGGTGATATGGAAGGGCATAGACTGATGTTATGAGGGGTAGGGGATAGTGGAGTGCACTTATGAAACTGCTGTCCGGCCGCTGAAGTAGAACCGACGTTAATAGATGACAGTTGTTTCATGTTATTGAGCATAAATATACACGAAGTTCTTCGTGGGACAGGTGTACTGATAATGGGCATACGCGGGCTTCCTCAGTTGTGCCTTTGGCAAGCCGATGCATATATTGAGTGCCTGCGCTTGAAAGCTCTCTAATGTCCGCAAGCAGGAAATGCTCCAGTTTCAGAGTATCAGGAGGCTGTATCGAATGTGCCGTCTACGAGGATGAAAATTATAGTTTTTGCCACGAATTCTTACGATCACCTGAGGCGGCTTGAGACAGTACTAGAGGTGATGAATTTATCCGGACTCTCCCTGGAGCCAAAAATGCGCCGTTTTGCCTACGAACAACTTCTGTTCCGAAGCGACGTCATCAGCAAATCTAGAGTCCGTCGCAACCCACAGAAGACAGCTGCATCGCTAAGTTCCCGCGGCCCATCGACACGATGACAGTGTGCTGATTCCTTGGCTTGTGTGCCTAATACAGGAGTTTTGAAAAAGGCTTTTCGAGATTGCGGGACCCATCTCACAAATCCCACGTCGACATTAATTGGGAAACACGGGAGCACGATGCACTTAAAGATCTAAATCGATGGCTTCACTCGCCAGTGTTGCTTTCACACTGCAATGAAGTCACCGAGATGGAAATCCAAGCCGATTCAAGTAGCCTAAGACTCAGCGCCGTGCTATTTCGGGAATGTTACAGCTGTAAGGGTTATAGCATGCGCAGATCAGTCACTGTCCAAAGCGAAAGCGAGTTATTCTACGACGGAAAAAGGGTGCCGTGCGATAATTTGCGCTACGGCGAAATTTCAGCCTTACGTATACGGCAGCTATATGTAGCAATGACCGAAGATGACTTTGCCGAGAAATAGCTAGCGCACCCAGAGCAAAGAAGGCTTGCTAAGTATTTCGAAGTGAATCTGCCTTTGTCCCGAGAGTATTTAGGTGCGAATCGCGGTTGTTTTAATTGGGAAACGACGTACTGGTGAAGAATTTTTACCAAGCCCGTGCCAACTACCTCCTCGATGTGTCCTCAACACTCCGGTGAAACGTCCTGCCCGCCATGCATAACGATCATAGAGTTGCGCACTTCTTGTTTTCCCGACTGGTCGCAAGAATACAAGAGGAGTATTATTGGTCGCGCGTCACAGCTGACTTCGCCCGTTACGTCAAATATGTCATGATTGCCAGCGAAGCAAGGCACCACGGACAAGGTCAGCCTGATTACAACAGCTGATTCAGCCCCCTTGCCATCCATTTCGGAAGATCGTGATCGATTTGCTTGGAACCCTTCCGACGCCAACATTCGTAAATAAGTGAGTCGTCCTGTAAACGGACTGCCTTAGTCGCTTCACTGAAACGAAAGCACTGGCGAAAGGCAGTGTAGGCGATGTGACGACATTCTTCGTCTAGAATATGCTGTTGTGATATAGTGCTCCAGTGTCACTAGTGTCTTGACGCAAGTCCCGAAACTACCTGTTTTTTGGGTGAAGCTGTGCTCAGTAAAGGAAGTATCACCACACACAGTGGTTCCAGCGGCCTGACTCACCGATCGCTGAAATCTGATCTGCGGGTCAAGCGCGCCGGCTTTTATGCTTGGCTCGTTGAAGATCCCAGCGTAATCGCTGGTGCTGGCGTGTCTTTCATAACCTTCTGCATTATCCGTGTCGCGTTTACAATCTCATAAAAGAAGGTTCCGTGACACTAGGCCATGGTTAGAACCATCGATATTGTTTGAGGCGCTTCAGACAAATAATTGAGCGCCTTGCGGTGGGCAATAACGTTTAACATCTGTTCCTGGTGAAATATGCTCACCAGGAAACATGATTAGTACACCGGCAATGTACCTCATTTAAAGAGACTTCCTCCGATTTCAAGTACGGAATGGAAAGCAAAAAAAAAAAGGCTGTAATAATAAACAACCGTACCAGGGCAACTCATAAATAAGGCCCTAGATCTCTTTAGCTTGTGCAGACGATTAGAGGAACTAAGGTTGCGCAAGAAGCCCCTGGTATTTCCTAATGCCGTCCAGCACAAAATCTTAGTCCACTGCGCCAATACCCAGAAAGACCTTGCATGTGCGGAAATATTGTCGAATCAACTTTTCACTGAGTCTTCATCAGCACACAATGGTCCAAACAAAAACATGAGTTATCAGACTGCTACTCGACATACATTCATGGAAGGTTGTAAGCTCGGTGGCCTTAGAGCCTTTCCGAATTGTTGGTGCGCAACTGGGTGAGCTCGCCGGCGTCTTAAGCGTGCTCGAGTTAGGCGGTGGCGTTAAGGCGTCTTCTTCGGTGAGGTGCCGTTCACTTAAAGTATCTTAGCAGTTCTTCTGTCAGCCATGAAGTTAAATGATGCAATGTATACGTTGTAAGCGAACCATTTCACTGCTTCTGTCGCTTCTACGAGCACTCTTAAAATTAAACATATGTGAATACATGAATAACTTCACTTTATATACCAATTCCTTGCTATCGTTGTTCATAGCTCTTGTGCGTAGCTTTGCAACCGTGATCGACATTTAAAATGTCATCGTCCAAGCACTCCGTACAGATGCTCAACTAGCGAAGCGGAAACGTACGGTCCCGGAGTTATTCAATGGCTTAATCACGACGGTTACATTAACGACGGCTTGGTAGCGTGCCGGTTCCTCGCTGTTCTCTTGGTCCTTACACTCTGCTTCGCATCCTCGTTCTTGTGGCCAGGCTACAGCATCGACACGGCGTAGACGAGCTTTTGCCCCGTTCTGCTCGTCACGTTGCTGATAGAAAGCAGCCTGGTCCTCAGTAGTACGTATGACACACAGCTTACCAATTTCGGAGCCGCTGAGAAACTTTTGCACGCGCTTAACTGCGACGGAGAGCACTGTCGTCAATACTGACCGAGCCGGTCGCGCGCCTCTCTGTCTTTTTTTTTGTGTGCTTCCGCAAGCGGTTGCACCGGAGGAGTTTTCGGCGTGCAGGCGCCAGACGGGCTCACGGATGGACGGATGAATCGGCTAGGCATATACATCTTCCCTGAAAAGCAGGAAGACGCGAGATGATACTACTATGTCTGCCTTAATTGTTGTCGGTGGTGTTTATAGAACGTTATCCAACTCCCTACAACTCACAGATAAAATATTTTTTTACAGTATGAGCATTAGCTTCAAATTGTGGCAGTGACGATGGGAATTATTGTTTGCCTAGGTATGAAAGTTTATCGGGAGCTAGGGAACCAAAAGTAAAAATGAAAGTCGCAGAAATTAGTCATAGCACCATTCCACACATAGCCAAGTGTTTCCTTATATGAATCAAGCTGTGCAGCACTGTGCGCATGTGTGCAAAGGGACATAAAGTTCTACTAGTGAAAGCGTAGTGGCAGTATGACATCGCCTGGCATTCCATTCCTGAGCGAGATGACAACGTATCTTACGCTTTGAAAGCTTCTTGGTGATAATATTTGGTGGAATAATAATTGGAGGCCGTGATATGATCCCCGATTCAGCAAAAGGCGTTTATATGTCTCCTCACTGCCTGAAATGGCTTCTCTTCATAAAGGAGCCAACTCCCACTAGTACTGGACTGGCACTAAATACGCTACAAATTCCACTACTATGCAGGACTCTGCCTATTGCGGCAGTGCAAGCGATTAGTGGCTTTGAATAAATGCTGCTGGAGAGTGCCCAATTTACAAATCCTGTCATTTCCACAGAAAACGAGGAAAAACGAACGTCGTCGTATACCACACCGACAACTGTTACGCCAGGCCATGGCGATGCATCTCGCTACCCACGAGTGACCATAAGTGGGCACTATTATACAAATACAAAGCATTGGATGAAACGATCGAGGCCGTCGCGCTCGGCATTTCGGCGTCTCTTTACGCACTCCCAGTTGTTGTCTCAGCAAAACAATCTGGATCTGCACGCCTGTGCGTCGACTACCGGGTGTTGAATGCCATGAGGCTAAGAGACTGTTATCCGTTGCGATTGAGTGGATACTCAATAGACTATTTACGCCCTATCAGACGCTACGTTTTGAATGCTGCGGACTGCAGTCACGGTTATTTTCCAAAAAAATCACAGCCACTTTGTTGAAGAAGGATAGTGGAACGCGAAGCTTTCCCACAATACAAACAGAATAAAAGTCCAACGCCAACGACCACGCAACGGGCACAGCATTCCGTTGCCGAGAAACAGGATTGGCTTCACGGGCACGATGGCGCTCACACTTACGTTCGCGTATGGCAGCCACTTCTGCTGTTCCCTGCACCTGCAGCCTACCCATGGTGACGGCCGGGAAGGCATTGTGTAACATGCTTAATGCAATGCAGAGATATACAGTTCGTCTGAGTAGCGTGGCGTTCAACTATATTTCTTGAAGAAAGGATCGTTGATGTTTTTTTTTTCAGATCTTAAGACAAGCTCGTGTTAACGCGGACATGCTGTCTCCGATGAGCAGGGAAGCTCACTTATTCAGGACTGGGTTGGTCCCATGTCCAGAAGATGCAACTTGCACTTCCAGCGAACATTGTTTACATGCGCTACCCTTGCTGAGCTCTTCGTTTCACGCCGTTATCAGGCACTGACAGGGTGGCGAGACGACGCTGGTGCAGTGCTGCAAAAGTAAACTATAGTGTCCTAGATAGATGTGTAAGTAGGCAATCCTGTAGTGCGGTTTTTTTTTGCGCTCGCGGACGAATCAGTGAGACATACAAAGCGTCGCTTTAAGATAAGTACATTGAGACAACGCAACCAACCTTGCAATCACGTACCACCGCGTTTGTTTCAATTTGTGCGCCTAAAATTGGGTCCAAAACTTAGCCAATTCACTATTTTAGGTGAGGCTAAAAAAAACTTCATTCTTTGAAATTTGCACGATGTCACTGTCATTTTGCGTTAGTATGACGAAAAAATTCAATATATGATAAATGCTCTACGGCACAGCCCTGACATTCGTATGGCATTTTCGTTACGGAATACAGAACTATCGACGCGAATGTTGACGTCCTTTGTTTCATGCCAGAAAATGGCATTCTTTGCTCAAGTTCAGATTTTCTGCGCGCTATCCGAAAGTATGCAGCTCATGGGGATGTCAAGAGCCTCCAGTACATTCTTGATATGCTGACGTTTTACCGCCAGCTTATCCCGAAGTGCCTGGGAATATTGCAGCCGTTGAATCAGCTGCCAATGAACGAAACAAAATGCTGTTGGCAAAAGAGCAACAAAACTCGTAGCGGTCATTGCTTGAGCGATAGCGCGAAATACATGTTAGCAGGGACCAGATCTCATCAAAGCGTTTACTGTGCAGACGTAAGCAGCCTAATTCAAGGTGTGGTACTACTGTAGGAAAACGAAGATGCATTAATACCGGTTTCCTTCTAAAGCCACATGCGTAGCGCTGCTGATAAACACTGCAGTATTACGAAGCTTGCATGCCTGACAATCATTTTAGCACAATAAAATGTTTACAATGTTTATAGATAGAACTATATTTGCCATTCATACCTACCCAGGGAAAGAGAGAGAAGGAAGCAATTATTTCAGGCATCGAGATCGTTGCTCTTAAGTTACAGTGGGTGGTGGCATCATTCCAGGACTCCGCTTGCCATGGCCGCTCGAAAAACTTGCTGAAGAGGCGCCTCTCGTGCCACCAGAGTATCGCCGGTCAGCTGTACTTCCCATCGCTTAAGTGACGTGCTAGGCATCTTGAAGTGTGGTTTGCACAAGCACCTGGACAAGATGTGCAAGAGCGTTGGGCGTGCGTCGCCCCAGCAGGGGCAGACTCCGCGGTAGGTGAGTGGGTATCATCATCATCATCATCATCATCATCATAAGCCTGGTTACGCCCACTGCAGGGAAAAGGCCTCTCCCATACTTCTCCAACAACCCCGGTCATGTACTAATTGTGGCCATGCCGTGCCTGCAAGCTTCTTAATCTCATCCACCCACCTAACTTTCTGCCGCCCCCTGCTACGCTTCCCTTCCCTTGGGATCCAGTGCGTAACCCTTAATGACCAACGGTTATCTTCCCTACTCATTACATGTCCTGCCCATGCCCATTTCTTTTTCTTGATTTCAACTAAGATGTCATTAATTCGCGTTTGTTCCCTCACCCAATCTGTTTTCTTCTTATCCCTTAACCTTACACCTATCATTCTTCTTTCCATAGCTCGTTGCGTCGTCCTCAATTTGAGTAGAACCCTTTTTGTAAGCCTCCAGGTTTCTGCCCTGTAGGTGAGTACTGGTAAGACACAGCTATTATATACTTTTCTCTTGAGGGATAATGGCAACCTGCTGTTCATGATCTGAGAATGCCTGCCAAACGCACCCCAGCCCATTCTTATTCTTCTGATTATTTCCGCCTCATGATCCGGATCCGCCGTCACTACCTCCCCTAAGTAGATGTATTCCCTTACGACTTCCAGTGCCTCGCTGCCAATTGTAAATTGCTGTTCTCTTCCGAGACTGTTAAGCATTACTTTAGTTTTCTGCAGATTAATTTTTAGACCCACTCTTCTGCTTTGCCTCTCCAGGTCAGTGAGCATGCATTGCAATTGGTCCCCTGAGTTACTAAGCAAGGCAATATCATCAGCGAATCGCAAGTTACTAAGGTATTCTCCATTAACTTTTATCCCCAATTCTTCCCAATCCAGGTCTCTGAATACCTCCTGTAAACACGCTGTGAATAGCATTGGAGATATCGTATCTCCCTGCCTGACGCCTTTCTTTATTGGGATTTTGTTGCTTGATTTATGGAGGACTACGGTGGCTGTGGAGCCGCTATAGATATCTTTAAGTATTTTTACATACGGCTCGTCTACACCCTGATTCCGTAATGCCTCCATGACTGTTGAGGTTTCGACAGAATCAAACGCTTTCTCGTAATCAATGAAAGCTTTATATAAGGATTGGTTATATTCCGCACATTCCTCTATCACCTGACTGATAGTGTGCATATGATCTATTGCTGAGTAGCCTTCACGGAATCCTGCCTGGTCCTTTGCTTGACAGAAGTCTAAGGTGCTCCTGATTCTATTTGCGATTACCTTAGTAAATAGTTTGTAGGCAACGGACAGTAAGCTGATCGGTCTATAATTTTTCAAGTCTTTGGCGTCCCCTTTCTTATGGATTAGGATTATGTTAGCGTTTTTCCAAGATTCCGGTACGCTCGAGGCCATGGGGCATTGCGTATACAGGGTGGCCAGTTTCTGTAGAACAATCTGTCCACCATCCTTCAACAAATCTGCTGTTAGCTGATCCTCCCCAGCTGCCTTCCCCCTTTGCATATCTCCCAAGGCTTTCTTTACTTCTTCCGGCGTTACTTTGGGGATTTCGAATTTGTCTAGACTATTTTCTCTTCCCTTATCGTCGTGGGTGCCAATGGTACTGTATAAATCATTATAGAACTCCTCAGCCACGTGAACTTTCTCATCCATATTAGTAATGATATTGCCGGCTTTGTCTCTTAACGCATACATCTGAGTCTTGCCAATTCCTAGTTTCTTCTTCACTGTTTTTAGGCTTCCTCCGTTCCTGGGAGATGTTCAATTCTATCCATATTATACTTCCTTATATCAGCTGTCTCACGCTTCTTGATTAACTTCGAAAGTTCTGCCAGTTCTATTCTAGCTTTAGGGTTAGATACTCTCATACATTGGCGTTTCTTGATCAGATCTTTCGTCTCCTGCCATAGTTTGCTGGTATCCTGCCTAACGGAGTTACCACCGACTTCCGTTGCACACTCCTTAATGATGCCCACAAGATTGTCGTTCATTGCTTCAACACTAAGGTCCTTTTCCTGAGTTAAGGCCGAATACCTGTTCTGTAGCTTGATCTGGAATTCCTCTATTTTCCCTCTTACCGCTAACTCGTTAATCGGTTTCTTATGTACCAGTTTCTTCCGTTCCCTCCTCAGGTCTAGGCTAATTCGAGTTCTTACCATCCTGTGGTCACTGCAGCGCACCTTGCCGAGCCCGTCCACATCTTGTATGATGCCAGGGTTAGCGCAGAGCATGAAGTCTATTTCATTTCTAGTCTCGCCATCCGGGCTCCTCCACGTCCACTTTCAGCTATCCCGCTTGCGGAAAAAGGTATTCATTATCCTCATATTATTCTGTTCCGCAAACTCTACTAATAACTCTCCCCTTCTATTCCTAGTGCATATGCCATATTCCCCCACTGCCTTGTCTCCAGCCTGCTTCTTGCCTACCTTGGCATTAAAGTCGCCCATTATTATAGTGCATTTAGTTTTCACTCTACCCATCGCCATTTCCACGTCTTCATAGAAGCTTTCGACTTCCTGGTCATCATGGCTGGATGTAGGGGCGTAGACCTGTACAATCTTCATTTTGCACCTCTTATTAAATTTCACAACAAGACCTGCCAACCTCTCGTTCATGCTATATAATTCCTGCATGTTACCAGCTATATTCTTATTAATCAGGAATCCGACTCCTAGTTCTCTTCTCTCCGCTAAGCCCCGGTAGCACAGGACGTGACCGCTTTTTAGCACTGTATATGCTTCTTTTGGCCTCCTAACTTCACTGAGCCCTATTATATCCCATTTTCTGCCCCCTAATTCCTCCAATAGCACTGCTAGATTCGCCTCACTAGATAACGTTCTAGCGTTGAACGTTGACAGGTTCATATTCCAATGGCGGCCTCTCCGGAACCAGTGATTCTTAGCACCCTCCGCTTCATCGCAGGTTCGACCGCCGCCGTGGTCAGTTGCTTCGCAGCTGCTCGGGACTGAGGGCCGGGGTTTGATTGTTGTGTTCATATAGGAGGTTGTGGCCAAGTACTGCACCAGGGTGGCCAATCTTGCTCTGGTGAGGGAGTGCGTTACCAGTTCTGGTCACCGGGATCAGGCCAACTCCAGGCCTGTTTGTGCAATTTTATCAACACGCGGATTTTTTTTTAATCCGGTGGAAAATTGCCGGCACCGGGATTCGAACCACGGACGTCTTGCACGCGAGGTGGGTGTTCTACCTCTACGCTACCGCTGCATTAGTGGGTACAGTTTGCTCTATTTGTGGAGGTTTTGGAATGTCTTTTGTTTAATAAATCCTAAATGTGCCTAAGATAAGTCTTAGATTCGCCTCTTCAGTACCGATCTTTTTACCATGGAGAACAGTCTTTATTCCAGCACTTTGAGAACCCGGCTGTGTATCGCTCACACTAGGGCCTTACACTGCATCACTACAACTAGTTCGTTTGAGTATAGTAAGGGCTCCTTAAGATTAGGTGCTCATGAGCTCTCGCAAGCTACAGCTTCCACACAAGAACAGGTGGAAACTTCAGAAGTACCACGGCTGACAGTGTTCTATACATACTGTGCAGATTGCTGGGGGAGCTCCGGAGAATAGCAGGCCCTGAGGTAATCGATCATTTCGGCGCAAGGCACGGACGCCAATACAGGCGCCCAGCCGTCTGACGACTACATGGTGACGGAAGAGGGCGTGCTGCATCGGTACATAGAACAGGCCGACGAAGACGTAGACAAAGCTGTTAGGGTGCTTTTACCGCATATGTTGCTCAAATCCGTCCTGCGCCACTATTCCCACTCCTAATCAGTCCGCCCTTCGTCACGACAGAATATTCTACGCTACAAACTTCTCTGACCTCATGCCTAGGAAAAATATTTGTAAAGGTCATACTAACTACATTAACTAACCTCCAAGAACAGAACGACTACCTATCTGAGAACATGTAGGGTTTGGAGCAGCACATAGCCATGCAGGACCTATTATTATTACTGAATGACGAGGTGATATACAACATCTAAAAAGCGGCAGATCACGTAGTGGTCGCACTAGTGGTGGCACAGCATGGTACACGACCTAATTCTACAAGAACTTATCAATGCGGCATGTGTAGAAAAAATCTGCAGCTACATTCGCTCCCTCCTTAACGGGCCGAAGTGTCACAATAGGGCTAGGAGAACTGCGATCTCAAACTCTCATAATGCCCAATCGTGGACCTCCACAAGGATCAACACTATCCCTTTTGCTCTTCAATAGGGGCACGGACAGGCTAGCTGAACAACTGCAACAAATACCGGGCCTAAAATTCACCCTTTACGTAGATGACATCATGCACCAGAAGCATCCATGGGGCACAAAAAGCGTGCTACAAGAGGCGATACAAATGGTACACCGTTTTGCTGTAAAGGAAGCTATGGCTAGGGTGCCGGAGCAATCTGAATTCATCAGAATTCACGGCAGAAGGTACTGCAAACAAGAATTCTCACTCCGACTCGACGGAGAAGAGCTCAGAGAGGCACACACAATACGTGTACTTGGTACTCGACTTAAACGTAACGAACTAGCAGATAAAACAGTCAGAACTCTCCGAACGACAGTCGAACAAACCTGGAGTGACGAAGCATCCTAACAGCTTTAGCGAGGCCGAGACTTTCAGATTTGTTGACTCCTTGGTCATCAGCCGCATTACATACAGGCTCCCTTACCAGAACTGAACTGGGGCAGATATGCGCCCTTACACGAATGGGCCACAAAACCGCTATCGGAATCCCGATGGGTGCCTCCACGCAGGCACGTACCCAGGGGGGGGGGGGGGCCCGGGGGGGCCCGGGCCCCCCCCCCGAAATCAAATGGCATACCCCCCCCCCCCTCCCCACCTACGCCACCACTCCTCACACATTCCTAAAGCGCCGCCAGGTCAATGTTGAGACTTGGCAGCTATTAATCGGTCAGCATTATGCTGCCTTTTTAACTCCTTTTATATGGCGGTAGTTATCGGCATCTCTTGTAATGTGAAGGACAGTTTTCTCATAGATTCCGCACCCGTGCGATTAACTCGAGATGCGTTCAATTGTCACCCTGTATTCAACCGTCACGCGCATAGCTGTTGCTTTTGTTAGCTCAACCTTCATTGTTTAGGCTGATCGTGGGACCAGGAAAGGGATGCGGCTGTTACTGAGGTAGTCTGTACACTCGTGGAACGAGTTGCTGCCGGAGAAAACGCCCATTGCGTTTAACTTATCCCTTTGCTTCATAATTTCCTTGAGTTACGGCTCGCCGCGAGGCTGGCAGATGCCCGCAACCATTTACACGTGATATGGGTTAGATAAGGTGGGAAATAATATAATGTTAAAGTGCGTCCATCACGAAACCCTTCAATAACCCTTAAACCCATAAGCAAGGTGACTGTCGCCCGTTACTTCGTCTGTTTTCCCCTAATTGTATAGCACTTTTCATGCAAAATTGGCAACTGGAAACAAAAATCGCAAGGAGATGCGAAATTAAGCGATCTACTAAGGGAGAGAGCAAAGGCAACAACCAAACTGCAAAGAAAAGCGAATAATAAAAAAGTTGACCGTTGTTTATGAGAATATTTATGGATTAACATCCTTTTATTTAAAAAGAAAGTAGAGAAAACGCTGCCGGAAGTGGAGAACAATTACTTGCTTTGAATGACGCTTCTAAAGTTATCGGTCGAACCGCCTCACGTAGCCACTTCTCTGCTGTGCTTATGTGGGTGTTTTTCTAACCTTTCGCGGTGAGCGCAGTGCATCTAGAATCACAGAGTCCTGCGCTCTACGCGGTTGTGTGGGACTGCCGGCCGCACAGCGTTACGCAATTCCCGGAACTGTCAAAACTGATCAACAAGGCGAAAGTAACGGATATTCGAAACTATAACATGAGAAAGACTGAAGAAGCTGTAAAAAATGATGAACGCAGCCTGAAATCAGTAAAAAAGAAACCTGGCTTGGGACAAACCATGCTGTATACACTAAATGATAATGTCATCAGCAATCTCGAAGATATAGTAAAAGCAGCGGAAAAATTCTAAGCTGACCTGTATACAGTACTCAGAGGAGTCACGATACCTCCCTTAGAAACAGTAATGAACAGGATACAGAAGCTCTCCTATAACTACCGATGAGGTCAGAAGGGCCCTGCAAGAAATGAAACGATGAAGAGCGCGGGAGGAGAAGGTGGAATAACAGTCAATTTAATCAGAGATGGAGGAGACATAATGCTTGGAAAACTGGCGGCTTTTTATACGAAGTGTCTATCGACTGCAAGGGTCCCAAAAAACTGGAAGAATGCAGACATTATACTAATCCACAAAAAATGAGACGCTAAAGAATTGAAAAATTATAGGACCATTAGCTTGCTCCCAGTATTATATAAAATAGTTACCATAATAATCTCCAATAGAGTAAGGGCAACACTGAATTTTGTCAACCAAGGGAACAGGCTGGCTTCAGGAAGAAATACTCTACAGTGGATCACATCCATGTCATCACTCAGGTTATTGCGAGATCCGCAGAGTACAATAAGCCTCTCTACGTGGCTTATATAGTTTACGAAAGGGCATTTGATTCAGTAGAGATACCAGCAGTCATAGACGCACTACGTAATCAAGGAGTACAGAACGCTCACGTAAAAAGCTTGGAAAATATTGCTACATGCGTGTGGTATTTGTTTGTTTGAACGAGGCGCGTGAGCGCCATCACTACAGAAAAGAGGAGGAAGAACGAACTGGGCTCGCGCTGTGAATCTAACCGGTCGGCGCTGCAACCGTTGTTGTTAATATAATCTGTAAATAGTTTCTCGTCTTAATGACTCGTCCTTCGCGTAATAATATCTACAGAGGTTCTACAGCTACCTTAATTCTACACAAGAAAAGCAGGGGGATACCTATAGAGAAAGGGGTCATACAGGGAGACACAATTTTTCCAAAGCTGTTCACTGTGTGCTTAGAAGAATTCAAGCTATTAAACTGGGAAGGCTTAGGAGTAAAGATCGACGGCAAATATCTCAGCAACCTTCGGTTTGCCGATGACATTGTTCTATTCAACAACAATGCAGACGAGTTACAACAAATGATTGGAGACCTTAACTGAGAGAGTGTAAGAGTGGGGTTGAATATTAATATGCAGAAGGTTAAGATAACGATAAATAGTAGGGCAAAGGAACAAGACATCAGGATCGCCAGTCGGCCACTAGAGACTGTGAAGGAGTTCGTTTACCTAGGTCAATTAATCACAGGGAACCCTGATCATGAGAAGGAAATTCACAGAAGAATAAAAATAGGTTGGATCGCATACGGCAGACATTGCCAGCTCCTGACTGGAAGCTTACCATTATTATTGAAAAGTAAGGTGTGCACTCAGTGCATTTTGCCAGTGCTGATATATGGGGCAGAGACTTGAGATCAAGTTAAGAACCGCGCGAAGAGCGATCGAACGAAGGTTGCTAGGCATAACGTTAAGAGAGCCAAAGGGAGCGGTTTGGATCAGAGAGCGAATGGGTATAGACGATATTCTAATTGGCATCAAGAGGAAAGAATGTAGCTGGGCAGGTCATGTAATGCGCCCGTTAGATAACCGTTGGACCATTAGGGTTACAGAATGGGTGCCAAGAGAAGGGAAGCGCAGTAGAAGACGGCAGAAAACTATAGATGGTGCGATGAAATTAGGAAATTCGCGGGTGCTAGTTGGAATCGGTTGGCGGCAGGACAGGGGTAATTGGAAATCGCAGGGAGAGGCCTTCGGCCTGCAGTGGGCATAAAACAGGGTGGTGATGATGATGATGATGATGATGATGATGATGATGATGATGATGGTGGTGGAAGTGGTGGGCCCCCCCCGAAAAAAAAATCCTGGGTACGTGCCTGCCTCCACGGCAAAACTAAATGCATTGGGAGTATACAATGCCTTCGAAGAACTAAAGGACGCGGTATCTATATCGCAACGAGAGCGCCTCAACATATCCCCAACCGGTAGAAAGCTGATAGAAACATGGAGATACCCCGTATGACTGCACTGCAGCGAGGAATACTTAGGGACACTACCTCGAACCTTGCCAAAAAACCTCATAGTGACCACAAAACCCAAAAACGTGCGCCCTTTTTACCACCAGAGCCGTTGAAAGGCTCGGACACACCAATTAAAAAAAAAATTACCGACGATTATGTTAATTCCTAATGCGAAATTTGCGCGCAGCAAATGCGAGCCTTTGTTTGCGTTTGGCCTCGGCCTCGGCCGCGCGAACGGTAGAGTCTTCTCTGCGACGGCGATGAGCTTCTGCTTCAGCCTCGCTTACTGCTGGTTGCTCTCGACGGCGGCGATGAGCCTCCGCTTCGGTGGTGCGAACGGCAGGGTCTTCTCGGCGGCGGCGATGAGCTTCTGCTTCAGCGTCGCTTACTGCTGGTTGCTCTCGACGGCGGCGATGAGCCTCCGCTTCGGCGGCGCGAACTGCAGGGTCTTCTCGGCGGCGGCGATGAGCTTCTGCTTCAGCCTCGCTTACTGCTGGTTGCTCTCGACGGCGGCGATGAGCCTCCGCTTCGGCGGCGCGAACGGCAGGGTCTTCTCAGCGGCGGCGCTTAGCCTCTGCTTCGGCGACGCGTACTCCTGGATCATCTCGACGGCGGCGACGGTAAGCTTCTGCTTCGGCGGCACGCACCTCTGGATTCTGACGGCGACGGCGCTGGGCCTCTGCTCTGGCAGCTCGTTTAGCAGCAGCAGCAGCAGCAGCAGACGGAGGACTTTCATCGGTCGTCTCGCTCATGGCTCAGAAAGAACTGGCAGATAATTTCGCAGTGGCGAACGGCAGCGGCAATTTCGGCTCGGGCGGTGCACATATACAGATCCGCCGCCACCGATCTGGCTCTCTGATTGCTACCGCACAGGGCGAACGGCAGCGGCAATTTCGGCTCGGGCGGTGCACATATACAGATCCGCCGCCACCGATCTGGCTCTCTGATTGCCACCGCACAGGGATGGCATTGGAGGAGGAGCGAAGAAAGGAATTAAGTTCGAGCCGGCGCTTTGACAACCGGAGACTCGCAGGAAGAGGGGGGAGGGGGGCGGCGTGTACACCCAGCGGCCAACGATGGGGGCAGAAGCGCGCGCAGCAAGCGGACAACACGATAAAGGGAGGAGGGAAGAGATAGCAGCGACTGACTGATGCCGCTGACGCCGATAGTGAGTCAACCCCAGCTGCGGAGTTGGTTTCAGGGACAACGCCCCCGATGCCGACACAAACAATATGATACCCTCGCTTCCGCAGCGCTAAGAACCAGGTCTAGCCGTGGGAAGGTGGTCACGTATTCGTCGACGTGCCGGGGCCTACGTGAAATAACCGGCGCGTCGGCAACTGAAGAGCACCCTATCCGCAACACAAGAACAGGGGGGGGGACCCTTTCCTCCTCTTTCTGCATGGCGGCGACGGTGTTCTAGGCAGTCACGTTATCTTGACTCTCTAGCGGCGTCAGCGGCATCCAGCGGTATCAGTCGGTCGCTGCTAGCGCTGGGGGGATGAAAAGGGGGCGGAGCTGGTTACGAGGCCGACGACAACGCCGACGACGACGCGAAACCCAGGAACGGACGCCAAAGAGCTGCGCTCTAAAAAAGATTAGGAAATTCTGCTGACGCACCGTACACAGATGCAACTCCAGAGCTAGGTGGCCTTATAGTAGTGGCTGCAAGCCCGACGGACCGATGAAATTCTATATTGGTGCCACAATTGCGACTAAATCCTAGGCACAGCGGAGAACGCCGCCGTCGCAAAGGCAATTAAGGCCCAAGACGCAGCTGGCCATCAATCTGTGGTCCTCATGGACTCACAAGTGGCTTGTCGCCTGTTCATTCAAGGCACAGTGCCTTCGTGTGCCCTACGCATAGTAGGTTACACGCTGCAGGAAACTCACAGTGTCATCTGGTGCCCGGGCCACGCGGGGGTTGCGCGAAAGGAAAGCGCACGTGCTAACGCTCAAGAATAGGCTTGCCGAGCGAGAGTGCAGCCCGATACACCCCGATCGGACCCTTTCTCGTCTCCACACGACATCCTTGAGCACCAGTATCTGGATCGCAGAACATACGCGGGGCCCCACCCGATTCTGAGCGAATCCGATGCCCGGGATTTGAGAATAATTCAGAATATTTCAGCCCGCCTCATACTGTGGCATGCCATCTGGCCTACGGCCTATGCAGGCCACTGGGGGGGTGCGGGGGGAAGCCAACTCTCGCTCACGTGATGCGGAAATTCACGCGCAGGCCCGAAAATTGAATTCCCCACTGTTGGGAAAAAAATCTCAAGTAAGGAGAACTGGGTAACCATCCTCGCCGACGCTGACCTGGAGACCCTGAGGAGACTCCTCGACCAGGCCCTGCCAGTAGCTCGCAGTAGTGGAGTCTCGGAAGAGGCACCCGACCACCCACTCCCAACGCCCCTTAACTTTTCACTCAATAAAATGGTATTCTGTCTCCTTCTACTGGGTCACCTCGCTGTTGTCGCTTAGCCTCGGCCCCCTGTTTCCGCAGCACCACGCCTGGGCGCCCCCGGCGTCAAGCAGCAGCGTGCATGAAGCGTCCAGGAGCACGTTGTCCTTGCATGTTGCCGAACAGAGCGCTCTTGCCGCCATTTGCGGGCCCTCCTTGCTTCATTGCGATTAGTGTTTCGCAGGAGTTGCTCGGCTGGCGTTCTCACAATTAACAAGCGCAGGCAGGATTGCGTGATGTGAGGCATGTGTAGCCTCACCGAAAAAACTCGCAACGACATGTGCTGCCACAGCTTCTTCGTGCGGAAATAAGGAGGAAAAAGATGGCAGGGTCTGCACAGCTGTTTGCAAGTCGTTCCAGCAAACAAATGTGTCTGATCGGCAGTCTTGGAATACAGGTCTTCCTGTGCGCCAGAATGGCGATTGGAGCGCAACCACGACTGGACATATATCGCTAGTTGACGTTGAACCCCTAACCAAACCGGAAAGCGTGCAGCTATGTGCGTTTTCATCGGATGTCGTGCTGAAATCTGAAAAATCAGCTTTTATATTTGTATTTAGCGATGAGCGCGCAAGATCGCATGGAATGTCCCCAAAAATGAATACTCCGATAAAACAATGAGCCATGCGCCTCAACGCACTGGGTTGCACTAGGAAATTTCTTCTGGATACTCGTTCAACTTGCTCGTATTTATTCGCGTAGTCTAAACGTTACAGCACTGGGCTACGTATCGTTTGTTAGAATCCTTTTCAACTTATATACAGGGTGTTTCAGCGAACACTTTCGAAAATCTTTACAAGTTGCCTGTGGCAAATATCTCAATTATAGTTCACGAGCTCTTCTGCTCGAAGCGGCGAATAGCATGCGCAAGAAATTGAGATGCAGAATGAACTAATTAGTAAACATGCACTAGATAAGTTCCTAACTAATTACAATATGGCCCATACTGCAATTTACGTCTTGTTTTAATTCGTTTTGAAAATGTCGTTTCATGCACTGAAGCACAGAAGTAACTGGAATCCCAATGCATTTATCCGTAGAGTTCGAGAATTTAGATCTCGAAACTGCTGTCGTCCTGAGGATTCGTTCCAAGTGAATCCACCTTGCGAAGTCCACTGCTGTAATTTGTAAATTTCAGTATGGGTCACAACATAATTAGCTAAAAATTTCTTTTGTGAATTCTTGGTAGTTAGTCGATTTTCAATTTCAATTTTTTTGCAAGTTTAGCCAGTTGTTTCGAGTAGACCGCCTTATAAACTGGAATAGAACTACCTGCCACAGGCTACCTTTAAAGAAATGTTGGCTCAAACACCGCGGATATCTGGCGTCAGCCCGCAATGAGAGTCTAGTGACACCATGTGCGGAAAAGAGGTGGTAACTCGCTAAGGAATGGCGTGTCTTCCACAGTACACGCATAGATGTGACGGCGTCTGTATCCTGTGTGTGCGCATTTCCTTTGTGGTCGTATGTTTGGCGCAAGATATCTGGTATTCAGACACTATGCACTAAGTATATATAAGCTGCTTATCTGTTTCATTTCTTTAACGTATCCCTATAACATGTACCTTCTAGTAAGGCACTCCTAGTACTGCTGACAGCGGACAACATCCTAACGTAAAATTTTTATACCTTCTGAAGAACCACCACATATTCAACCATAGCACGTACATACATAGGCCAAGGACAGTCTGTACACCTCGTGCAAGACGATCATTTACTAGCTTTAAATCAATATGCGTATCTACAATAATCGCGTGCTACATTTTCGCACATTCATTGTATTATACTCTTCATAGGTAGGCAAGGGATTAATACGTAAGTGTCTTTATCAGATATCAGGGAACACCATCTAAACTACCACAACAGCAGAATCATCTTTCGTTCAGTCTTCTTGTGTGACTTCCTTTTTTTAAATCCTTTATATTCATCTTTGCTTCCGAATGTGACAAGTGTACACAGTTCATTCTTGAGCCTAGTCGTTCATGATGCAAATTCGTTTGGTGAAAGTCACATGTTTCAGAAATATTTTCCTTCATGTCCATCCATATGTGAATACTGCCATCCGGAAAAATGCAACGGTGTCGTCTACAGCTTGTATTCCAGCACCAGTACCTTCGACTGCGTTAAAGAAGCACACCTAGAAAAAATCACAGAAAGCGCATATCTGAGACACAGTAATATATTGAGTTATTCTAACGCTGCAACATGCGCCATACGGTACTCGCAGTTTGAGGATGACACGGGCGGTGCTTACCGATTGAACACCCACCGGTGGCACATGCTTTCCTCCAGTTTTGTTTATATTTTCCTAATATTTGCGATTTTATTAATTAGTGCGGTTGCTTTATCCTAGGATTCCCTTGGGTTCATTGCCTAATCCCTTCGTCGAGCCGTAGAAGCAGGTAGGGCTCGGGAGTGAGGGGGCAGGCCCTCCTATCTATTTTTATATTTCTACACATATACATACATACATACATACATACATACATACATACATACATACATACATACATACATACATACATACATACATAAGCATATACATACATACATGACCCGCCCTGGTTTCTCAGTGGCTATGGTGTCAGGCTGCTGAGCACGAGGTCGCGGGATCGAATCCCGGCAACGGCAGCCGCATTTCGATGGGGGCGAAATGCGAAAACACCCGTGTGCTTAGATTTAGGTGCAGGCTTAAGAATCCCAGGTGGTCGAAATTTCCGGAGTCCTCCTCTACGGCGTGCCTCCTAATCAGAAAGTGGTTTTGGCACGTAAAACCCCATTATTTTTTTAATACATCAATAGGTTTTAAATGCATCAATACATCAATAGGTAATCATGCAATAGGTTTAAAAGCTCTCGTTTCCCCCTCTTAACCAAAATCTGGCCTCTCGGTACCCAATATCGCCGCTTTTATATGAGGTTTTCGACTCCACCAGCTTTTATGCCTCCAAGTAGTTGACTAGGAATATTGGCCAGCTGACCGTTTGAGGATCGCGTACTAGGTGACACCCGTGTTGATGCCGTACATCGGCCGCAGTTGCACTATGTACTCTTCCAGTTTCAAACTTAGTACAATACTCAAATACACAGAGAATTAGACGGGATGACAGTCGCCGCCGTAGCTCAATTGGTAGAGTATCTCACGCCTACTTTGGCATATGAGGGTTCAGCACCCCCGAATGGCAAGCTGTCGTTTCATCCTATTTCTGTTTGCTTACCATTATTGTTTCTGTATTGCGCTCGTCACTACAGTTAATTTCGCTAATGCCGAATCTGTTGGAAAGTAGCCTGCGGGCCGCAACACTGTCCGTGCGTTTCATTTCGTTTTCTACAGTAATTGTCAGTACAGACTCTTGTTGCTCTGCTTTTCCACGTAACAGGGAGAGAAATGTCTTTACTACTGTTTACAGTAGTTCAGTTTCGTAACCAGAGGCCACTTTAATTGAACAGATGCGACGCACCATAATAGCCAGAAACACCAGACAAAAGACACCTGGAGAAAGGTACGCTGAAAATTATAGATATAAGTTTATGCACGTCGATTATGAACAGAGTGTAACGCATATTTATTTAAACCTTGCCTCGACCACTTGCTTTGTTGTGGAGGATTTGTGCACATTTCTTTAGCTGTGCTATAATTTTACGGGCAATATAGAGGCAACGCCAACAGCCAACTTAGAAGACTTAGTGAATGGAACATAACGTATACTTTTCATTTTTTGATTTCATGCGTAGATATTTTTTTACATCTGCTCCAGGAATATAGATGCATTACCTGATGCTGACAAATCTTGAAGCACTTACCAAAGCTTTCTCTCCAGTGTTGGTGTACTCAATCGGCAAGTGTAGCTTCGTATACAGTAAAGAACTCTACGAAAAAATAAGGAAACGTGAAAGTGTTGAATTTATTATACTGATAGGAGCAGTGCTCTGAGTCTCTAATCCTCTAGCCTGCGTCCAACATAACGCTGAAGTGCATGCCAAGACTGCGAAATCTTATCAGCGAGCTCTGCTTTGCGCAGCTTTCGCACTAATTCAAGTTGCATAGCGCCAGTTCAGCTCAACTGAACAGTCCTCTTCCTATTTATCTACTACCGATTTCTCGTAGGTACAATTATTCTCGGAGGTTCACGGAAAAAAATATCACGGCAATGTGGGCTTGGAGTACGGACTTCGCACATGTTCCTCACCTTATATCCGCAATGACACTGTGTCACTTCTAATCCATCCCCTTCGATGTGTGCAAGATGCATGCAGTATGTGTTATATATATCTACAGGTATACTTGCTTATCGAGTGCACATGTTCATTCGTCTCACAAATGTTATCGCTCTGTGAAGGACGCGCCTGCATGCATCGGAAGTTTTTGGAATGTTATCGATGGTTCTATCCGCTGTAACTTGTCACCGAAGCCGGTGTAATCTGATTGCATGTATGCGCGCCGCGAATCTATTCGTGTCTAGGACTTTCTGGAAGACACACTGGCATCAGCGACTACTCTGCTGCCTTCGATGACTGCTGTGTAAAAGCGCACGTGCTTGACCCGTTGATCAGATTTAGACGATCGCCGACCGTGTTCGCCGCCATTGGTGTGCTTTGAATGTAACTTGTTTTTGTGGGAACAAGTTCGCCCAATAAAAAGCTGGTTTTCTCATTCGCAGTTTTTCCGCTCTGTTATTCTCCGTCACTGCTAAGTGACAATATTGTACACAGTATGCACGCGTTTTCAGTGAAAGCTTCATGGTGTCGGCGCGAAGCTGGAGGCAGAGGTACTGCCCGCATATGTTCTAGGCATATGCAAAAGTGGGCACGTCTCTCTGACTGGTGCTCAGAAACAGGTGACAGGCCACTACTTATTCTCTAGAAGCAACGACCAAAGTGATTTATCGAGCGCCCTCCCAAGTCAAGTCATCATCCATCCTCCAAAGTTACATAACGCCAATATCCCTGGCACTTCTCTAGGGATGTCTGTAAGATTGTTTTGTTCGACTTAACCACCGTGTTTTCATAGCGGCAATGGCTTTGGGCTCCTAAGAATGAGGTCGCGGGATCGAATTCGGGCCACGGCAGGAGCATGGCGATGGAGCCAAATGCGAAACCCCCCGTGTGCGTACATTTAGGTGCACGTTAACGAACCGCAGGTGGTCGAAATTTCCAGATTCCCCCACTACGGCGGGCTCAAAATGAAATCGGGATTTTGGGTAGAAAAAGCCTATAATATTGTCACAAGGTGTCACGAACCACGCCTGCCGCGCAGACAACGAAGTGGAAGAAGAAGTGAACGACGTTAGCCAAGCTGCCGCGAGACCGCTCTTCAACAGCCGCGCCTATCAACCAGGTTCATCTGGTTCTGCCTTAAACACCTCGTGTGTAACATTTGTTGGAGCTGTGTGGGGTAAATGCCACGACCTACAACGGAGCCACCAGCACAAGAGCTATGCCAAAGCCGTCGCCTCGCCGGACTTTCGCCGTCGTGCTCAATCATGGCCACAGAGCAAAATACCCTCACCAGCAGTGCCTCGGCGAGCCCTGTGCCTATCCAGCACTACCGAGAGCCACGCACATTCTCGGCCAAGGCAGAGGAAGATGTGGATGAGTGGCTAACCCATTACGAAAGGGTAAGCCAATACAATAATTGGAACGCTGCCAGTCAGCTTAGGAACGTTGTTTTCTTCTTGGCTGGCACAGCGTTGGTATGGTATGACAACCCCGCTGACATGCTAACTTCAAGGACACGCTTCGTTGAGGAGATCAAAAAGTGTTTCGGTGACTCGGACGCAAAGAGGAAACGTGCGGAACTAACATTAGCCCAGAGAGCTCGGGGAACCCGGTGAGACTTGCACTACCTATATCGAAGAAATATTGAAGCTGTGCCGAACCGTCAACCCTCAAATGACAGAGGAAGATGAAGTGGGGCACGTGGTAAAAGGAATAGCGGAAGACGTCTACAACTTCCTCATTGGTAAAGAGAACTTGCACACTGTATCAGAACTGATATGGCACTGCCCTACGTTCGAGGCGCTGAAGACTCACCGAATTACACAAAAATTTGGACGGTTGGCCAATGTAACGACCGTAGCAAGTGTTGACACGAGCCCTCCACTCCCAGACCTTTCGTCCGCCATCCGCCAAATAGTCCGCGAGGAGCTCCAGCGACATGACGAACAGGCACGTTATACGGCGCCACGTTGCCGCTCCACCGTTTTCCGAGACACTCTTTGGGAACGCCCTTCGGCTACTTGGAACCACTCGGTGAACGTCACGGATCCTAATGGCTCCAGAGACGAACCGCATTATATTACGATCGAACCACCACGCAATGATTCGCCCCCTCAACGTTTTGATCCACGCCCACGCAACTTTCGTCCACGAAGACTCCCCGCTACCTACGACTTTCAAGGGGAAGCGCCTCGTTGCCCTCAACCGATGTCTCCGGCAGAATACTTCAATCCGCATTCTGAAGTTCGCCCTTCGCCAGTGTGTTACTGCTGCGGCATGCCTGGTCATATAGCTAGGTACTGTAGCCGACGCCAGGCATCGAACTATGGATCGTCAGCGCCGACTATGCGGTCTAGCGGTCGTACCCTGCGCACTCAGTGGCCAGGAGACTCCACTTCAGGAAGCCACAAGAAAGAACCCGGAACCGCTATCGCTCCCCGGCCTCCGACCCTACTCTGACGCCACCACCAGCCTTCCGAGTCTCCCGATCACCATCCCCTCGGCAGCGATTCACGTCACCATCGCCTCGGCGCATTTCGTGTCGCCCCCACCGAGAAACTAGCCAGCGCGGCCGATGGAGGTGAGGTCGCTGGAAAATGTGTGCTGCCGACTCAACTGCCTCCAACTATTTTCATGCTAAAGAATAAGGTTCATGTACTGATTGATGGGGTCTCTACAATGGCTTTAGTCGGCACAGGAGCAACTCTCTCGATCATGAGTGTGGGGTTTAAAGGCCTTCTGGGACGCAAGGTTATGTCTCGTTGGGACCAGTGCACAAGTTCCCGTGGAGTCACTGGTGAATCATTAAACCCGGTTGGTGCGTGTAACGTGGATGTGTCTTTGGGTGGGAAAGTTTTTAATGCAGAGTTTGCTGTTCTTCCTCGCTCCTCGCATGACGTGATTCTGGGGATTTACTTTCTGCAATTGTGTGGTGCGAACGTTGACTGCCGGACGGGAGAACTCAGTGTCGACGCCAGTGTTTCACCTGTGCTCTTTGAAGGTGAAGCTTTCCCGGAGAGTGTGTTGTGCGTGTCTGAGGATACAGTTGGGCCCGCCTTATCTGCGATGCGTGTTGCCGTCGCCTGTTCATCTCCAACTCCTATCTTTTTCGATGCTGCAGTGGAACCTGTGCATTGGAACTGCCTCAAGAAAAACGTGTTAGTTGCGCACTGCATCGTCTCAGTGACGAGCGGTTGCGCGGGGCTGTGGGCGCTAAACTGTTTCACTGAAGCAGCAGTACTACCTCAAGGCCTAAAGATAGCCACGTTTCAGGAAGACTCGCCCCTATCGGTGGCAGTACTTACAGAGCTCCCCGATGGAGGAGCAACCAGTGCCTCGAGCCCCGGGAGCTCGAACACCCTTTCCATGATTGATAAGTCACTCAGCGATCACGAGCGTCGAGTTTTGATGGACCTGCTTACGAAACCTACCTCAGTATTCGACTTTGCGCAGCACGATAGCCCGCCATCAATTCCTGCGTCCAGAACTCGTCACCGCATAAACACAAGAGCCGCCCAGCCCATCCGACAAAAACCCTATCGTGTATCCCCGTCAGAACGCAAGATAATCAGCGATCAGGTCCAACAAATGCTATGCAAAGGCGCCTTTTGAGAATCATCTAGTCCCTGGGCAGCCCCCGTGATATTTGTGAAGAAGAAAGACGGTACGTGGAGGTTCTCTGTTGATTACCGTCGACTAAACGCCGTTACTAAGAAAGATGTATATCCGCTCCCACGAATTGACGACGCCATCGACTGTCTCTTTGCGGCATCTTACTTTTCCTCAGTCGATTTACGGTTAGGGTACTGGCAATATCCTATACACAAGGACGACAGAGAAAACACAGCATTTGTAACACCCGACGGACTATTCGAATTCAACGTGATGCCTTTTTGGTTACGTAACGCGCCCGCAACGTTCGAAAGGTCCCTGGACTCGATATTACGCGGCTTAAAATGGGAAGTTTGCATGTGCTCCTTAGACGACGTTGTGATCTTCGGGCGAACGTTTAGTGAGTACAATAAACGTTTGGATTTGGTCTTGAACTGCTTGGAGAAAGTGGGTCTTGTGCTCAATTAAAAAACAAACCGCTTTGGGGAACGACAAACCCTTGTGCTAGGCCATCTGGTCGCTAAAGAAGGCATCCGACCAGATCCACAAAAGACTGCGGCCGTAGAAGCATTTAGAGTGCCCAACTCTGCCAAGCTGTTAAGAAGTTACTTATGCTTGTGCTCCTATTGTTGCCGATTCATTCCCCGGTTTGCTGACATGGCTTCCACTCAAAGACGTTCCCTTTGAGTGGAATGCAGATTGCGACTCATCGTTTCGCCAGCTCAAGTTCCTGTTGACATCCCAACCAATTCTTCGCCACTTTGATCCTTCATCACCAACTGAGATTCACACCGATGCCAGTGGCGTAGGCATCGGTTTCGTGCTAGTTCAGCGTGTTGGTGACAGTGAGCTCGTGATCTCTTACGCTAGCTGGTCCTTGAGCCGCTCCGAGTGCAACTACACAGTCAACGAACAAGAATGTCTGGCGGTCATCTTCGCTTTGCAACGGTTTTGTTCGTATCTCTATGGGCACCCCTTCACTGCGATAACAGATCATGATTCGCTATGCTGGCTTGTGAATCTGCGGGATCCCTCAGGACGACTAGCATGCTGGGCCCTCCGTCTACAGGAATACGATTTAGTTATTTGCTACAAAAGTGGCCGGCGACATGCTGACGCTGATTGTCTCTCTCGGATGCCACTTAAAGCAACTGAATGTGATGCAGACAATTTTGATGAATACATCGCTTTTGTGTCTCCGGAATTTCCGGATATGGGTACCGTCATATCCGAGCAGCACAAGGACGAGAGCTTACAACCGCTTTTTGTGGCAGCACAGGAGTCACCTGCAGGCAGTCGCTTTCGCCTTCGTGATGGTGGCGTGCTGTATAAGAAGAGCTACTCGACCACCGGTGCACGCTACCTTTTAGTTGTCCCCAAGAACCTTCGCCACCAAGTATTACACGCCATGCACGATGACCCAACTTCCGGTCATCTTGGTTCCACACGTACACTCTACCGGGCTCAAGAACGTTTTTACTGGCCTAAGATGCGGAAAGATATCGAACGGTACGTCGCCAGCTGCTCTCAATGCCAGCGCTACAAGCGTCCGCCACAAGCGCCACATGGCCTGCTTCAACCAGTTCCCCCTTCTAGCGTCCCCTTTGAGGAAGTTGGTATAGATATTCTGGGCCCTTTCCCGCGACCCTACAAGGGTAATCATTGAGTTATCGTTTCCGAAGATCACCTTACCCGCTATTGTGAGACCGCCGCATTGCCATCGGCCACAGCTACAGTTGTTTCTATCTTCTTGCCGGCTAACGTTATACTCCGACATGGACCTCCTCGCATAGTAATCAGCGATCGTGGGCAACAGTTCACCGCGGACGTGGTTGAAGAAACCCTTCGTCTGTGTTCATGTAGCTTCCGCTATTCTACGTCCTACCATCCACAAACTAATGGTCTGGTCGAGCGCACAAACAGAACGCTTGCAAACATGATGTCCATGTACGTCGATTCAGCACACAAGAACTGGGACAGTATCTTGCCTTTCATTACCTATGCCTTCATTACCGCGAGACACGAAACCACTGGTTACTCACCATTTTTCCTTCAGTATGCTCGTCCGCCGCGCTACACCCTCGACACCATATTTCCCTATTTCGCTCATGGTAACGAATCAATTGATGAGATCCTATGTCGAGCACAAGAAGCGCGACGCCTCGCTAGACTACGCACCCTAGCATCGCAGGACCGGTCCAAGATACGCTATGACGGGCGTCGCCGCCACGTTTACTTCGATCCTGGTGACCTTGTGTGGCTCTGGACGCCGTTGCGGAAGCGTGGCTTGTGTCAGAAGTTTCTCGCCCACTACGTCGGCCCTTACGTTATTCTGGAGCGCCTCAGCGAAGTAAACTACCACAGTGCGCGTCTCACGAGCAGTGGACGACGCTCGGCCAAGGCTGAAGTGACTAACGTCGCGCGTCTGAGGCGTTACAATCCACGAGATGACTGACTCGCCCGGCGGGCTTCGTCTGCCAGCGGGGGCATGTCACAAGTTGTCACGAACCACGCCTGCCGCGCAGACAACGAAGTGGAAGAAGTGAATGACGTTAGCCAAGCTGCCGCTAGACCGCTCTTCAACAACCGCGCCTATGAAACTGATTCATCTGGTTCTGCCTTAAACACCTCGTGCGTAACAATATTTTTGGTGGTATGGCTTTATATTGCTACGGAATAGTATTACCGATGACGAAGAGGCGACCAGTAAGAAGACGACGACAACGATTAGAGGCTAGCGCGGGCTGTTGCCTCTTGGCCAAGTGCGGCGTATTACGTTGTAAATATACTTGTATATAGCTTTTCATTTGCGTCTTCTTACGTAACATATCTGGTGGAGGTGGACGTTCCCTGTACCTCGTCACGGAGCTTCGCAGTGGACGGTACGTCGAGCCTAGCTTCATGGCTCCCAGCGATGACAATTCGACTCAGCCGCCTCCGACCCCTCCTGCCACTTCGACGACCTACATCTCTCTCCCTGCTCCTCGTGATCCTGGCGTATTCTCGGGCAAAGATGGGGACGACGTCGACGACTGGATCAGCCTGTACGAACACGTCAGCCGCAATAACCGGTGGGACCCTACTATCATGCTCGCCAACGTAGTCTTTTACCTCGGTGGCACACCTCGAGTTTGGTTTCGGACGCATGAAGAGGAGCTCACCAGTTGGGATTCGTTCAAGCAAAAGCTCCGAGACTTGTTCGGCAACCCCTACGGTCACAAACTTGCCGCGCAGAAGGCGCTTTCCGGCCGTGTGCAGACGTCAACAGAGCCCTATGTGACGTACATTCAGGACGTCCTGGCTCTGTGCCGCAAAGTTGATGCACACATGCCTGAGTCAGACAAGGTATCCCATATCCTCAAAGGCATTGCCGATGACGCCTTCAACTTGCTCGTGTTCAACAACGTCGCGACGGTGGATGCTGTTATCAAAGAGTGCCGCCGCCTGGAACTCGCTAAAAGCAGACGTATCGATCAGCAGTTTGCCCGTTTGCCCAACACCCCAGCGACTTCTTCCTGTGCCGACGCTCCTCGTCCCAACAACACCGGCGATATTACCAAGATCGTTCGGCGTGAGATTGAGGCCGCCTATCCGGCTGCCTTCGACTCCAGCCTCACCAACGCACCGGCAGTCACGGTTTCCCTGATCCAGGCAGGTGTCCGCCGGGAGTTCGAAAACATGGGCCTTCACACCATCTACTCGGCCCATCACCCTGATACCCATCCGGCTTCTTCGATTCCGCCCCGTCCCGCATCGTGTTACCCACCACGTTTCCGCAACCCAGCTGAATGGCGCACTGCTGACGACAAGCCCATTTGTTTTCACTGCCGTCGCATCGGGCACATTTCTCGGCACTGTCGAAGTCGCTGGACTTCCCCGACCCGGTCTGCTTATACTGCCTATTATCGCCCCTCGGGTGGCCCTTCTCGTCCTTATGCCGCACGCTCCGATAATGCCGCCACTGACTCTCCTGCGCCGAACCGCCCCTCTCTCGTTCACCTTCGCCCCAAGGACGACAATCTCGCTCTCCCCAGCCCCGTCGCTCCTTTTCGCCGACTCCCTTCGGACGCCGCTCCCAGCCGGAAAACTGAAGGATGCAGCGCCTCGAGGTGACGCTGCATTGCTCCCTACGCCACCAAATCCTCCACTGACGTTGCCCACTCATCTGAACCTTCTTGACGTGCAAGTCGACGGTGTTCCTGTATCTGCTCTTATAGACACTGGGGCGCATTTGTCGGTAATGAGCGCGGACTTTCGTACCCGCCTGAAAAAAATAATCACGCCCGCCACGACGCTTGTTGTCCGTGTCGCCGATGGCGGAACAGCCCCCGTAATTGGTATGTGTGCCGCCCGCGTCTCCTTCGCCGATCGCTCAACAGTCGTGCTATTCACGGTCATCGCCCACTGTCCCCATGACATCATCCTCGGCTTAGACTTCCTCTCCGCACATTCTGCTCTAATTGATTGTTCCGCCAGTACTCTCCGCCTTGACCTGCCTGTTCTGGATCCCGCTGAACCACACGCCAGTCGCCTCAGTTCCGTCGGCTTTGTTCGCTTGCCACCTACGGCACTGACTTACGTTGACCTAGTGTCATCCCCACCAGTGCCCGACGGTCACTATATTGCGGCTCCTATACAAGACGTCCTCCTTACACACGGGATCACGGTACCTCATACCGTTTTATCTATTACGGCTAATTGCGTCTGCCTGCCAGTGGTCAATTTTGGCTTGACGACACAAGTGCTGCCACGCGGGATGTCTCTGGCCCAGCTTTGCTCATTCGAAGATCACTCAGTAGCATCTATTGAGGTAGACAGCCATTCAGCCGATCCTCCTCTACCATCTCAGTCGACCACTTGCACCATCGCCGACTTACAGAAAATGATTGCGCCCGACATGCCGTCCGAGCACACTCGTGAGCTCTACCGCGTTCTGTTTTCCTACAACGATATTTTTGACTTTCACGATCCTCCTTTGGCCCAAACTACAACTGTTAAACATCGCATTAATACCGGCGATGCCCCTCCTATTCATCGCCGCCCGTATCGAGTGTCATCGGTTATTGTCAGTTGTCAGTTGTCAGTTGTCAGTTTTCATCGGTTGTCAGGTTATCGAGTGTCATCGGAGTGTCAAGTTATTCACGCTGAAGTTCGCAAAATGCTTGCCAATAACATCATAGAACCGTCATGTAGTCCATGGGCGTCACCGGTTGTACTGGTAAAAAAGAAGGATGGCTCATGGCGCTTTTGCGTGGATTATCGGCACCTTAACAGGGTTACCAAAAAGGACGTGTATCCCCTACCTCGGATCGATGACGCCCTTGACTGCCTCCATGGTGCTCGCTACTTCTATTCTATTGACCTCCGCTCCGGCTACTGGCAGATTGCTGTGGACGATCTCGACCGCGAGAAGACTGCTTTTGTAACTCCGGACGGTCTTTATCAATTCAAAGTGATGCCGTTTGGTCTATGTAACGCTCCTCCCACTTTTGAACGCATGATGGACTCCCTTCTTCACGGTTTCAAATGGTCCATATGCCTGTGCTACTTGGACGACGTCATAGTATTCTCCCCAACGTTCGCTACGCACCTCGAGCGCCTCTCGGCAGTCCTGGACGTTTTTCGTCGCGCCGGTCTGCAACTGAACGCATCGAAGTGCCAATTCGGCCGTCGCCAGATTACCGTCCTTGGGCATCTCGTTGACGCGAACGGAGTGCAACCGGACCCAGGCAAGATCCATGCTGTTACGCACTTTCCTGTTCCGAAGTGTGTCAAGGATGTGCGCAGCTTCATCGGCCTTTGTTCCTACTTCCGCCATTTCGTGAAAAATTTCGCGGCCATAGCACAACCACTAACCGAGCTTTTGAAAAAAGACGCCCCTTTCCAGTGGGGCGATAACGAGGCCTCTGCATTCTCGCATCTAATCGACGTTCTCACAACGCCTCCCGTTCTGGCCCATTTCGATCCTTCTGCGCCTACCGAAGTTCGTACTGATGCCAGCGGTCGCTGAATTGGCGCAGTATTGGCACAACGCCAGCGCGGCAACGACCGTGTTATCGCTTACGCCAGCAGGCTCCTCTCACCCGCGGAGCGCAACTATTCCATCACTGAGCGTGAGTGTCTGGCCCTAGTTTGGGCGGTTGCGAAGTTCCGCCCATACTTATATGGCCGACCCTTTTCCGTTATCACAGACCATCACGCGCTTTGTTGGTTATGCTCATTGAAAGACCCTTCAGGAAGACTTGGTCGCTGGGCCTTACGCCTCCAAGAATATTCGTTCTCTGTCACCTACAAATCTGACCGACTACACAAGGACGCTGACTGCCTGTCTCGCTACCCGTTAGACGAGCCTGACGACGCCGACAGTAGTACCGCCGACGGCATTTTCTCTGTGTATGCCTTCGCTAACATCGCCGATGAGCAGTACCGAGACCTATCGCTGCGAGTACTCATCGAGCGTCTGCGCTCTACACCTACCGACGCATCCGTTCGCCGATATGTCCTCCAGGGCGGCATTCTGTACCGAACGAACTTCCTCCCTGACGGATCTGATCTTCTTCTTGTCGTGCCAAAACATCTACGACAGACTGTGCTCTTTGAGATGCATGACGCACCTACTGCAGGACATCTTGGCGTAACCCGCACGTACGACCGCGTCCGCCGCCGCTTCTATTGGCCTGGTCTTGCTCGCTCCGTCCGACAGTATGTTGCTGCCTGCGATACCTGCCAGCGTCGGAAAACACCTCAGGTGCTACCTGCCGGTCATCTCCAGCCGATCACTGTCCCTGTGGAACCGTTCTTTCGTGTTGGATTAGACCTCCTCGGTCCCTTTCCCACGTCATCCTCTGGTAACAAATGGGTAGCCGTCGCAACTGATTACGCCACCCGATACGCTATCACGCGGGCTCTCCCTACCAGTTGCGCCACTGACGTCGCGGACTTTCTCTTGCGTGACATTATCTTACTTCATGGCGCCCCGCGACAGCTGCTCACTGACCGTGGTCGTAACTTCCTCTCGAAAGTTATCGCCGACATTGTACGTTCCTGCTCCACTCAACACAAGCTGACTACCTCATACCATCCTCAAACCAATGGCCTGACAGAGCGGTTAAACCGTACTCTTACCGATATGCTGTCAAAGTACGTTTCCAAGGACCACCGCGACTGGGACATTGGCCTTCCTTACGTCACATTCGCTTATAATTCTTCCCGGCACGACACCGCCGGATTTTCTCCCTTTTATCTGCTCTACGGTCGCGAACCGACCTTGCCCCTTGACACGGCACTTCCTCCTGCTTCGATCTCAACAAGCGAGTATGCGCGCGACGCCATCGCTCTCGCCGACCATGCACGCCAGCTTGCCCGTGCTCGACTGACGGACTCGCAAACCACTCAGCAGCGTCAGTACCACGCCCGCCACCGTGACGTACAGTTTTCGCCTGGTGCGCTCGTGCTCTTGTGGTCGCCCTCTCGTCACGTCGGACTTTCACAAAAGCTCCTTTCGCGATACACAGGGCCCTACCGCGTGCTGCGCCAGGTGACGCCTGTGACGTACGAAATTGCCCCTGTGAGCTCAACCTCGTCATCTACTGTGGCACCTAGTGATGTCGTGCACGTCAGTAGGCTCAAGGCCTACTACACTGTTTCCAAGTCCGGCCTTTAGTCGCTCCGGGACGGCGCTTTTGCCGCCGGGGGTAGTGCTACGAAATAGTATTACCGATGACGAAGAGGCGAGCAGTAAGAAGACGACGACAACGATTAGAGGCTAGCGCGGGCTGTTGCCTCTTGGCCAAGTGCGGCGTATTACGTTGTAAATATACTTGTATATACCTTTTCATTTGCGTCTTCTTACGTAACAATATACTTGAGATGTACTTAAGAAATCACGAAAAAGAAATGGGCTAGGGATGGACATGTACTGACGAGGGAAAATAACCGATGATCACGAAGGACTACGGAAGGGATTCCAAGGGAAGCGAAGCATAGCAGGGGGCGGCAGAAAATTAGGCGGGCGGATGAGATTAAGAGGATTGCAGGGACAACATGGCGACAATTAGTAGATGACCGGGGTAACTGGAGAAGTATGGGACAGGCATTTGCACTGCAGTGGACGTAACCAGGCTGCTGCTGCTGATGATGACTATAGATTACGTCTCCGTAATCCCGTCGCCTCATACCCCGGCCTTCACGACCTCATGCTCTCTTCATATGACCCCTTGCACGTTATATAAAAATTGTCTTCAATCCTCGGGGAGAGCTCCGCTAGGGGGCCGTGAAGTACTGACGTTCCTCACATGGGCTCCTGCGTCTTGCGCCCATATCTACAGAAAGGCCACTCACCCCTTTCATTTTGCCCCGACAGAATCGGCAAGCTCCACGGAACCAGCGGATACCACCTACTTTCAAAGTGAGTGCGTTTTTGTCAAGATCTCGAGCTACATCTTCACCGACCATCCCACGCCATGCTAAGCCTAATGCCGCGCGAGACCCCACCGGCCCGCTGGGGAGAACCACCATCGCACGTGCAACAGGCACACGGTGCGCGTGGAAGGAGGCCGACAGCGCTAACTGCCGCACGTGCGTGGCACGTAAACTGTGAGCCGAAGAGGAGGCTCGGCGCTCGCGGGTGCTGCCGCTGACAAGCAGACCTTGAGATGAGCCAAGAAACACCGGCGACGGACGCGACGTCAAGCGAACGACAAGAAGACACCAGCGCAATGTATACAGAATCAGCGGAAGAAGTCGATGTCGCGCAATCTTGGACCTACGATAAAAACAGTGGCAGAACGATAGACCTCAAGGACCAATGGCTGACATGGGGAAGGAAAGGCAAGAAGGAAATCACGCGACTCAAAGCCCCCGCAGTGACCCAATCCACACGACAGCCAGCCATGCCGCCGCCGCCGCTGCCGCGCAAATCCAGAATGCCACCGCTACCTTTGGACGACATCAAGATCGTCTACCGCCCACAAGGTGGCCTTGAACTCGCCAAATGGTCACTCGTCGCAGTCACTCACGCACTCAGAACATACAGCGGAATATTGCAAAAGGAATTCCACGAAAACGTGCCAGTATAAATGCAAAAAGAAGAAAACCTCATCATTGCAAATACAGCAAACGAGAACTATGCTCAAAACTTAGCCAAGGTCACTAACATACAGCTAGGAGGCAACATTTACAACGTAAAAGCCGACTGTCGTCTACCCGAAGATGTCAGCAAAGGTGTTATATACGGTATCACGCCTGGGGCTTGCAGTGCGGAACTAATGGATGGAATTCGAGTGCGAGCATGCTATACAGTCCTCAACGCCCGCATGCTCGGATAGTCCACGGCGGTGGTCATCTATTTTGAGGGCCCACACGTCACCTACAGCATCATTTATCAGAGCGGCGACTACCGATGCAAGTCCTACCGCAAATCAGTTCTGTATTGCCGAACCTGTGGCAACCTCGGACATCGTCAAGACATTTGCCAAAACCAATCCCAAATTTCTGCTACAAATGTGGCAAAACAAACCAACTCCCGAACCATGACTGCCATCCCACGTGCAAGATTTGCGGAGAAGGACACGAAACGGTTGGGAAAGAATGCAAGAAAAAGCTCAAGCCCTACCTACCGCCTTACCAAGTAAGACAGCAATGGAAAAACAGGATCCATGAGCGAGACAGTCGATGGAGCTCCAACCGCTTTGAGTTCCCTGAACTAGGCGCTACCAATGGAAGCACCGCCAACTCAAGTGACGCCTCCAGTAGCACCGCAAGAACTAGCAGACCCATGTCAAGAGCACGATCAAGATCGCGGTCGCGTTCCCGAAAACGCGTGAATTACGCTGAAGTGACAGGCAGCTCAGCCAGTGCCAGCCTCGGATCGGCAGAAGCGGTAGCCATAACAGCCCTCGAGAGCAAGCTACAAAATCAACAAAGTCTCATAGACAGACTATTCCAAAGATGCAAAGAATACGAACATGGGAGCAAGCAACCACTCACAGCGCTAACCACGGGGGCAGTTGATTCCGTGATCGAAGCTACAGTTCAAAAGCACCTCCATGCTTTCGAGGACGTTTTCACAAAGAACACCCTTGTCCTGATTGAAAACATCACCAAGCATATTGTCGAGAAGATTGCGACCCTTAACACCCAAGTCACCAGCCTCGCAAATCAAGTCACCACTCTCACAAGCCAGGTTACCGGCCTAACAGCCCAGGTCAACAGTTTCATAGCCCACGCGAAGAACAATTATGTCACTAAGTCCTACCGCGACAGCCTTCTCAACACGACCGAGCAGGGTAGAAAGAAGGCTCGCACGAACAGTCACAATACCACCCGCTCGATCTCACCCAATTATGAAGCTGCCTGTGAAGCTGAAGTGCCTCATGATGGCGACACCTAAAACCACAACAAAGAGCCCGCAAAATACTCTGCGCATCTGGCAATGGAACTGTCGATCCTTCCGTCCCCGGTATGCAAACCTACAAGAACTCGTCAAACTGGACCACACAGATGTAATTGCCCTACAGGAAACCAATACCCACAACGTCCGACTTCAAGGATACACCGCTCATGCACAAACTCACCGCACAGCCATCCTTACCAAGAAAACTCTCACAACGCAGGAACACGAAATGGAAGACATCCCCACCGAGCACACCCTAGTGGGGATTATACGAGACAGAAAAACGCAGCAAAGCCTCTTGATCGCCAGCATATACAGTCCTCCTCGTGATCAACTTCCGTAATTCGACCACTTTGTCGGTGAACTCAGGAAACGCGCGAAAGGCCATCAAGTTTTCATAATTGGAGATTTAAACGCCTCACATACAGCATGGGCTTACCCTAACACCACCAACAAGGGAGCGCGAGCGCACGAATCTGCTCAACAACACACGCTGACATTCTGGAACGACCCAATGCAGGCCACGAGAGTCGGGAATAGAGCCTCCAGGGACACCAACCCGGATCTTACGTTCACAGCTAACGTCCACTCGGCCGAGTGGAGTCGACTCTCGGAGACGCTCGGAAGCGACCACCACATTATCCAACTTGATATCGGGCATAACCGGGAATCAAACAAGACTGGAGTTGCTCGACTAACAGACTGGAAGTCCTTGAGGAACAACCTCAGCGATTGTCCCTCAAGGGACACAACAATCGACGACATCGACCATTGGCTCAAGGGCCTTCTTATCACCACAGAAAACTACACCAAGAGCATCCAGCTAAGCACCAACACCCGCGCAGTCGACCCGCATAACCTTCATCTCTGGGGGCGCCAAAAGAAGCCTCCTGAAGAGGTGGAAGAGACAAAAGCTCAATAGAAAACTTAAGCAACGAATCACCCTTCTCACCATACAGGCCCAAGATTAGGTGGAGCAACTCAGCAGGCGAAATTGGCACACCTTTTGTAACAGCATGCAAGGGACACTCAGGACCAAGAAAACCTCCTACGCGCTCTCTCTTAGGCGCTGTCTTAGCTACCAATCGCACCAAAATGCAACAGAGGCAAGATCTGTGCATACTGATCCACAATCATGCTGGATCGGAGCATGATCTCCTTCGTGAGCTTCAGCAAAAAGCAGCGACAAGCCCACTTCATCAGTGAGCGGAAAGACGTACGATGGTGCACCAAACCCAGATCTCAATCGACCATTCACCCAGGCAGAGCCCCACCCTGCATTAGCCAAACTCACTAGAAACACCAGTCGCGGGCAAGGACAGAATAACTAATAAGCTCCTGCGCAACCTCCCGCAATCTGCCACTACAGCACTGCTACAGTACTACAACGACTGCTGGGAAAAGGGGCACCTACCAGCAGCCTGGAAGCATGCGGAGGTCACCATAATCCCCAAACCCAACAAATCCCTTCTCATCGAAAATCTACGTCCCATTTCCCTCACATCTTGCGTGGGCAAACTCATCGAGCACATGCTGCACGACCGGTTAACAACATACCTCGACGACAACGGACACTTGTCGCACACCATGTTCGGAATCCGACAGCACCTCTCCACGCAGGACTTACTCCTGCTCCTCAAAGAAGACTTGCTCGATTACCTCGATCACAGACGCAGATCATCAATCCTGGCAATCGACGTAAAGGGCGCATTCGACAACGTGAGCCACGAAGCCTTTCTCCGCAACCTCGAAGATACAGGCTGCGGAGCCCGGATGTATAACTACATCAGCAGCTTTTTGACACACCGAACAGCAACAGTAGGCGTCTGCAACCTCCGCAGCGATAAATTTCGGCTACCCAACAAAGGAACTCCACAAGGATCAGTTATTTCACCCCTCCTTTTCAATATCGCAATGATCAAGCTACCGAAACAACTGAACGCCATCCCAAAGCTATGCCATGCCCTTTACACCGATGACGTCAGGCTCTCGACCAAAGCACCTACTACTGGACAACAAGAACGCTATCTAGAAGAAGCCGTCGATACTATCGAAAGATACCTCCGACACTGCGGTCTCCATTGCGCACCCGAAAAGTCGGAGCTTCTTGTCCTGAGAGTACGGACGTGAGGAAGACCACCTAACTATATCGAACGTGATCCTAGCGTCTCGCTCAGCGGAACCAAGATCCCTTGATCCGGCCACTGAATAGGGAAATATTTATCTCATATATGAACATATCGGCAACAATACGAAGTGTCGCCACACAGACACACATCTTATGCCTCACGCTTAAGGAAAATAGTACAGTGGTTACCTTAACAAGCGTGGGAAATGGTTCAGTTTTTGTGCACGTGTATGCTGATTTAATCATAAAGTGGTTTTATTCAGACACTATAGCATTGTAACATGCTTATGACATATCGCTCGTTAAAACTAATCGGCTACAAGAGCGATTGTCTCTGCTAACTAGCCTCTATTCTCTGAAATGAAATGGCTCCACGTTCTTGCTTACTATGTCAGCCGGTATACTGGGTAATGTTTTTTTTTTAGTTCCAGTGCCAGGTTTGTTTATGAAGCGAACACACCTTCAGTTTTAAGGTTCCATGTAATTGTTTTCCTGTTTTGAATTTCTTTTGCATGGAGCTTACCCTTCTTCTCAGCAGGAGGGAGCGCGATCACAGAGTAGCTTTTTTATGCCGAAGCATGCTGTGTCTTTTTAGACACAAGGCTAAGCACAATGTACAAGGTAAAAATGACAGCCATTCCATTCTGTGAAGATCGAATGGCAGCGAAAGTTGACGACAGTCAAAGCTCGCGAACGAAAAGCAAAGTTCTTTCGTTGCCATTCCATCTTCACAGAGTGGAATGATTGCCCGGGCTTCCGATTTTTGTTTTCCTTAAGCATCGCGGGAACGTTGTTCGTCTGTGATCGTTTCACGCCGGCGCCGTTTATGCTCTCGTTGCTGTTCCCTCCGGCGCTCCTCGCATGCATGTTCTACGCGTGGGTTTCCGTCCCATCGATAACGCAGCTGTTTCTACCGTCAATACCTCTCCTGCTTATATAGTGCAATAACCTTGTCTTTACACTATTTTTCTCGGCGGGCGTTCTAATCTGTTGTCCATTTCGCCTACGAACAAACTACGGAAACTTAGTCATATACAGCTTTCGTTGTAAAACCCAACGCTACGGCGCTCTAGATGACTATACAGCAATGACGAGTGAGCGCATTTTGCATGTAGACACAAATTAGACATTATTTGCAACATTTCACGGGTTCAGAGCTGCAATTAATGATAGAGAAGGGATGACTAGGTAGGTCAGACAACGCGTTACCGCCAGTGATGAGGTATTAGGAGAAAAAGCGCCAGAATGGAAAGAATAAGTGCATAAACAAAATATATAGTGTTCATATCCGTGCCATCAATCTCTTCAATCGACGTCCCATTTTTGCGCTGTTGCTGCGTTACATCGTGATAAGAACAAGCCAGATTAAGAAGAATTTCGCTGCAGTAGTGAACTTTTCCTTCCAACCCAGTGGCCTAGACGTGAAAACTGGCGCTCTCTGGTCATACCTGGCCCTTGCGCCATTAAACCTGAAAAATCATCATAGACATGAAAGCAGCAATGGTACAAGCCAAGGTTCTGATGGCCCCTCTAGAGAGCCCTCTTTTTGTTTTTGGTGACATTTGTAACGGCAAGCAAAGGGTACGTTAATAATGAAAAGAAACCTCAGATTGATGCAGTAGAAGTGTTTGCCCGTGAATTGCACTAGCCTGCTAAAATATGAGAGTGTTAATCGCGGCAGCGCGATCCCCATCATAGCTGGTAAGCCGTGTTTCACTGTCATTTTACGGCTATAACCAAACTAGCCCGAATGTAAGAATTATTTATCGTTCTATGTTTTAAAATGTGGTTTATAGCGCACGATTTCAACGTATGGCTTCCGTGATGAATAATTACTAATGCAGCCCAGACTTTAACCTAAAAGACAGTAGAGCGTGTTTATTGACGTGAAACAAAAGAGGCACCTATACATACCTTATTCATCAGCATAGAATGGATACAATCAAGTACCTGTAATCAACAAATGTGGTTTCTTTTACAATGTAGTATTGTGGGAATAAATATATTACGTCCGCTATCTGCCTTTACTAAGTTACAAATGATTTGTATTCTCTCACCATGATTCAAAAGTTCATATTCGTAATAGAGACATCGTCTATAAATGCTGCAACAGAATAATCTAGCCCCACTGCTATTTATTATCGATATTAGTTCAATTTCCGAGTCCCATACTCCAGCAATGTAACACACGTTAGGTATGGAGGCAATTCGCTGTATAATTTATTGTGCTCCAATATATAGTCGGAAGGCGTCAGAAAGTTACTTATAAATGAAACTGAGAGGCGGGCATCAGTATCAGCAGAAACACTACTCCTGCAGTGATAATACAAGTTCAACTTTGTCATCGCTAGATACGATATATCTTGCCAAATACCAGCACTGTAAATGAGCGCTACAGGGTGCTGCTCAGTGGTTATCTTTTAATTGAGATTTGCTTGCAGAAGTAACCCATTGAACAGTGTAACACTGTGACTCATTGAAAAAAAAAGAAGAAATAAAACGGAACCTGCGTTGCGAAAAGTATGCACAAATCGCAGCCTGCCAAGAATAATGAAGCCTTCTTGGTTTTCATTCTTCAAGAACGCCAAAAGTCGCATTCGATCCAAAGTGTATCGATTAAAATACACTTATACTTATGAGCTCTTATCTGTCAGGCCATTTTTATATTGCTATTATAAAAAAGGTCATTTAAAGCGTGTCTATAAGCCACCGTATATTTTTAGATGGCTGTTGTTGAAATGTAATGGCTGACGTCAAGACACGATTTCACATATGAGTTTAAAGCGTCCTTAAAGGAAAGCTGAGAGGTTTTCCAGAAAAAATGAGTGAACAACTGTACATAATGGTTTTCAACCCTCCGAATTCGTATATCGTATCGAAATTGAGCGAAAAAAAACGCAAATATATTTTATTTCGACGAAAAGTGCAGCAGCGGACACGCCCAGCTCGCGCGTCTCGTTTCCGCCTGTGATTAGTCGGGCGCCTCGTGACGTCAACTGTAGCATCCGACCGCTGCCGCAACACATGAAGCGTGGTGCCAGGTAGTTTGGTGCTGTTTTTCTGAGAAGGTAATGGAAAATTTAGAGAGACTGCGTTTTTCTGAGGAGTTCGGCGTTACTCCCGACATGTACGAGCCGATTGCGAAGAGCCGGCCTCTCGAAGAAGCAAATGGTGCTGGTGCGAGCAGTGCTTTCGACGCGAACGAAAGCAAAGTGTTGGGATCTCCTCGTTTTGGAAATGCTCTTTGGTGAGTATGTTTTTTGCAAAGCGACCTAGTGATCTCGCCGATCTTTCGCCGATCTAGTGAGCTCGTTTCCGGTTAACCAGCTGTGGTGTTGTGTTCCTGCATGCCTCCTCGTAGAACGTAAGCGGGGATGCGATCGTTGGCATTTGTGCACTGTCCAAAGCTGTCGGCAATCTATAAAGATGGTTTAAACGCATGAAAAGCTTCCCGGTTCATGCAGTACGTGTAGTGACCTTCATCTCTTGACTACAACGTTGACTACCACTCACGTTGATTACCACTCACGTTGACTACCACGCACGTTGACTACCACTCCACATACACGCAGACGCACCAACAAAGGAATGCAGGGTCGATCGAAGCAGAATACGATGGCACCCACGCAGAAACAAGCGCGGTCAGGCACGGTCGCGGACGCTACGAAGGAACGAAACGCTAGAGTTGACGTCACAACACCGCGGTTTTCGGTCTCCGCTCGCTTCGTCAGCGTCAGCTGCAGCGCGCGGCATTCGACGGGAGACGGAGCTACAGCGCAATTTCAACCGACGATTACGTCTCTCGTAATTGAAAAAAAACCCCCAAATTTTACCTACATGGTTTATAGGGCTCCCGCATCCATATATGAGCGTCTTAGTGAATTCAACAGACTCTTCAGCTTCGCTTTAAGGCGTTTTTTCTGGTAAAGGACCTCGTGAAGCCACAGGCGGGATCTCGCTTCTGGATTCCTTTCGGTTTCGGCAGAAAGACTGAAAATCCAGTCTACGTAACATATGTACGTGCCTTGCTGAACGTTTACTTGTAAAGTACAGCAGTGAATGTTAGGCGTCCGCATTGCATTTGCAAAACTCGTCCTATCTAACGTTTGAAACTAGCAAAAGCGTCACATATGTTACCTGTCAGCAGGGATTACTTACAAGCCAATAAAGGCAGAAGTAGTGCTTGCTCTCAGGTAAATGCTACTAGGTCCTCCGAACACACAGCTATATATTTGCCACTAAAAACGAAATATTTTTGTTTCTCATGTTGCTGATCACTTGAATGGTGATGGTTCAAAACAGCTGTGAACCGCTGCGTCAGTGCACCGGTTCACAGCGGCGTTGTGCCATTACTTATCCAGGCCACTGGCAATTTACTCCAGAGCCCCGCACTTATTTGGCCCAACGAGACGTCAACTGTGGAGGCTTGGCGGTCAAGATTTACTACAATCCGGCAGCGCGATAAAGAATTGGGAAGCATCCCCACTTTTAAAGGTAACAAATTTGAACTGCCGGAAGAATAGCGCTCCCACTCAGAAACTGCTATTAATTTCACTGTTCATCATCTGCATTCAACATCTCCTGTGCGATAAATATGTCACATGTCTCACGACAGTGTTATTTCGATCCATTCCATCACTGCTACAGCATACTACCAATAACTGCATTCATCACGTCTAGATGCAACCATTACACATCTTGGAGTTGCAGCTTTTCTAAAGAAAGCTGCATATTCGTGAGTTTCTCATGTCCATCAAAAGGTGCGCAAGTTCTGCCTTTGGTTTGAGCGGAAGCTAACAAATAGCTGTATGCATTCCATGTCCCTATCTACAGTAAAAGCTCGTTAATTCGAATCGCAAGGGGAAGTCATTTGAGTTCGAATTAAGGAAAGTTCGAACTAACGAAAGTGAAGGAGAGCAACAGTACACTGCGATTTGGAAGCAGTAGGGCATGTCAGAAATTTGGCGAGTCAGAAAGTGATGGCGTGTGCCGCGGGCACACGCCATCTTCAAGTCGAAGCTCTGGGTCCGACTGTGCCACACCACCGATGTCAGCCGAAACGAACGTTAGCCGAGGCTTAACACCATCACAATGAATCGCGACGGCCAATACCTCCTAAGCTGAAAACAGAGGTGCACAACCGATGAAGACTGCCGAGACAAAGACGCTGAACATGTGAAGGTGGCGAAGGTCCTGATTCGTCGGTTCTTGATTGCAAGCGCAGCTGCGACGTACTTGATTCGCTGTGTTTTGGCGCTTGCCGTGCCATCTCCGCACAACATTAGCAGCTGTACAAGATTTGCAAAGCCTCCGAGATTAGCAACGGGCAAGAAGTCTCGGAGGTTACGTAAAACGGAGAGGCGGCAGCCGCCGCGGCCTTCTGGCTGACCCCGCGTCGGTTAGATTTTTTGTCCGATTTTGCCTTCTCTGGCCGTTCTCTCCGTTTCGGAGGCAATACAGCCTTGTGTGTAGGCAGTAGGCGCGTTTCTCTGGCCGTGTGCCAGGCGAGCGTAGTTCGAATTATCCGGGAGGGAACCTTCTCGCGTTCGAATTAACGGACTTTTTTATACATAGACTTCTGTGGTGCTTGGCAGGACCAAATCGTACATTTCGAATTATCCATAAGTTGAAATTATTGAAGTTCGAATTAACGAGCTTTCGCTGTATCTAGATATTCCCTATCTTCAACCATACTTGGAACCGCACTTGGAAGTAGTGACATGTTTATAGCACCCTCCAAGGTGTCCTTGTCTTTATAGAAGGTATCTGTGATCAGATCCACTTTCTGATGGTTCATGTATGTGCTCATGGTCACTATAAAATGTAGTCGGCCCCAGAATGATAACATTGCGGGTAAGTCTTTCAGTGGTTTCAAATGGGCACTAGTTCGGCACAGCCAAAGAGGAGGGGACAATGTGAAGGAAACCAAAGAAGCTTTTGGCACGGATGCTGAGAGGTCAAGTTGTGATTATCAGCTGCTCTTGGTTCGCTGGATGTTGTATTATATTTAGCCGATCTGCCGTCTTTGCAGCTCATACATTGGTGACGATGGGCTACTTGAACAAACACCAAGCTGCTCGCGTGGTAGTGAGTCCTACAGCCTGTTTACTATTTCAATTTAGGTTATGATATTTTACCTCTTCCTAATGATTCCAGTCTTCGGACTGGAATCATTAGGAAGAGGTAAAATCGGAAGAGGAAGAGGTAAAACGTAATCGGCAAGTAGTCGCAATATTGCGTATAATTGCCGATTATCACGGGGCCGTCCGTCCTTCCTCTATGTGAACAACAAAAATAGCCTGGCATGTAAGTTTCCATAGCAAAAAATAAAAAAAATGCGCGCTAACTTTTCGAGACGCACAAATGTTGACATAGCTGATGAACTCGTCTACAACACGATAAAATTTTCCTTATGCAGAAGCGTTGGGATTTGTGCTTACTTCAGTGAAAGGGCCACTCCCACCTGACTTAGAGAGCTTGTTCCACTGCCAGCAAAAGACGCCGCCAGCGCTCGGGAAAACGACGCCGCCAACTGGATAGTCCGATTGTATAAACGAATTTTTCTACCTTATTCGTGCCCTTCGCACTGTGCCTCCGCTTCCTAAACACGCCGAACTGCTATGACAACCAGGTCATTTTGACCAAGTAGTAGAAGATGTTGATGACAGTTCTATCGGTGAGTTAGGCACTCACGATTCTGCGCAGTCCCTGACTGGCGCTATTCTTAGCACGGCAAACGCATTCTTGTGCCTTCCTTGGCACGATTCTTTGAGTCGCCATCTAAACGTTGCTTTGTGCCGGGTTATAATCTGGAACACCGATATTTCTAAGTCATATGTTACTAGGCAAAGGCATTACAGTGTTATTGCCATTTATTTCTCTCACTTCTTTACATGAAGAAACGCTACGTGTAACTTCACTCGTTGACGCACCTATGCGGAAGCGCGATGTCGCCAGTAACTAATCATATGACACCATTCTCTCATACCATTCGGCTTCTGTTGATGCGGGGCACATAGAGAAGCACTGAAACAAACTTGCCTATCACCGACAACTCAGAACAAGGGTTTCCAGCTGCGATTGCGCGGGTGATACTGGGGTTGGCTCTATAGGCGGTCGCGTGCTCCGAGGCACGCTTTTATGTTTTGAGCTGTTCATACAGCTTTCCTGCACAGAAATAAACAAGGCGGTCATAGGAGCGCACACCATAGATGCCAAGTTAGTTTACCAAAAATACAGCGCATGTTTGGGATGTGTTGGTCTTAGAAGGCGTGTCCAGCAGAAGGTGTGAAATATAATTTTATAAAATGCTCCAATTTTATGGATACCTGCACAGAGATTTGCACATTTGCTCATTTCCACCCATATGGTCGCGGTCGTACAAGGAATGCAAAGGGCGCTGTTAACAAACAGTAGGACTTCACATTTATTTTACCGAAGCCTGCACTGAGATACCGGGCAACACCGGGGGCCACAGCGTAAAGCGATCGTATCGCCGAATACTCAAGCGAATGAAGGGCCGTACTTCAACAGCACTAGATTACCACGTGATGTGGCTACAGCAGTACATAGATAAGATTGGGCACAGTAGGCCACGCTTCACGGTTTCATTATATCTCTCACGTGTAGTTCTCTAATATTGAAGCTAGAGGCACGTACAGTTGCTCGAAGAAATTCTGTCGAAGCATTTCCGTCACCAAGGTTGAATTGCATTATTCGAAGACACGATCGTGGCGAAGGCGCGGAAGCAAGCAATTGTCGCCCATCCCGTTTCAGGCAATGAAGTTTGTTCTTGCAAACCCATGTGGAACGCGAGAACACCCTAGAAACGAGGTACAGTAGTCTGCACTGGAACCTCGTTGCCACCCCGCGAACCCACTGTCTCTTATTTTTTTTATTTTTTTGCGAGAGCACAGTGCTGTGGACATCGCGTAAAAGGTCTGTAGCAAAATCACCGGGAACTCACGTGCTGCTTCTATGGCAGCACCATTTCTTGAACAGTGAGGGCAATGCTCGTCCGGCACCTTCTGTTGCACGTGTTATGCATGCTCTCGGATATTACTTTAAATTTTAAATTCACTTCCCTCAGACATGTTCATCTAAGTGACCGATTCATTAGAGTGGTTAAAGCGCAGTTCTCTGTGTACAAGACTCTTCCATCCCATTTTTAACTCCTGTGACACTTCCGATGTGCCAATATTGTCATTGCGGTGGCAGCTGCCACCTCGCTGCGAACAAACACACTCACCGCAATTCTTCTGAATGCGTGAGAGCTCATGGAATGTACTATAGGAGCTCCTACATCAGAATCTTTTTTGACGAAGTACCCGTCTGAATAAGTGCTGCAGATTTGTAGCACATCGATACAAATTGTTCACACAAGAACGCCTTCCGGCGCACGGGCGGATCCTAAAAGAAATAATTATACTGTGTACTGCAGCACTGTTTCCTTCAGATAAAATCATTCCCACAACTCACTTACTGCATACTGGCACCTCCGTTGTTCATTTACAGTCACATCCCTCATGAAACGTCGACCATTCATGCAGGTTCGCTCAAGGAGCTTACCTGCGCTTTATCGATACGTATACCGTGTGTACTCTCTACACGTCCCCTCAGACGGCTCCCATATGCCTTGATATAGTAATCTTGCAACTGTCCATCGCCTTTTTTTTGCGACTCCATTTCCTGTAGCGCTGGATTCCCTTCGTTTGCTCAAACAAAATTATGGGCCAGTCGTCGGAGGCGCACAGCACCGAAATATTGTAACTCGAAACAACATTCAGGCATTCTCTGCACGCACAAAAGGAATTTACTTTTTTGTTGTTGGTCCTTCCGTTTGAAGTGTCCTGCATGCTGCGACTGTATGAATACTCTGCCGTTGCTCACTCACTAAATTGTAGTGTTACTGACGCATATGCTCGGGTTTTGCCATAGTTCGTCACGGAACACACGCTTTTTGTCATCGCTATTGTGCACTGCTCTCACCGATGTACATACTGTATCGACGAATGAGCTCCATCACGGGACCACTGTGTACCGCCATCATCACCGAACTTAGCAGACGAAGAATCATATAGGAAACCACCGCCTAACTCATCAATACAAATGGTATTGAAGCCTGAAAAGCTAATTAGTGCGATGTTTCTTCTATATTGTGTTCGTTATTAATAATGCGTAGCTTGTTTGGTAAATGAAAATTAACGTCATGTTTTGCCTAGTTACCATAGCTGCTCTCTTTCTGCAACCATAAATAGCTATAGTTCTCTAAGGCAAAACTATTTCCTCCACAATCTTCTTCATTGTATTATTGTCGCAGCAGTTATATTTCTTCTAATGATGTGCCTGTACGCGCACACATGCACATATGCATCATGATAGACGTGCTCATGGTGACTGACAACTGTTCCGCCTAATATATGTGCATATATACCTACACATAACGAGCAGAAACCGAGTAGGAAAACTATTCACAGGGTGTTATTGCAAGGGTGTAAAGCACTGGCGACCTGGAAGCCACCCCACAACAAGCAAGGTACTTCGCCATCACATCCGGCAGTGGCCGTTAATATGTCCTACGTAATAAATCCCCGGGTTGGCGTCTTCTTCGAGTAGCACGTAGCATGACCCCGACAGCGAAAGCACCGGCCCAGCGCTACTAAGGACCCACAGGAGAGGAAGGGTGGTGATGCTTGAGTATAGAAACATCGACAACCTCACTGGACAACGAAACCGAGATGCAGTGGGACTGCAGGACGCAGTTGCGTCAATGTCCTCATGCTTTGTCGATGGGCGTGCTGTGGGTATGCGTAGCGAGGAAAGTTTTTCAGCGGGATCAATGTAGCACGAGGGCAGCCGAAAAAAAACTTGCGTCGCCGTGTCGCTGGTCGCAAAGGGGCTTCCGTTATTCTTGGGAAGCAGCAAGTCAACTACGTGCCATTTGCCACGCCTAATGATCCCAAGCAATCGCGGTGCGTTCATGTTCTTTAGAAGACAGTGCAATGGAAGCAAGAAATTGGCCCAGTGGCAAAGTTCATTTACGCCCGAACGAAAAGAAAAAGGGAGAACATCCAGCTGTGTGGGGTTTGGAGGTACTGTATGCGGATGCTACGTTTGGCAGTGTAAGATCGCAATCAATGGGTCAGCGGGTACATACTTTGAAAGTAAATTGCTAAGGTCCTATTCAAGGGCTTGTTGAGCGTGTTAGGCTGGCGATGGTATGATGTGGTGATCTTGTTCTGCATATAACAGCAGCGAGGGATATCGTCGATGACTCTAGACAGGCAAGTACGGCCTTGGTCAGTCAACAATCGACGTGGGGTACGGTGTACTAAAATTACGTCCAGGAAGAAAAACTACGCCACGTCTGTAGCACAGCCTCTCGCCGTCGTTCGAGTTATTGCGTAGAGTGTCGCGTAACCGGTAGCGACAGTAACCCATTTGCTTCCTGAAGGAGATGTAGGAAAGTTCCGAGGAGATTTAAACCGACATTATTGAAGGGCTTAGTTGGGATATCAATGGGCACAAGATACCCAGCAAGAAGCGTAGAATGTTTCTTTCGGCATGGACGGAGCTCGCAGGCGCTCACGTAACGCCGCATTTAGATAGCTAGGGAAGGCTTTTAGAAGCAACGCCGTACCCTGTCAAATTTACGAGTAACAGCAACGTGGCCAGTGGTTGGGGCGTCATGCAGCTCAGCATGAAATTTGGAAGGTCCGATGCTATAGCTAGAAGGAGATCAAGACCGCCAGGGTACGCATGACGCTGATGAAGGGTAGCACGCTGGAGGGTGAACATGCGCAAGGAGGCGTCGCTGGGAGAGGATTGCAGGCAATTGGTTCTTTATCTTCAGTAGTTATTCCGATGCTGTTCGTTGGTGATGTGAAGAAACTGGCTCACAGAAAAGACGCAATCCAGGAATTCATGGCGCGAATAGTCACAGTAGTAGACAAACTACTCGTAGGAACAATCTGCCTGTGTGTGCGGGTTCCTTGTCCCCCATACCGGCGTGTAGGTGTACTCTAGCAGGCGCAGGGACCATCAAGTGAGTCTTCATACAAGCTCTTTCAAAGAGGCTAGCCAACAGAGGCCATGGTGGTCAGAATCTGCTGTGAATGGCCGGCCGAATGGATAGGGGTGCAATTTTGCAACTGGCCATACAATAGCGAGGAACTCACGATCCATGATTGAATAATTTCGCTCCAATGCGTGCAGCAAGCTGCTGACATTGGCGATGGTGCTGTTCACTCCACGTTGACGTCGGCTCAAGACTGCGTCTATTCCTTACCCACTCTCATCAGAGCGGACTTCGATTTGGACTGACGGATCGAAGTGGAACAGAATGGAGAACGTTGTGGGGAGTGTGGGTAAATCGGACAAAGCCATGGGTTGTGCGGGGTCGCAGCCAAAGAGTCGTCTTTTTGAGAAGATTTGGGAGCGGTTAGAGAATTATTGCAATTTGACTGAGAAACCCGCAAAAATAGGAGCAGAGCGCCACAAAGCCGTGAACATTTTTAGCAGACTTGTGTAAAGGAAGGTCTTTCACCATAGAATGTCTTTGGCTCAGGTTGTACACGGTCAACATCCACAATATGGCCAAGGATTGTGACGCGGCAACTTCCAAAACGCCACTTCGATGAATTCAGTTTTAGTCTGGCACGGCAGAACATGTCTACATTCGGTGAGATTCATTCTTGGTGTTTATGCAAGATAGGCGAAACAAAATTAAGTGAAGCAGAGAGTCAATCATACTTTGAAATGCGGCTGGCGCTATTCAGCGCGCGAAAGGCATGCCCTTTCACTGGTAAATCTCATCATGACCTACGAAAGCCATTTTCTCCATCTCCGTCAGGTCCATGCCCCTCTGCCAATAACCAGATCGAAGCTTCATAAAAGAGAAGTACGCGGCACCATACAGAGAATTAAAGGTACCTAGAATTCCGGGCAATGAGACAGAATTTTAGTAACGTTGTCCAGGTGGCGATAGTACATTCAAAAGAGAAGCCATCCATTCTTAATAAATCAAAGAACATGGGATGCTGAGAGAGTGGAGTATGGCCCGACAATGTCCTTCGCCAGCATCCTGTTGAATTCCTCCTGGATGACGTTTCGCTCAGATGCAGACGCTTGATATGGGCGTTCCTTAATGGCGCTGGCATTATCAATGTGTACACGATGCCCGATAATGGATGTATCTCGAAAGGCCCATTACCTATGTCAATAATATATTGATACGACTCAAGAATCAGTCTAAAGTTTTCAGTACGCTCAGGCGCAATGGAGTGTCATCATGCTATGAATTTTCCGGCTGCCGTAAGTAGTTCGCGTCAGAGCGTCCTTCTGAGGACGTGTAGCATCCGGTACCAAATCTTTTACCTGATGGTCTTGGAGAAAGAAAAGGTGGTCTACGGAAAGTCCCGTCTAAGTAGTTGCTTGATAAAGACAAAATTCACAAATGGAAGGCAGGTTCGTTAGCCTTACTGCTCAGGAACTCGAACCTTGCACTGACACCACGCGTGAGCGCGACGTCTGTAAAAGGTGTCCATAGAAGTCTACATCTGCAACAGCTGGCGAATGTCACAATGCGACATGAGTCAAGGTTTTATAAGTTAAGCGAAAAAATTCACTGCATTGTAGGCCAGAAGGAGGAGGTAAGTCTCTGGCATTACATAGGCGAGGCAGTTCAAGGCGCAGGCCACTGTCGGAGCAATGAATGTGAGCGGAATAGGCCAAAGGAAATTTCATTCTACTTGTGAGTTCGCGAGGCCACTGTACAAGGACCGTAACAATACCAACTACCTGATATCCAACCACGCTAACCCGAGATGTGCACATCCCAGCAGCGAACACCCCAACGTCAATGAGACGTACAAGTCGGGTCGGGGAGGTATAAGTACGTTCTTTTCATGCGACCACAAAAAGTTGAACTCATGGCAGAGACGTCTGTCCCAGACAACGAAAGCTCTGACAGGGATGCCACCACCGTGGACTTGAAATGTGCTCCGGTCGGCACATAAGGGCAACAGAGGATATTGGATCAAATTCAACAATAAAGCTTCAGCTCCAGAAGCTGCGCAGCGAATAGTTTTTCTGCGCAAATCGACTGCTAAAGGACGGCGAAGTAGGGTGGCGGTGAATTGGGGAACGACATGTTCATTGATGCGGCTGAGGCGACCGGGCATACCGGGTGGCTTTCTCAGAGGCATTGGTTGCAGATGATTTGATGCGTGGAAGGTAGCGGCTTGTAGTAAGAAAGGGGCCAGAGTATGTGGGAAATCAGCTAGAGAATACAGAGGGCCACTGCCTGCGGCCATAGCAAGCGATATGGCCAGCGCCGACAAATACATATATTATAGGCTGTTCTCCATTCCGACACGTCAGTATAACGAGGCCTGCCCGCATAGAATAGGGCGGCGTCAGTAGTGTGCATGGCAGACAGTAGAGAAGACGCCAGGGTTCACAAATTTCTGGTTAGAAATGGCCTACATCACTCAAACAGCCGTCTTCGAGGGGCCGGATACCGTGGTGAACGGAATTATAGGGATTCGTATATGCGGCCTCGATCTCTCGGCATACAATGCGTGTCACTTCTGCCGATGTGGTTGGTTGAGGAGGAGTTGCCTCCCAGGACGACGTTGCAACGTCTTCGGCAGAAGCTCGACCTGAGCCGATATGCGTCTGCATATCGCATGCTTTACTGGCCGGAACTCTTTGTTCACACTGTCAATGGTAGTCACATTAGTGAAGACAAGCAGAATAAACTAGTCATACGTGGTAACCTTCAAAAATGTTGACGATCTTGCCAGCCTATGAAACGTCCTTTTGGGTTTGTTGACACAGATCCTCCACGTTTGGTGTGTACGAGAGGTAAGGCTCACTAGACGTCTGGGCAAATGCCGTTAGTTGCTTCTTGGCGGGAAGCGGCGGACCAGTTGGGTTGCCAAAAAAATCAAGGAACTGCTACTTGAACGTGTTCCAGCTGATGAGATCGATCTCGTGGGTATGAAACCAGATGCACGGGGTTCCATCGAGGTTTAATACCCTGGATTAATAAGGATTTACCCAACCCTGGATTAATAAGGATTTACGTTCATCAATTAAGAAAAAATCCCGAACTTACAAAATATATTGCAAAACTAAAAACCAAAGCATGTACAAAAAGCTAAGGGATATCAGCACAAAACTTAAAAGCGAATTGAAGGTTGCGAAGGATGCATATCTACAAGCCTTAGCAGATAAACTAAAAACAAATCCCAAAGACGTCTGGCGGTATATCAAGAGCAACAAGAAGGATAACACTGGCATCCCGGCCATCACAAATGAGGGTAACCTAATTAAAGAGGACAAAGAAAAAGTAGAAGTATTCAACAAGTATTTTCATTCAGTTTTTACAAAGCCATGTAGCATTGCTATTTCTTACACACCCACACCATTACCGGAAATGGAAAACGTTTCAGTGAGCAAGGAAGGAGTGGAGGCTTTGTTGTTTAACCTAAACCTGCATTCAGCTCATGGACCCGATGGAATTTCTAATCATGTGTTGAAACAATGTTCGAGACAGATAGCGCCTTTCTTAGTATTATTATTCAACAAGTCACTAGATAATCAAAAACTGCCCGAAGATTGGAAGACAGCTAACGTGACTCCGATATTTAAAGAGGGAGATCATACACACGTAGGCAATTACAGGCCGATATCTTTAACTTCCGTTTGCTGTAAGACTCTCGAACATGTCCTGTACTCTAATCTGATGAAACATTTGCAAACAAATAACTTTTTCACTTCGGCTCAGCATGGGTTCCGCTCTGGTTTTTCGTGCGTAACACAACTAGCCGAATTCACTCATGACATTGCACTCGGCCTGGACCATGGTGAACAGATAGATGCACTCTTTCTTGATCTGCGGAAAGCATTTGACGTCGTCCCCCACAATCTACTTTGCTTAAAATTATCATTCCTAGGCCTTCCTGAACGTATTTTTGGCTGGATAAAGGATTATTTACACCTGCGCAAACAGCAAGTTGTTCTTAATGGGGTAAACTCGGCTCCAATGCACGTGCTATCGGGAGTGCCTCAAGGCTCTGTGCTTGGGCCTCTTTTGTTCCTAATTTATATTAATGATTTAGTAGTAGGCCTTAAATCAACAGTTAGACTGTGTGCCGACGACTGCGTCATGTATCGTGCAGTGAAATGTTATGCCGACATGTCTGTCTTACAGGACGACCTTGAAAAAGTATCTATTTGGTGCAAGCGGTGGCAGATGACTCTGAATACTGGTAAATGCTACCATGTGCAGTTCACAAAGAAAAAGAAAAAATTCCCCAGTTCCTATTGCGTAAATAATGTTGCACTCAGTACCGCTAATGATGTTCAGTACCTCGGAGTTACGTTTTCTGAAACGCTTGACTGGACTAATCATGTTAACTTAATTAGCGCGAAAGCTTACCGTCTTCTTCACTTTTTCCGACGAAATTTTAAGCATTCTCCTTCATCACTGAAAGCAACCTTGTATTTAACAAATATCAGGCCTATTCAAGAATATGCATGCGTTATCTGGGATCCATACACTAAAAACCTCACAGAAAAAATAGAACGCGTCCAAAAGCACGCAGCACGCTTCGTAACAGGAAATTATAATGTTACTACCAGAGGATCCAGAATACGGGAAGGGTTGGGTTGGAAAACTCTTTCTTCACGCAGGAAAATCCTAAGATTGAAATTCCTTTATAATATATATAAAAGTAAAACTGGTATCAACAAAACACTGTTCATCAAGGAGCCGCGTTACGTTTCATCTAGGAGAGACCACGCTAACAAAATTAGAGCTTACCAGTGCCGTACCAATGTGTTTAAGTATTCATTTTTTCCTAACACGATTAGCGATTGGAATGAGCTCCCTAATGAAGTGATGGCAGCTTCTAGTTTTGAAAATGCTATTGAGAGCCATATTCTTTGATTGTTCTGTTATTCAATTCTGTACATACGCTACTTTTTTTTCTGTTTTGTTAGTTAGTTACTTTGTCACTCACTTTGTTTTGTACTTTCGTAGTTTCTATTCCGCTTTTGCGAATTTCAGTGCTTAAACTATGTTGTATTTACTGATGTATTCTTTTGATGTTGCTAAATATGTTTCCATTGTGACAACCTGTATTTTAACCCCCCTACGATAATGCCGTACAGGCGATGTAGGTATACCGAATAAATAAATAAGGTAAAGTATGACATTTGCCGGCACTATGGCTGAATCGCAGTCATTATTTCTGTTGACCTAATATACGAGCAGAGCCGCACACACACACACACACGCGCGCGCGCGCACACACACATATGTGTATATGTGTACATATAAATATATATATATATATATATATATATATATATATATATATATATATATATATATATGCGGAGGGGTCGAGCCGGACCGAACGCCCATGTCCGACTGGCAAAGGTCGTCTGCTTCCTGAGCGGCGCACTTTGGAGCCCGTTTCGCCATCACGAGCGAATCTGGTTACGTAAGTGTCCGCATTGCGGCACCCATCGCTCGCAACACGAATGAACACAAATAAGAGGTTTCTGCTGACCTTCCCTAATTGCGCGATTGCTGTAGAGGTAAATGCCAATGGAAATGCGCCCCTTGTCCCTCTGCGCGTAAAAATATGGCCTCGCCCAGCTTTCTGGTGCAGTGCAGCAGAGCAAGGAGATGAGACACCGTGCAATCCAGTGTAGTTTGATCGGTAGACTCTGAACTTTGCCCGTGGTAGGCACCAAAATCTGAAGTAATGGCGTCTTCCTGAGCATGCAAAATCAGATTGGAGCTATGCGCAATGGTCACATTCAGTAGTCAAAAAGTTGGCATGCCCCGTTCAAATGTATCCTTCTCAGTGCAAAAGAGTGAAGAAGGAGCGAGAAAACCGCAATGGGGATGAAAACGGTTCTTTGATTACACATACCTGCAGTTCCCCTTAAGGCACTGAAGTACTTCTCGCTCCATAGTAATTCTTAACTTCTTTGTTTCTATAGGTTCATTTCTAGGCTTCAATAAAATTGTGTCAGGGCAGCTTTATTGAAAACTTTCTAGCTCAACTATGTATTTATGTGGACAACTCAAAATGGATCTGTTTTAAGATACCTCAACGAAGTGATTGAAACTTGAACGCAACTTGTTTTCTCACGAACACAACTTCCCAAAGTACTCCTTAACCAGAGGCTGCCAATATGCGCGTTCAAATGAGAACAATTAGATGAGCATAAAAATTGCGCTCTGCGAAAATTCGCGTGTTATATACGACAGCATATCACTAAGGGTGGTGTGATATATTATGATTGCTCGAAGGTTGTGTTTGAAGGTTTGACATGTTTTTCAGAAAATCAAATGCTTTATGATTACATGTTTTGTTCATATAATAAAGAATTTACGCTGACACCAGTTTCAGCGATGACAATAGGTCCGCAGGCGTTTATATCAAAGCTTTGCTGTGAAAAACTGCGTCCACATATTTGAGACATTGAATAAACAAGTTTCAACCTAATTCAAACCTTAAGGAATGGCCTTTAGTTTCAACACATTCTACCACATAAATGCTTCAAATTTCTTTTCATGCGCGGATGCAGCTAGAACTTAGAAATGTTGAGCCATACCGGAGATAGAACGCACCCTCACCACGACAAACTGACGCGCATATGAAGTGGTCAATTCTAACGCAAGATGCACAACTATTTGGCTGATATTCTGCGCTTTCACTCTAGACTGCTGCTGCCACATCAGCGAGTACCACAGGCGAAGAATGATTCAGGCCATTCACGTTAATGCAAAAGTGACAGTAGCCTATTGTTTCAAAAAAGTTATAAAACAGAGCAGGCAGGGCTTACCGGTTTCAGGTTCTTATCCTCAGCCAGCGAAATGCACGTGTTGTACATAGAGCATGCAATTGGTACCAGCTGAAAAAAAAAACTGTGTCAGGGTTTGAAAATGTGAGCAGTAAAATTTATTGCAATATGCGTCCAATCAAAGTAAATACGTCCAGCAGGAGCCTTCGGATCAATATCGAGAAATTAAGAAAACACGTTAAGGTTGAAATATTCATGATAGTCACTCATGCTATTCCTGTACACTTACAAAAACTAGCATATTTTATATTTCTCACAAGAGATTGACGCTCATAGAATATGAGATATGTTGTTGAGGTCACTTAAGCATTTGAGAAGAACGAACGAAATCGAGTACATGGAAAGAAGCTTAAAGTAATATTTGGCAGCTGAAAGTCCTTGTCGACGAGATTTCAGAGCACAAAGGCTCACAAAAATGACACTTAGGGCGTAAAGTGAGGCCACCCGGTTGGACGCAGTCCAATATAACTACCAGCTGCGCGTTGGGCTGGTGGAAAGTTCTACCAAAAATAATAACATTATGTGGTTAGTACAAAGAAGTCTCATTGTGACCCCGTAGGAGCTTGTCTATAAAGCACTGGAATATTTCTGTGGCGTCACACAAGCCAAACGAGGTGACCCTAAACTCCGAGTCTATTATGCGTAACCTAACCAGTATTTTCTTTGACAGACGGACGCACTGATATCTTTTGTTACCCATGACCGAAGGTATACGACATGAAGTACTTCGCGGAGGGTATGCAGTCAAAAGCACCGTCAATGCTAGGTGAGGGATTCACGTCTGTCTTAGTGATAGTTTGAAGGTGGTGGCAGTCGACGCAAAACGTCTGTTAGTACTCTTTCTTTTTTATAATATTTCCGGAGCTCCCCAAGCAATGCAACACTCCTGAACTATGTGCGTCGTCCGCCTGTTCGGTGGTAATTCTTTTTCGTGAGATATACAATGATTTCTGATTCATCGGACCAACTTGAGTTGTGTTGACAAGAAATTGGCTGGGAGATTCTGGCAACATTTTAGGACGCTCGCATTGAGGGATTTATGAGGCCGACACTTCGCAGGCAAGCATTTCTTTGTGCCTATCCTGCTCGGAAGTGAAGAACTGCATGTCAATTATGCGTGGAAAGTAGAGCGGAATAGTTGGGAATTGGTGGACTAATGTCACAGGACCTTGTTGCCATTCGTACGTCAGTTCCGTCTTTTTTCTCACATGTTCCCAAATTAAGCCCACGAGGCAGAGCAACATGCTCAATAGAACCGTTGACTAACAAGAAAGCACGACCGTCGATACGTTAAAGAAAATGTTGAGTTTGGTGTACTGGTGCACGCAACTCTCGATGTTATAAAAGCATACATCTTCGTGAATGCGGTAGTACGCTTCGCTGTAGTGCTTCCTGTTATCACATTCCTCTTGATCAAGTGTACTTAGGCTGCACAATTCCACTGCAGCATCCCGTCCCGAGCGTTAAGAACACGCGAAAGAACAAGACTCTCCGACCAGGAGGAAACACATACTGAGAACGCGGAATAAGGTCGCCTTGATAGGTCTGCAAGTACAAGTATATCGGTTGGCATCGGGTTCCATAGTAAAATCGTTCCAATCCTACAGTCAAGCGTAGCGTCTAATTCACGCTGGAGATGTTTGCCTACTTAGCATCGAGAGTTGCGTGGACCAATGCAGTATACTATGCTCTAAAGCTCGGTCCTTCAACCGCGACTGAAACCGACCAAAAATCAGCAGGACGCAACATTTCCCCTCCAAGTCTACGACACGCTTTATTTTTAGCAGTCGCGCGCGTATATTTTCCTGTGTTCCAGCGATCTTTCAATCGAATGCTGATAATCGAAATAGCAGTACATGTATCGAGAAACGCAGTACTATTTACTCCGTTTCTACACACAAACACACACACACCTTGACATTTCGCATAACAGACGAAGAAATTGGGCAAGCTGGCCATTCGGCGACAGCTCCTTCCTCAATCGCAAAAAGTATTCTGCTGTGGGGAAGGTAAAGGACTTCGACGTGGGGACGGCGAACGTGTTGGTCGGACCAGCAGCGGTGTAGGGCGATGCTTGGGGACGGGGGACTCACCACGCGGTTTACTCGGCCACGGTTGCCGCAGACGATGCACTCCAAATGGCGAGGGTGTGCCTTCGCGCTAATGAGCCGATTACGCCGGATAATTTGACGCTCGCTGGGGGCTGTAGCGTGCAAAACTTTCTCGTAGACTGGGCACGCAGGGCATAGTTAAGCCACAGTTAAAAGTAATTACAGGAACTTTTAGTTGTTATTCAGGGGAATTTCGCTGAAGGGTGACGTGGCGTCGGGTCAAATTCCGGAGGAACCAGTCGTGACATTGGGAACTATTCCAGAGGACCACATAATGGCGTTGGGCAGTACTCCACAGTGTTACGTCGCACTGGTGAAGACTGGCATCGATAAACACTCATCGGATGGGATCGACCTCTCGTCCAGTTGACATGTGCCTCTTCAGATGGCAGCCGATACTCCACGTGACGTTCTCGCATCCAGGGCTGCCTTTTTTTGCGTTGAAAAACTGACATTCAGTTTCACCTCACGTGATCGGTCTGGGTTGGTCCAGGCCGTGATATCGGCGCCCCGGGACAATTACGTGAGGCGATACTGAAGGTTGGCTTTTCTATCACGAACAAGATAGTGGCCAGGATTGTGGTGGTTCGGGAATTCACTCGTAAAACACGCACTTGTAACATTCGTGTGGTCCCGGAAGTCGTGCTAGCCTGCCTTGAATCACTTGCGCGCAAACGAGTTGACGCCATTGTATACGTCGAGGTTTACACTTGCAAGTGTGGTGATGTTGTCCAAACACCTGAACTTTGGTAAGATCATTCGGGTGTTAGCCGCATTACTTTCTTATGTCTTGGCTCTCACTTCCGGCGGTTCATGAGGGCGCGATCATCGAAAGCGTAGAGGCGTAGACTGCCAACACTTGGCCCAGCTAAGATAAGAGTCGCACGCATACGCATTAGGCTATGCTTTGTGGTTCTCTTAGAATGGAAAATACATGCGACAGGGAAGGCGCGAGTGGTGACTGTGACTAGCCGAAAGTACAGCAGGGATATAGCGCATCAAACGGTGGCCGACATGAACCAAGCACCGCACACCATTGATTTGCTATCGATGTCGACAAAATGTGACCCCAGATCAACCCCCAAACAAGCAACAAATTGTGTGAAAATGGCCACATGATGGCTGTAGCGATCGCATGGCTACAGCCAGTCGAATCGCAGATTGCTTGTGACGCTGCGTGCTGCACCACCGCGGTCGTGGCTGGGACTCTTGCTCATTCAACCGATCAGTCTGGCGGAGGGGGTCGCAACTAGTGGCGTGCACAGCGGGCATAAAAATTGCGACAACGTGTGTACCTGAGACGCAAAGTACCTAACAGAGAAGAGCTAATTCTAAAGTGTGCCTTTTTGAAACTCCGCGCCAGTATTGAATTACTGGAGCGAGAATTCGCGGGGTGGCAGAACACGTCCTCCGTCTCAGCGAGGCCTCTTGTTAAATTTTCTGGTTTCCTTCCCAAATGACGGCGTCAATCTACCCGCTTGTCTTTTTTTTCACGGGAGACAATAGAACAAAAAATAATCGTGTGGGTAAAAAAGGAGTACTCGATAAGAAGGTCACAGGGCCCAGCGACTGTTGCCGGCTAGCACTTTTGTCGGCTATCAGGGGAGGCGTTATTTACAGGTGCATGCTGTACCACGTGCAAACATGTTAGCTTTGTATTCTTGACGGGTACAAATATCTTCGGTGTGTATTGAAGCTGGGTGCCTAACTCAACCTGCAATTCATAACAGATTTTTTTTATCAGATTGTCCAAGATATATCTTCATTGATATTTCGATGGCACGGTTCTTTAACGTTGACAAAGTTAAAAAATTTGTTTCAAGTGCATGGGCTTTCATCACTCTGCTGCTTCTATGTGTAAGCTACAAACGGCCGAACAGTATATAAAATATATTTGTTTCCATATTTCATAATAACCAAACATTCATTTTGATTTCTCGTGCACTTAAGAACCACCTGTTCGGGCAGCACAGCTTTACCAATTCCGACATCTAAGAGGTTTCTTCATAATCTATACCCGCCGTGATTGCTCAGTGGCTACGGTGTTTGGCGTCTGAGCTAGAGGTCGCGGGTTCGTATCGCGGCCATGCCAGCCGCATTTCAATGGGGGCGAAATGCGAAAACACCCGTGTACTTCGATTTAGTTGCACCTACACAAGAACCGGGTGGTCGAAATTTCCGGTGTACTCCACTACGGTGTGGCTCATATTCAGCGAGTGGTTTTGGCATGTAAAACCCCATAAATGAAATAATTTATTGCCTAACTATATTCAAACGCATGGCATCAGTTCATCAAACGCGTACTTATTCAATGTAACAAATGCCTAATAGAGAGCAAGTGTCCAGAGCATGACGATCAATTTTCTGCAATCCTAATGATGGAGTTTCCGTACCTCCACGAAATGCACGTACCTGATGTACCTTTTCTGGTGGAACAGTTTTTACATACGCATGCATTTCTTTGGTACACCTTCGCATGAATTCGCCAAAAGTAGCTTTAGCAGTCAGCAGGCGTGGTCCTACAGCTGTAAGGAAACATTTAAAATAGTAGATATTTCAATTGTGTAATTCATCTTAGAGAGTAAACTGAATGCTCTCTTTGTGAATAAATGAAGAAAGCAGCATTTTGAGATGACTGAGGCTTGTGAGAGATGACGGACCACGCTTAGGTGAAAAAGCATAGATGTAAATGTACTCAAGCCAATTCTAGCTCAGAAATAATTTGCTGGTGCGAAAAATAATGGCGGGTGCCATCGTTTTGAAGTCAACGTAAAACTGGCAAACAAATATAATGACATGCTGCACTGTATAATACGGGTCCTTAAGAAGCAATGTTTTGCGATATGACAATGCATGATCACTTTGATCTTTGAATGATTGATAACCAACGCCCATGTGCGAGCCTGTGTGAATCGAAGCATTAGTCGAGCTAGCAATCACCGCCTGTAGGAGAACATGCGACACGCGCACTTCTGCAAGTTTTGATGTTATAAAATGAGTAACCTAGCCTCACCGCCTTCTTTTGAGAAATAATTTATGAAGTCGCGACGAAACATTTACTGTTAACGGAAAACTAGTAAGTGATGTTTTAAATATTCTCTTGATGAAAACTGCCTTTTTACACTTTATTTATGTCCAGTGCTCATCAATGTCATGATACGTTCATAAACGTCATTAGGAAAAGTATGCGGCCCGATATTGAAATAACAAATTGCTCGTGTGCTACTAAAGCAATATACGACACAGGAAACTGAGGAAAAGCTGCCACACGAATTTCATCAAAGGAACTCAATTGCTTTTGTCGCACCATAAAATAAGAACTTCATCGAAGGTAACATAGAGGAAGGTTTAGCTCGGGGCCAGTTCAGAGGCGGGATATTCAAATACGCGTAAACAGAGAAGTATTTTTCTGAACTAACCAATAGACCGATTTTGAAGAAATTTTTACATTTGAGAGAGGAAGATCAATAATAGTGACTTGTAGAAGCGAAATTTCAATTGAGGGTAAGAATCTTGCAAAAAGATTTTCAAAAATTGGGAAGTTTGAAAAAATACTTCAGCAGGCATTTTACAAATTATTAGCTCTGCACCAACAACAGATATCGCTGCTCTGCAAACGACATTATATCATTCCAAGCAAAAAAAAATGGTATGCCAGTTGGTGCCGCATAATGGATCATTGACGCTTTAAGCTGTATCTTCTTCATCATCATCATCAGCCTGGTTACGCCCATTGCAGGGCAAAGGCCTCTGCCATATTTCTCCAATTACCCCGGTCATGTACTAATTGTGCCCATGTTATCCCTGCAAACTTCTTAATCTCATCCACCCACCTAACTTTCTGCCGCCCCCTGCTACGCTTCCCTTCCCTTGGGATGCAGTGCGTAACCCTTAATGACCATCGGTTGTCTTCCCTCCTCATTACATGTCCTGCAAATGCCCATTTCTTTTTCTTCATTTCAACTAAGATGTCATTAACTCGCGTTTCTTCCCTCACCGTATCTGCTCTTTTCTTATCCCTTAACGTAACACCTATCATTCTTCTTTCCATAGCTCGTTGCGTCGTCCTCAATTTGAGTAGAACCCTTTTCGTAAGCCTCCATGTTTCTTCCCCGTAGGTGAGTACTGGTAAGACACAGCTATTATATACTTTTCTCTTGAGGGATAATGGCAACCTGCTGTTCATGATCTGAGAAAGCCTGCCACACGCACCCCAGCCCATTCTTATTCTTCTGATTATTTCCGTCTCATGATCCGGATCCGCCGTCACTACCTGCCCTAAGTAGATGTATTCCCTTACGACTTCCAGTGCCTCACTGCCTAATGTAAATTGATGTTCTCTTCCGAGACTGTTAAACATTACTTTAGTTTTCTGCAGATTATTTTTAGACCTACTCTTCTGCTTTGCCTCTCCAGGTCAGTGAGCATGCATTGCTATTGGTCCCCTGAGTTACTAAGCAAGGCAATATCATCAGCGAATCGCAAGTTGCTAAAGTATTCTCCGTTAACTGAAATGATCGATTACCTCAGGAAAGGGCACGCTATTCTCAGGAGCTCCCCCAGCAATCTGCAGAGTATGTATAGAACACTGTCAGCCGTGGTACTTCTGAAGTTTCCACCTGTTCTTGTGTGGAAGCTGTAGCTTGCGAGAGCTCATGAGCACCTAATCTTAAGGAGCCCTTACTATACTCAAACGAACTAGTTGGAGTGATGCAGTGTAAGGCCCTAATGTGAGCGATACACAGCCGGGTTCTCAAAGTGCTGGAATAAAGACTGTTCCCCATGGTAAAAAGATCGGTACTGAAGAGGCGAATCTTAGACTTATCTTAGGCACATTTAGGATTTATTAAACAAAAGACATTCCCAAACCTCCACAAATAGAGCAAACTGTACCCACTAATGCAGGGTTGGCGTAGAGGTAGAACACCCACCTCGCGTGCAAGAGGTCCGTGGTTTGAATCCCGGTGCCGGCAATTTTCCACCGGATTAAAAAAAAATCCGCGTGTTGATAAAATTGTACAAACAGGCCTGGAGTGTGGCCTGATCCCGGTGACCAGAACTGGTAACGCACTCCCTCACGAGAGCAAGATTGGCCACCCTGGTGCAGTACTTGGCCACGACCTCCTATATGAACACAACAATCAAACCCCGGCCCTCAGTCCCCAGCAGCTGCTAAGCAACTGACTACGGCGGCGGTCAGACCTGCGACGAAGCGGAGGGTGCTAAGAATCACTGGCTCCGGACAGGCCGCCATTGGAATATGAACCTGGCAACGTTTAACGCTAGAACGTTATCTAGTGAGGCGAGTCTAGCAGTGCTATTGGAGGAATTAGAGGACAGTAAATGGGATATAATAGGGCTCAGTGAAGTTAGGAGGCCAAAAAAAGCATATACAGTGCTAAAAAGCGGTCACGTCCTGTACTACCGGGGCTTAGCGGAGAGAAGAGAACTGGGAATCGGATTCCTGATTAATAAGAATATAGCTGATAACATACAGGAAATATATAGCATGAACGAGAGGGTGGCAGGTCTTGTTGTGAAACTTAATAAGAGGTACAAATTGAAGATTGTACAGGTCTACGCCCCTACATCCAGCCTAAACAGTGAAGAGGCCTAAAAACAGTGAAGAAGAAACTAGGAATTGGCAAGAATCAGATGTATGCGTTAAGAGACAAAGCCGGCAATATCATAACTAATATGGATGAGATAGTTGAAGTGGCTGAGGAGTTCTATAGAGATGTATACAGTACCAGTGGCACCCACGACGATAATGGAAGAGAAAATAGTCTAGAGGAATTCGAAATCCCAAAAGTAACGCCGGAAGAAGTAAAGAAAGCCTTGGGAGATATGCAAAGGGGGAAGGCAGCTGGGAAGGATCAGGTAACAGCAGATTTGTTGAAGGATGGTGGGCAGATTGTTCTAGAGAAACTTGCCACCCTGTATACGCAATGCCTCATGACCTCGAGCGTACCGGAATCTTGGAAAAACGCTAACATAATCCTAATCCATAAGAAAGTGGACGCCAGAGACTGGAAAAATTATAGACCGATCAGCTTACTGTCCGTTGCCTGCAAACGATTTACTAAGGTAATCGCAAATAGAATCAGGAGCACCTTAGACTTCTGTCAAGCAAAGGACCACGCAGGATTCCGTAAAGGCTACTCAACAATAGATCATATGCACACTATCAATCAGGTGATAGAGAAATGTGCGGAATATAACCAACCCTTATATATAGCTTTCATTGATTACGAGAAAGCGTTTGATTCTGTCGAAACCTCAGCAGTCATGGAGGCATTACGGAATCAGGGTGTAGACGAGCCGTATGTAAAAATACTGAAAGATATCTATAGCGGCTCCACAGCCACCGTAGTCCTCCATAAAGCAAGCAACAAAATCCCAATAAAGAAAGGCGTCAGGCAGGGAGATACGATTTCTCCAATGCTATTCACAGCGTGTGAACAGGTGGTATTCAGAGACCTGGATTGGGAAGAATCGGGGATAAAAGTTAATGGAGAATACCTTAGTAACTTGCGATTCGCTGATGATATTGCCTTGCTTAGTAACTCAGGGGACCAATTGCAATACATGCTCACTGACCTGGAGAGGCAAAGCAGAAGAGTGGGTCTAAAAATTAATCTGCAGAAAACTAGAGTAATGCTTAACAGTCTCGGAAGAGAACAACAATTTGCAATATGCAGCGAGGCACAGGAACTCGTAAGGGAATTTCACAATTTCACAATTTATTTATTTATTAGTAAAAATACAGATAATTGCATGTGCGTAGTATACATAAGGAGGTCCCAAAGTGAAAGACTGTATCGGGACCTCCTGCTAAAGACATTTGTGATGTAATACAAAGTTTAAAGCAACAGTAGTACAGATGAGAACTAAGGGTAATATCAAAACATGTTTATAGCATATGAGTAATAAGAACACTTGTTAACAGCAGGACAATATAAAAAACGGAATACAAAAGAAAAAACGAGGAGAGTTTCATTAAATATTTATTATGAATGATTTTAGTTCTTTTTTAAATTGGTATACATTTTTTGCATTTTTGATGATAGGTGGTAAAGTGTTCCAAAGCGATATTGCGGAAAATTCCGCAGTCTGTTTACCATAGTTAGTTCGCACTTTAGGTAGAAGAAAATTATTATTGAGTGCAAATCTACTGTGACTATGAGCTATTAGGTCACAAGGTGAGAAGCAGACTGATGGTAGTTCCTTAGTCATATATTTGTAGAATAAAATTCCTAGATTATATTTGGTCAGTTCTGAAATGGTTAGGATGTTGTTTTCATGTAGTACGGATTTTCCATTAGCAAAGCGTGAACTTCTTGTAATTATTCTTATGGATTGGTTCTGGATTACCTGTAAGGATGCCAAGTGAGTGTTATAAGTGTTACCCCAGCATAGTATGCCGTTGTAAATATGAGAGTGAATGAATGAGTAGTATAGCGAGATTAATGTATTACGTGTGAAGTAGGGACGAGTTTTAATTAGAACGCTAATACCGCATGCCATTTTCTTTTTGATGTGAGAAATGTGATCTTTATATTTCAAGCTGCAGTCAAGAGAAATCCCAAGAAAATATGAGCATGGTCTGGGAGAGATGGAGTGTGAGCCGAAAGTTAAAGAAGGGGAGAATGCCGAATGTTGTTGATGTGAGGAAAATACAACAAATTTAGTCTTAGTGGCATTAATGGATAATAGGTTGGCATTTCGCCAACTTAAAACAATTTGTAGATCAGTATTTAGCTTGTTAATAAGAAGTGACATGTGTTTATCAGAGGAAAATATGGTAGTATCATCAGCGTACAGAATGCACTTAGTAGAGGACAAACAGTTAGGTAGGTCATTGATATAAATCAAAAACAGTAGTGGTCCTAAGATGGATTCTTGAGGGACGCCAATGCTAGTGGTTTGTTCTCGGGAGTAGACGTTAGATAAAGACACTATTTGAACCCTATTTGATAAGTAACTTTTTAATAATGAGAGCGCAGGACCACGAACATCGATAGCTCAAGCTTAGCAAAAAGGATGATGTGGTTTAAGCAGTTGAATCCCTTTGTTAGATCAATGAAAACTGAACCTGCAAATAGACCATCGTCAATTATTTTTTTTAATTGGTCAGTTAGATGTATGAGTGCCAAATCTGTGGAGTATCCATTACGAAAGCCAAGTTGGCATGAAGAGAGAATATTAAATTTAGTGAGATATTTGGTTAGACGCATTGCGATTAATTTCTCCAGAACTTTGCCGAAAAAGGGTAAAATACAAATAGGGCGGTAGTTATGTATTAATGTACTGTCACCTTTTTTTAGAACTGGAATGACTTTTCCGCGTTTAACCTCGTTAGGAAACACACCAGTCTTGAATATCGAATTAGTAATATGAGACATGGTATCAGAAATTAGGTGGGCAATCATTTTAATCGTAGCAGGTAGAACTTCATCTATTCCAGCACTGGTGGGTTTTAGGTGACATATAACGTTATATATTTCTTCTGGCGTTGTGGGGAAAAGAAAAAAATGTTTGTGGGAGACCATTAAGTTGAGTGACTTGTGAAGGAGAGGGTGTGTCATTATCAAAAATGTAGGAGCTGAAGGCGTTGGCTATTTCGTTAGGGCAGTTATACTCTGAGTTATTGTATATAATTTTTGATAGCTGTTTTGTTTTAGAATTTCTGTTTAGAAAGGAGTTGACGATGTTCCATTTCAATTTGCTGTTATTGCCGGCTTGTAAGATTTTTTGGTCATTATATAATCGTTTTGCCACTTTTAACTGGTTGTTTATAGAGTTACGTAACCTTTTATATCGTCCAATTATTTTGGTATTAAAAGGCTGGTTTTTAGTTTTTTTGGACAGGTTATCGCGTTTACGCAAAGCTGCTAATAACTTTTTAGACATCCATTGATTGTGAGAGAATGCAATGGTTTTTTTACATTTCCTTTTACAAGTTAATTTATGAATAAGTGATATAATTACAGTAAGAAATTTAGAAAATGCTTTTTCAGGATGATTATAAGTTTTTATTTCAGACCAGTCTATATTAGCAGTGGCAGTTATGAAGCTCTCTTTGTCCAGAACGTATTTGAAGGGTGGAAGAGGGCAAGGACTCGAGTTATGTTTAAAACGTAGAAGCAATGATAGTGATCTGTTATGTCCATATCAAGACCTTTTGCCTCTGGTGAAGTTATTAAGTTAGATAGGACATGATCAATTAGCGTTCCTGTGCCACTAGGAACCTGTCATGTAGGAACATCAATTAAGCATTCATATCCGTAGCTTTGTAGTAGACTGGTGTAAGAAATAACTGTTGGTGATGTGTCATTGAGTAGGTTAATGTTGATATCACCCATTATAATGACATTTTTATTTTCTAGTGAAAGGGTATGTAAAGTATGATCAAGATTATAAAAAAAGTCGTCGACTGATGATGAAGGCGAACGATAAATGCATCCAAATATGAAATCTCTGTTATCATTAGAGGGAGAACAATTAACTATTTCAATCCAGACAGATTCGCAATTAGTGATAGGTAAATGTAGGTCATGTCGTCTGGGATAAGTAAGATCAGGAGAGATATACATTGCCGCACCACCAAGACTGCTAGTTAATCTGTTACAATATTCTGAATTGTAGTTAGGGAAGCAATAAAGATTTTTGTCATCGTCTGACAATTAAGTTTCAGTCAAGGCAATTAATGAGAATGAGCTAGAAGATGAAAACAGGAAATGATTAATCTCCTCAAAGTGTTTGCGAAGGCTTCGAGCATTGAAATGAATGACGGAATGAAATCCACTTATGAAAGAGTTAACTTGATTAGGTCCCAGGAAAGGGGCCATGATAAGCGGTGAGACAATGAACACTGGTTGCTATGGTATTAGTCTATTCTAGTCAAGTCGGAATGATCACGGATGCGCAGAACTCTGCTGTTAGTAGTCTTTCTAGCCTTGATTTGACAGTTGTCAGTCCAAAGAAACATCCACTTCTTTTCTTTCTTCAGTGTTAGGGCTTTTCAGTGTTACGACTTAGGGCAGGTAGTGACGGCGGATCCAGATTATGAGACGAAAATAATCGGAAGAATAAAAATGGGCTGGGGTGCATTTGGCAGGCATTCTCAGATCATGAACAGCAGGTTGGCATTATCCCTCAAAAGAAAAGTATATAATAGCTGTGTCTCACTAGTACTCACCCACGGGGCTGAAACCTGGAGGCTTACGAAAAGGGTTCTACTCAAATTGAGGACGACGCAACGAGCTATGGAAAGAAGAATGATAGGTGTAACGTTAAGGGATAAGAAAAGAGCAGATTGGGTGAGGGAACAAACGCGAGGTAATGACATCTTAGTTGAAATCAAGAAAAAGAAATGGGCATGGGCAGGACATGTAATGAGGAGGGAAGATAACCGATGGTCATTAAGGGTTACGCACTGGACCCCTAGGGAAGGGAAGCGTAGCAGGGGGCGGCAGAAAGTTAGGTGGGCGGATGAGATTAAGAAGCTAGCAGGCACGGCATGGCCACAATTAGTACATGACCGGGGTTGTTGGAGAAATATGGGAGAGGCCTTTGCCCTTCAGTGGGCGTAACCAGGCTGCTGCTGCTGATGATGATGATGATGATGACGACGACGACGACGATGATGCCCACTAACCTACCGCGGAGTCTGCCCCTGCTGGGGCGATGCACGCCCAACACTCTTGCACATCTTGTCGAGGTGCTTGTGCAAGCAGCACTTCAAGATGCCTAGCACATCGCTTGAGCGATGGGAAGTACAGCCGACCGGCGATACTCTGGTGGCACGAGAGGCGCCTCTTCAGCAAGTTTTTCGAGCGGCCATGGCAACCGGAGTCCTGGAATGAGGCCACCACCCACTGTAACTTAAGAGCAACGACCTCGATGCCTGAAATAATTGTTTCCTTCTCTCTCTTCCCCTGGGTAGGTATGAATGGCAAATATAGTTCTATCTATAGACATTGAAAACATTTTATTGTGTTAAATGATTGTCTGGCATGCTAGCTTCGTAATACTGCAGTGTTTATCAGCAGCGCTACGCATGTGGCTTTAGCAGGAAACCGGTATTAAAGCATCTTCGTTTTCCTACAGTAGTACCACAACTTGAATTAAGCTGCTTACGTCTGCACAGTAAACGCTTTGATGAGATCTGGTCCCTGCTAACATGTATTTCGCGCTATCGCTCAAGCAATGACCGCTACGTGTTTTGTTGCTCTTTTGCCAACAGCATTTTGTTTCGTTAATTGGCAGCTGATTCAACGGCTGCAATATTCCCAGGCACTTCGGGATAAGCTGGCGGTAAAACGTCAGCATATCAAGAATGTACTGGAGGCTCTTGACATCCCCATGAGCTGCATACTTTCGGATAGTGCGCAGATTATCTGAACTTGAGCAACTAATGCCATTTTCTTGCATGAAACAAAGGACGTCAACATTCGCATCGATAGTTCTGTATTCCGTAACTAAAATGCCATCCCAATGTCAGGGCTGTGCCGTAGAGCATTTATCATATATTGAATTTTTTCGTCATACAAACGCAAAAAGATAGGGACATCGTGCAAATTTTAAAGAATGAAGTTTTGTTTAGCCTCACCTAAAATAGTGAATTGGCAAAGTTTTGGACCCAATTTTAGGCGCAAAAATTGAAACAACCACGGTGGTACGTGATTGCAAGGTTGGTTGCGTTGTCTCAAAGGACTTATCTTAAAGCGACGCTTTGTATGTCTCACTGATTCGTCCGCGAGCGCAAAAAAAAAACCGCACTACCGGATTGCCTACTTACACATCTATCTAGGACACTATAGTTTACTTTTGCAGCACTGCACCAGCGTCGTCTCGCCACCCTGTCAGTGCCTGATAACGGCGTGAAACGAAGAGCTCAGCAAGGGTAGCGCATGTAAACAATGTTCGCTGGAAGCGCAAGTTGCATCTTCTGGACATGGGACCAACCCAGTCCTGAATAAATGAGCTTCCCTGCTCATCGGAGACAGCATCTCCGCGTTAACATGAGCTTGTCCTAAGATCTGAAAAAAAAACAATCAGCGATCCTTTCTTCAAGAAATATAGTTGAACGCCACGCTACTCAGACGAACTGTATATCTCTGCATTGCATTAAGCATGTTACACAATGCCTTCCCGGCCGTCACCATGGGTAGGCTGCAGGTGCAGGGAACAGCAGAAGTGGCTGCCATACGCGAACGTAAGTGTGAGCGCCATCGTGCCCGTGAAGCCAATCCTGTGTATCGGCAACGGAATGCTGTGTCCGTTGCGTGGTCGTTGGCGTTGGACTTTTATTCTGTTTGTATTGTGGGAAAGCTTCGCGTTCAACTATCCTTGTTCAACAAAGTGGCTCTGATTTTTTGGAAAATAACCGTGACTGCACTCCGCAGCACTGAAAACGTAACGTCTGATAGGGCGTAAACAGTTTGAGTGCATCGAAACGGATAATAGCCTTTTAGCCTCATAGCATTCAACACCCGGTAGTCGATGCACAGGCGTGCAGATCCATATTGTTTTGCTGAGGCAACAACTGGGAGTGCGTAAAGAGACATCGAAATGCCGAGCGCGACGGCCTCGATCTTTTCATCCAATACTTTGTATAATAGTGCCCACTTATGGTCACTCGTGGGTAGCGAGTTGCATCGCCATGGCCTGGCGTAATAGTTGTCGGTGTGGTATACGAGGACGTTCGTTTTTCCTCGTTTTCTGTGGAAATGACAGGATCTGTAAATTGGGCACGCTCCAGCAGCATTTATTCAAAGCCATTAATCGCTTGCACTACCGCAATTGGCAGATTCCTGCATAGTAGTGGAATTTGTAGCGTATTTAGTGCCAGTCCAGTACTAGTGGGAGTTGACTGCCCTATGAAGAGAAGTCATTTCAGGCAATCAGGAAACATATAAACGCCTTGTGCTGAATCCGGGATCATATCACGGCCTCCAATTATTTCTCCACCAAATATCATCAGCAACAAGCTTTCTAAGCGTAAGACACGTTATCATCTCGCTCGGGAAAGGAATGCCAGGCGATGTCATACTGCCACTACACTTTCACTAGTAGAACTTTATGTTCCTTTGCGCACATGCGCACAGTGGCTGCACAGCTTGATTCATATATGGAAACACTTGGCTATCTGTGTAATGGTGCTATGACTAATTTCTACGAATTTCATTTTTACCTTTGGTTCCCTAGCTCCCAATAAACTTTCATATTTGTGCAAACGTTAATTCCCATCGTCACTGCCACAATTTGAAGCTAATGCTCATACTGTAAAAAATGTTTAACTGTGAGTTGTAGGCAGTTGGATAACATTCTATAAACACCACCGACAACACTTAAGGCAGACATAGTAGTATCATCTCGCGTCTTCCTGTTTTGCAGAGAAGATGTATAAGCCTAGTCGATTCATCCGTCCATCCGTGAGCCCGTCTGGCGCCTGTACGCCCAAAACTGCTACGGTGCAACCCCTTGCGCAAGCACGAAAAACAGACAGAGAGGCGCGCGATCGGCTCCGTCAGTATTGATGACAGTGCTCTCCGTCGCAGTTGAGCGCGCGTGCAGAAGTTTCTCTGTGGCTCCGAAATTGGTAAGCTATGCGTCATACGTACTACTGAGGAGCAGGCTGCTTTCGATCAGCAACGTGACGAGCAGACCCGGGCAAAAGCTCGTCTGCACCGTGTCGATGCTGTAGCCTGGCCACAAGAACGAGGAAGCGAAGCAGAGTGTAAGCACCAACAGCACAGCGAGGATCCGGCACGCTACCAAGCCGTCGTTAATGGAACCGTCGTGATTAAGCCATTGATTAACTCCAGGACCATACGTTTCTGCTTCGCTACTTGAACATCTGTACAGAGTGCTTGGACGATGACATTTTAAATGTCGTTCACGGTTGCAAAGCTACGCACATGATCTATGAACAACGATAGCAAGGAATGGGTATATAAAGTGAAGTTATTCATGTATTCACATATGTTTAATTTTAGAAATGCTCGTAGAAGCGACAGAAGCAGTGAAATGGTTCGCTTACAACGTATACATTGCATCATTTACCTTCGTGGCTGACAGAAGAACTGCTAAGATACTTTAAGTGAGCGGCAGCTCACCGGAGGAGACAGCCTTAACGCCACCGCCTAACTCGAGCGCGCTTAAGAAGCCGGGGAGCTCACCCAGTTGAGCACCAACAATTAGGAAAGGACTCCCAGACCACCGAGCTTACAACCTTCCATGAATGTATGTCGAGCAGTAGCCCGATAACTCATGTTTTTGTCTGGACCAATGTGTGCTGATGTAGACTCAGTGAAAAGTTGATTCGACAATATTTCCGAACATGAAGGGTCCTTCTGGGTATTGGGGCAGTGGACTAAGATTTCGTGCCGGACGGCATTAGGCAATATCAGGGGCTCCTTGCGCAACCTTAGTTCCTCTAATCGTCTGCGCAAGCTAACTAGATCTAGGGCCTTATATATGAGTTGCCCTGGTACGGTTGTTTATTATTTCAGCTTTTTTTTCGCTTTCCATTCCGTAGTTGAAATCGGAGGAAGTCTCTTTAAATGAGGTACATTGCCGGTGTACTAATTATGTTTCCTGGTGAGCATGTTTCACCGGGAACTGATGTTAAAGGTTATTGCCCACCACAAGGCGCTCCATTATTTGTCTGAAGCTTCTCAAACGTTATCGATGGTTCTAACCATAGCCGATTGTCACGGAACCTCCTCTTATGAGATTGTAAACGCGACACGGATAATGCAGAAGGTTATGGAAGACACGCCAGCACCAGCGATTACGCTGGAATCTTCAACGAGACAAGCATAAAAGGCGGCGCGCTTGACCCGCAGATGAAATTTCAGCGATCGGCGAGTCAGGTCGCTGGAACCACTGTGTATGATGATACTTGCTTTACTGCGCACAGCTTCACCCAACAAAAAGGTAGTTTCGGGACTTGCCTCTTGACAGTAGTGACACTGGAGCACTATATCACAGCAGGATATTCTTGACGAAGAATGTCGTCACATCGCCTACACTGCCTTTCGCCATAGCCTTCGTTTCAGTGAAGCGGCTAAGGCAGTCCGTTCACAGGACGCCTCACGTATTTACGAATGTTGGCGTCGGAAGGGTTCCAAGCAAATCGATCCCGATCTTCTGAAATGGATGGCAAAGGGGCTGAATCAGCTGCTGTAATCAGGCTGGCCTTGTCGGTGGTGCCTTGCTTCGCTGGCAATCATGGCATATTTGACGTAACGGGTGAAGTCAGCTGTGACGCGTGACCAATAATACTCCTCTTCTATCCTTGCGACCAGTCGGGAAAACAAGAAGTGCGCAACTCTCTGATCGTTATGCATGGCGGGAGGGACTTTTCACCGGAGTGTCGAGGACACAATGACGAGGTTGTTGGCACGGGCTGGGTAACAATTCTTCACCAGTACGTCATTTCCCAACTAAAACAACCGCAATTCGCACCTAAATACTCTCGGGACAAAGGCAGATTTACTTAAAAATACTTAGCCAGCCTTCTTTGCTCTGGGTGCCCTGGCTCTTTCTCGGCAAAGTAATCTTCAGTCATTGCTACATATATAGCTGCCGTATACGTAAGGTCGAAATTTCGCCGTAGCACAAATTATCGCATGGCACCCTTTTTCCGTCGTAGAATAACTCGCTTTCGCTTTGGACAGTGACTGGTCTGCGCATGCTATTACACTTACAACTGCAACATTCCTGAAATAGCACGGCGCCGAGTCCTAGGCTACTTGAGTCGGCGTGGATTTCCATCTCGGTGACTTCATTGCAGTGTGAAAGCAACACTGCCGAGTGAAGCCATCGTTTTAGATCTTGAAGTTCGTCGTGCTCCCGTGTTTTGCAATAAATGTCGTGAGATTTGTGACATGGGTCCCGCAACCTAGAAAAGCCTTTTTCAAAACTCCTGTATTAGGCACCCAATCCAAGGAATCGCGCACTGCCATCGTGTCGATGGGCCGCGAGAACTTAGCGATCCAGCTGTCTTGTGTGGATTCTGACGGACTCTGGATTTGCTGATGACGTCGCTTCGGAACAGAAGTTGTTCGTAGGCAAAACAGCGCATTTCTGGCTCCAGGGACAGTCCGGACAAATTTATCACCTCTAGTACTGTCTCAAGCCGCCTCAGGCGATCGTAAGAATTCATGGCAAAAACTATAATTTTCATCCTCGTAGACGGCACATTCGATACAGCCTCCCGATACTCTGAAACTCGTGTATTTCCTGCTTACGGACATTAGAGAGCTTTCAAGCGCAGGCACTCAATATATGCATCGCCTTGCCATGGCGGGCCTCCAACAAAGGCACAACTGAGGACGCCCGCGTATGCCCATTATCAGTACACCTGTCCCACGAACAACTTCTTGTATATTTACGATCAATGACATAAAACAACTGTCATCTATTGACGTCGGTTCTACTTGATGGGCCGGACAGCAGTTTCACAAGTGCGCTCCGCTACCCCCTACCCCTCATAACATCAGTCTATGCCCTTCCATATCACCCCGTCAAACCACCATGGGTGATGGTTCAACCTTCCGTATGCGTGCATGTCCCGGGCATACTAAACAAATCATTGGTTCCCGTTAGCGGACTACAAATACTTGCTCTGGCATACATATGGTCAGAATACAATACATATGCTCATGTTTGCACAGACGGCTCCACTTCACCAAAGGCATCGACAGCAGCTGTGGTGATACCAGCCCAGCAGATGACTCGATGTTTCATTCTAGAACATAATTCTGCATCAAGCGCTGCAGAGCTTGCAAATATGAGGGAAGCGATTCGCCACATCTGGGGCGAAATACTTCAAAAGTGGAGCATTTTCATGGACTCAAAACCCTCGCTGCAAATTTTGGAATGCTTCCTGCACACAGCACATATCAGGTTCTGGCACTCCAGATCACCGAGCTACTTTCATGCGCTCAAGTAAAATACCACCGCATAGTATTGCAATTGATCCCGGGAAACTGTGGGCTTAACGGTAATGAGATGGCCCATGCTGCAGTAAGGCGCGCCCTCAGCAATGACCTGCGAAATGTAGTGCCATTCTTCAGGCCGCACATCGCATGCCTCCTATCCGAATTAATGAGGAGTGCGAAGAGAAGATACTGGGCCCAGCCAGGCACTCGTCACGCCCACCTTAACAGGCTGGATACCGATATGCAATTTTCTGTTCGTGCAATTCCACGCTTTCATACATGCCTGATACACAGACTGCGATTAGGCATCGCCTTCACGCGTAAATACTTGCACAGCATTGGACGGACAGGCTCCCCGGACGGTTCAGTGTGTGGCGTTGTAGAGACTACAGACCATGTGCTCTTTCTGTGCCCTGAGTGTGTGCGCAAAAGACTGACAATGGCAGCTACCTTGAGACATTTATACAATACACCACTGTCGGAGGACGTGGTGTGGACGAAGCGATGAGAAGCATAATGTTTAACAGTGTCATACGCGGCTATATATTGTGCTGTCTGGAATACACTCTCATCTGGAAGCAGCCATACCTAAACAAGGTGAGGTTCTTAATGTGGGAGAAAGTCAACACTTCGTCCACCAATGCCACTGTGAATTGAACCAAGCTGAAACGCAATATTCGGAAGGGCCAGAGAGGCAGTAACCATGGGGCCATCGAGCGGCCTTTGTATTTTGAAAACTAGGAACCGTTTGAAGGCGCATAAATTCTTAGTATTGGTGAAATGGTGAAATAAACTTTAAAAAATTATAAAAACAACTGTATGCAAGAACTGTAATCTGATTATGAGGCACACCATAGTGGGTAACTCCGTGATACCTCTATACCATCTTTAGTTCTTTACCGTGCAACTAAATCAAAGTCCACACAGCTTCGCTGCCTTGCAATGCCATCTAAATCCCTATTGAAAATCCCAGCATTGCCCATCATGAATTTTATGCTGGGCATGATGGAAAATATGCTGGGCATGATGGAAAACATGGTGGTTATGGTGGAATTCATCGTGGGTATAATGGGTGGATGGTGGGTACAGTGGTAGATGGTGGGATGTATTGGTGGGATACATACTGGGTGACTTGTCTCAATGGTGGGCGGGCTGGGTGAATGGTGGGTGTAGTGGGTGGATGGTGGGATGACTACTGGGTGACCTGTGTAAATGGTGGGTGAATGCTGGGCGTGCTGGGAGGATGGTGGGTACATACTGGGTGAACTGTGGGAATGGTGGGTGAATGATGGATGTGCTGGGTGAATACTGCATGTACGTACTGGGTGAAATGTAAATGGTGTGCATGCTGGGTGAATGGTGGGTGTACTCGGTGGTTCGTGAAGCACATAGTGAAGACAAATTTTGCTTTATAGTACGATTTCTTCAGCTTGATTGCTATGATATTTCAACCACACTAGAGGCATTTTACTGTCAAGCTGAAACAGGGCACTTATTGAAGAAGGCAAAGAAGACAAAATTAGTCACAATGTGACGTCATTTCCCACTTTGAAAACACAACCTGATGAATATTTAATTAAAAATTGAGAAACCTCTTTAAGGAAATGTAAATTTCTTAGTAAAAAAAAAGTAAAAAAAAATATTTCATCAACCGGGATTCGAACTTGGGACCTTAGGATTACGAGCCTAGCATCTTACCACTGCACCACGACTGTGGTAGGAAGCCTAGCAGCTTACCACTGCACCACAATGCTGTTACGTTTTAGCGTGCATTTTGGCTATGTCAACAGTAAAAACCGCTGTCTGCGTTTCTGTTTACATTTGTATTTTAAAAGCCAAGATACGGGTTCCCTCCACAGCGCCAGCTGCTGCATCTCTAGAAGAGCACAAGTGTTGTTACCATCGACAGGTAGTACATCGTGGAGTGATAGAACATCGCTTTTGCTGTACGATATGCATATTGAATAAGAAATTCGGAAATAGACAACGGTGACCGGGGACATAGTTAGGGTTGTTACTGCTAATTTCGACAGTTGTCTCTCGCTCTTTACACTTTTGAGCGCGCACATAATTCGTGTGCTCAACGCAAAATAGCTACATAAACACTCGTGGATGAGTCTTCATTCTGACAGCATACTGGCTTCTCACGGCAGCGCTGTACCAGATTAATGAGACTCGAGCGAGACAGGTTTTCACGCAACTTTGTGGAACAACCGAAAACTTCTTTTCCGCTTCGCATAAGCTTGTGCAATAATTGTGGGAAATTAACTAATGTGACAGTGTAACCGCACATATAAGTCCACAGGCTTGTGTGCCACATCTTACCAAATAAAACAAAACGGATACGCAGCCATTCCCGCAGATGGTATGATTTTGATCAGCGGCCGATTTTGAGGAGGCGGGTGGGTGCCGCGTCGTCACGGCACAATTATAACAATTGGCCACGTCGACTTTAATACCGGTGTCGGTGCTATCAGCATTGCCGGCTTGAGAGAAGCACGGTTGAATACCGCGCAAGAGAAAAGTACAGTGCACACCAACCATGCGAAACTGACAAACAATTTTAAAGGGCAGCGACGGAAAGCGCTTCTGTTGCGACTTCAGGACTCTTGGCCGTCGTGACCGGATGTTTCTGTTGCGACGTCAGAATTGCTGTCGTAATGTCAGAGTCGCTGTCATGATAGAAAGCTGTTGTTCCGACTTCAGAACTCTTGTTGTCGCGACAGAACGTTTCTGTTGCGAGTTCAGAGATCTTGGTCTTCACGACAGAATGCTTCTGTTGCGACATCAGACTTTCTGTCGTAACGTCAGGAATGTCTGTCAACTACGGAAACGTGAGGAACTTCTGTCGTACAACAGAAATTTCTCTAGTTGCGACATGAATTCCTGTTGTCTTTTTCAACTGGTACCTTGTGGATTCTATCGCAGACGCAAGTAAATCACAAAGCTAATGAAGAAACACTGAATAAAACCGTGCATAAGCAGCCGCGTCTATTCGCTGGAATGCACGGTAGCACTTGGCTGCGAACATATTGTACACCGCCGCACATTTCTGGCACCCACCACATAGGACACATTCACGCGGCAGAGACATGCGGTTTTTTCCAGGAATATTCGTGGGCCGCACGATAAATACAGAAGGCATGGACGACAGGAGCGCAATACGCACACATTCACCACACCAACACGAAAGCAATGCGGGTGACACGGGTGTAACCCGCGCCAACCGAGTGCTTAATCCTCGTAGATTTGATGCTTTCTGACTGAATAAGTTACCATGCGCACGGAAACATCGCACACTGGACGTGTACCTCCGAGGTCATGTCAACAATTTCTAATGCTACAGTAGAGGGTGACGAAAGCAACAAGTCGTTTAAAACGAAGTGACGGCGCAGGTAGCACGGGTCAATGCACGGGCAGTAGCGCAAGGCGTCGTGGGTGGGCATGGATGGGCTTCAAAACAGCTGAAAGTAGGCGGCAAACTTTCCGGAAGGGAGCAAAGACTTGGCTCGCCAGCCTCGACCAGGCACGGCGGACCGCACAAGCCAGTGGAGTTCTGGGCTAGGGGCTCCACCCCCTCGCTTTCCACACCGTTTTTTTTTCTTTTTTACTAAACCTTTTTATACATATTTCTTCAAATTACAGCCCAGAGAAGGCTTCCTAAGAATGGCATACGCGAATCTCGAAGGCCATCTTTTTACTGCCTGCATGCGGCGGAAGCTCCTGGAAATCGAAAATACGTCATAGAATTTCTTTCTGCGCTAAAGTATAGCGGATAATATAAACTGTGCGACGGTTGTTTATGTATTGCAACATTTATATGCAGTTCGGTGCAACAAGGCACAAAGCGAGTGTGTGCTGGTTATTATTTTAGTCATCGCGGAGGCCAACCAAACTCCCAAGTTCACAGGTGGCGCTACCCACTACCCCATTTCAAAGTTGTTGCTCATAGTATCCATCCACCAGTCTTGTTCCCTTGTTTACATGTGCTGTCGGTCGTGCGAGTTGCTACGATGTGTTTGTTTGATCGTGTTTTTGCGTTTGGTGTAATGAATTGTGACTTAGTTCGCGTGCACAAAAGTGCCAGAAGATAGCTTGTGTCTCGCTGCATACTCGCGGTATGCGTGGTGCGCCAGGCAAACGTGGACCAACGATTTTCATGCCATGGAGTGCGTTCCCTTTGTCCGTGGTGGTTGTGGAGAGTTCGGTGGACGCCGCAAAGAAATGATGCGCATTATTAGCGTTCCGCAGGTCGTCCACTACGCAACTGCACGTATGCGGGAATAACTTTGCAGCTCCGGCAACTTGGAGGGCGCTTTTCGACCGCATCGTACCATTTAAAAGGTGAGTACAGGCATGCTGTGCTTGCTTCTCGTGTGTGCCTAGAGTGCCTTGCGGGCGCAAGAAATCGAACTCCCACGACGACATTGACTGTGCCGATGCTTGCTGAGCGTTGGTTGACATAATTTGCTTGCGCAAGTTTATTGGCTTAATGCTAAATTTAAAGTCTTGGTGAGCGCTTCCTTCCGATGAGAGGGATTAGGTTCGGCAACAGTCCTCATTTGCGCGAGCTGCCACTTTTCTGCTGAAGTTGGATAATAAAGACTCATCTGCCTCTTTACCTATTCTTACTGCAATGACGTTTCCTCTCTTACTTATGCTTCGATGTTGTAAATGTCTATCTAAGCGGTTGTTGGTTTGTGAGCAGTTATTGGGAAAAAGTATAAACACCATGCAAGTGATCTTTCGCGCGACAGCGACGCGATGTAGATGGCTGTCGCGCTCGCTCGTTCCCTACAAGTCGTACCCCATGCGAGCGGTCTTGCGCGCGACAGAGACGCGATGTAGATGGCTGTCGCGCTCGCTCGTTCCCTACAAGTCGTACCCCATGCGAGCGGTCTTGCGCGCGACAGAGACGCGATGTAGATGGCTGTCGCGCTCGCTCGTTCCCTACAAGTCGTACCCCATGCGAGCGGTCTTGCGCGCGACAGAGACGCGATGTAGATGGCTGTCGCGCTCGCTCGTTCCCTACAAGTCGTACCCCATGCGAGCGGTCTTGCGCGCGACAGAGACGCGATGTAGATGGCTGTCGCGCTCGCTCGTTCCCTACAAGTCGTACCCCATGCGAGCGGTCTTGCGCGCGACAGAGACGCGATGTACATGGCTGTCGCGCTCGCTCGTTCCCTACAAGTCGTACCCCATGCGAGCGGTCTTGCGCGCGACAGAGACGCGATGTAGATGGCTGTCGCGCTCGCTCGTTCCCTACAAGTCGTACCCCATGCGAGCGGTCTTGCGCGCGACAGAGACGCGATGTAGATGGCTGTCGCGCTCGCTCGTTCCCTACAAGTCGTACCCCATGCGAGCGGTCTTGCGCGCGACAGAGACGCGATGTAGATGTCTGTCACGCTCGCTCGTTCCCTACAAGTCGTACCCCATGCGAGCGGTCTTGCGTGCGACAGAGACGCGATGTAGATGGCTGTCGCGCTAGCTCGTTCCCTACAAGTCGTACCCTATGCGAGCGACGACATTGAGAGCCGTCTCCCCGGTGTTGCCGGTATGAGGGCAGCAAATACGCGCCAAAAGTGTCCATTATTAGTTTAGTTTGCTGTGTTTTACTCAAAGGAGCAGCGTAAAACATTTCTTTAAAGTCTTGCAGTAGGTTCTTAACCTTGCACGTATGAAAATAGTCGTTTGCTTGTTCCGTGCAACAAGCGGTAGTACTCGACTGATGTAGTACATCCAGTTCCGGCTTCGCGCTATTGTCTGTTCGCTCATAGCACTTCTGGGCGACGAGCGACGAATTCTAGATTTCCAGAACCAGGCGACAAAGAACGAGCGATATGTTCGCGCGACGGCCCGTTTTCTCGCTCAAAGCCGTCGCGCGTCGCCGTTGCGCACAAAATCTCCCTCATACGGTTCGGGCAAAAAAATTTAAGCAATTGCGGCTTGCTACTACTACAGCTTACGTTTTGAGACAAGGTGTTTTGACATAACTAGAGATGACAAGGGAAAGTTGCTTAACCGATAGAAAAAAATGAATTGTTACGTAAACAAACATTTGTTTGTAATGTGCTGTAGCTGTAGGTCTTAAAATTTTATTGTCATGAAGAGGTCCCTATTATCACAACATTCATCAGTAACTTTGACCTTGTGCTTTGTTCCCACCCTGCAGTGGTGCAAACATTGTTTTTGTGACTTTTTCTGTGCTCCTTGCATGTGTTCACAATGACTTCTTTAAAGTGCCACTGCTATAAGTTAACACAGAACCTATCTTGCAGTGCCAAGGCCGTGACCAACAACAGTGTCCACGTCAGGGAGGAGCTATGGCTGCAGCAGCACTGTGTGTAATCGGATGGTCTGGTCAGGTATGACTGAAGTGTATGTGTTTGCAAAAGTAGGATCTCGGTATCATTCGACAATAAGTTTATGGACATATTACTCAGCAGTGCTTACTAAATAGGCTAAATATCTGCTCAACTTTATTCATCTTGCTGCTTATTTGTGTTTGTCTACATTATGTACACATTACCTTGTTCACTTTAAAGCTAGATCTAACATGTCTTGAGGTATATTTTTTCTTGCATCAATCACTTCGCTGCGTGTTACATTTTATTTTGCTTAGTACACATTATATCTACCTCTTGTTATTTTGTTTTATTGATTTGAAACTTTCCTGTGTTATACCTTTTATATCCACTTTTCTTTTCGTTTAGGCTACATGCTTGTGCAGTTTCTGCACACGTAAGCATTAAAAGTGTAATGGGCCAAATATGTCACAGGTCTAAGTATGCAGCATGCTTACCATTGTTTAACATTGTTATTACAATTATTGTGAGGGTTACTTGCACGAACAAGACTAATTGAAAAAAGTTGCGCAAGACAGTGCACTAGACTTCAACTTACAAGCTTTATTCAGAAAACACGCAATGAGGCCCCACCTTATGCTCAAAAATATCTGCAGACAGATGCATAAAGAAATGTGCCACATGGGAGGAAACCAAATGCACAACAAAGCCAATACCGCCCACCACAACAAGCCATTACAAAGCATTCAGCAGGTTCTTCTCAAGGTACAACAAACACTCCTTTATCAGTGAGTTCCAGTGAAGGAGTGCTTACACATTCATCAACAGCCTTTGAAATGCCAAACACCAAATATTTCCTTATCTAACTGCCTGCCAAACCATCTGAACACTTGCTTGTTTTGAAAACACAGGTAGCATTTACGAGCACATCTTCGGCAGTGGTCAGCCAAACGGGCAGTGCCTGCTAGAGCGTTTACAGCGTTCCGGTGCTCCCTAAGCCTCTCATTCAAGAACCTGCCCTTTTGTCCAATACAGCACTTTCTACAGGGAAGTGAAATCCTGTATACCACCCCCACATTGCAGTTAAAAAAGTGGATGACATGCTCCTTAGTGCATGTACCCTGATTCCCGGCGTTGCTTACCAACCTGCACATTCTTGCGAGCTCTAGTGGTGCTGAAGAAAACACCTACACTGCACTGGTTTGCCACGTTGTTTAGGTGGTGGGACACCCCATGTACAGATGGCACAGCCACAGGGCGCCCACTGGGACGTGCGTTATTGCACCGAGCAGCTGCCAGATCTGTTTTTACCTCTTTAATGAGGCTCCCACTAATTGACACCAAGGTGTTATCGAGATACCCGGCCCTACATAAATGGCTCGCTTGTTGCTGAGCGCTGCAGGAAACCTGGTGCACAAGATTTAACCAGAACAGCTCTCGGGCAGCTAGGAGCTATGCATCCTTTAACATGGAGTATGCCAAACGGTAGTCGAGCAAGGGCTTCTTTTTCCTAAGAGAGTATATATAATAAAGGAAAGTATGATTTAAAATTATACGAATATCGAATGATTGCAGGTGATCATCTTCTGGCAACTCATGTGTGAACTTGAGTCCTACTGAACACTGTTCGAAAACACCCACAATGTTTTTAACAGCAAAGCCAGCACAACAAGAAAGTCATTGGCACTACCACATTGCCCGCTGGATGTGCAGTAACGCATGTCCCAGTGGTAGCCGTGCAGCGCTGCCATACATACACAGGGTGTCTCACCGCCTAGAAGAAAGGTGGCGAACAAGTTTGGTGTAGGCATTTTTTCAGCACCGCTAACGCTCACAAGAATATGCAAGTTGGTAAACATTGCCGGGCGTCAAGGTACATGCACTAAGGAGCATGTCACCTGCTTTGTTAACTGAAATGTATTGGTGGTATACATTTCACTTCCCTGTGGAAAGTGGTATATTGAACAAACAGGTGCCTGAATGAGTGGCTTGGGGAGTACCGGAACGCTGTAAATGCTCTCACAGGCGCTGGCTACTTGGCTGATCACTGTTAAAGTACCCATAAATGCTCCCCATGTTTTCATAACACACCAGTGCTCAGTCAGTTTGCCAGGCAGTTATATAGGGAAATGTTTGGGGTGTTTTGCATTTCGAAAGCTGCTGATGAATGCATAAGCACTCCATCACTGGTACCAGCTGATAAATAAGTGTTGTGTCTTCAGAAAAATCTGGTGAATGCTTTGTAATGGCTTCTTGTGGATGCTTATCAGCTTCTATGTGCATTTCGTTATCCCCCTATGTGGCACATTCGTTTATGCATCTGTCTCCACATTAACTGAGCATGCGGTGGCCTGTTTGCGTGTTTCTTCTGAATAAAGCTTGTCAGTTGAAGTCTACCGCTTTGGCTAGTCCGACCTTTATTCCATACACCTTGTTTGTGCTAGGAGCTGTGTCAACGCCAACTAGCCCAACCTTCTCCATTAATTTCACAATTATTTCTCAAGTTCCCAGAACAATGGACACGAGCTCGAATTTCTTTAAATGGTACATGAAGGCCAGTATTCACTGTGCTGTAAGTACTACAGCAGTGAGGAGTTTTCTAGTAAGCTTGCTTTCTTTCTCTACATTTTTTTATATTCTTCTTAAGCTATACCCATTCATGCAAGTAGGCATTGTGGCAGAGCCTGTGTCCAGTTGCATCGTTTTCGACTTTGTCTATACTGCATAGACCACATAGTTGGTGCATAGTTCAGTCTATTGATGCACTATCATTAAATAAGCATGCAGTTTTGCACATGCAAGATTGCCTGCTCGCTATTGCTAAAGCATTTGCTGGTTATTGCTATGTTGCTCATCAAGTGAACTTGATTCCAACAGCACCACACAGAACATCTGCTTGGCAGTGGTGTAATTTTAATAGTGATTATCAGCCAACAAGCTCTAAGTCTACAGCTGTCCAGAAATAATTCTATTAGTTTGGGTCTCTCCACATATTTGGTTAGCACAGTGGGCTGTTTTCTATTTATTCTGCTTGGTGCTGTTCAGGTGAGAATATTTTCAACTAGCAAGTACAAAGTGTAATGCTGTCAAACGCCTTTGATTACTGGGCAGATGAATTGAAAGCATTGTACGTAATCCAAAAAGTATTTTTCACAAAATACTAGTGTCATGAACAAGCATCATATGCACTGCAACTCATGGTTTTATGTTGGTATGCAGGTATTTCAAGTTAAGGGTGCTTGTGCATGTATTTTCGACATATTAGCTAATGCTTTAGCTATATGAAACTGCCTATGTTCTGGCTGCTGAAGTCAAACTTGTGGTTGATGAACCTGCTTGTTTTTGCTGTGCACTTACATTTCTGTTGTTTCTTAAGGGTTGTAGCGATGTGACAACTGATGTATTGCAGCAATGTCAAAGGTAGCTTCCACCCATTATTGCTACAGTGTGCCAACAGACACCTGTCGCCGTATTTGTGCATTTTCTGAGAACCAGCCGTATCCCCTAGGTGAAATTTGTAGTGTCGTTTTGAGTTTGCCAGTGAGTTCATATAACTCTTGAGGACAAAATTTACACAGTGAAGGAAGGGAGACCATACAACATGACCAGTGATGACTGAATTTGATAGAAGGAATAAAATTAACACTGAATGTGTGCTTATATTGTGCACAAGTTCCTTCAGAAGGAAAATGTGAGTTGTAATACAAAGGTGAAAAATCACAATAAACAGTATTTGCGTAAAAAAAGGTGAATAGTCAGACTAATTTCTATCCCTTGTCATCTAGAAAGGACGCCTTTTTTCATGCATTCATAATGGGGGCTTGCTCACACGTCTTGTGGTATGCCTCTCTGATTTCTCTTGTCAATTTTTCACCGTGGGTGGAAATAGATAAACTAATTTAATCTGGCCTCAAGCCCTATTGCGGCAATGCACGGCCAAGTCAGACGAGCATGCCGGTCTTCTCAGTAAAATGTGGTGATTTCTTTGGTACATATTTAGTTCCCAACATTAGAATGCAGTACACTGCCCCTAACACGCACTAGACATATTTCGTGGTATGTTTAACCAAGCGTACCTCGCTTGCCTGCTCGCTTTTCTCAGTTCACTTGTGGATTGTGCTGCATACCTGCCTACTTTATTTTTTCGCTCGAAATATGTGTGCTTAGCATTCCACAAGCGCATTGAGAAAGGCGTCCAGACAAGGGAGATTTGTATAAATTACCACTAAATGTCTTGTGTCCGTCATTAGTAGTGTAGTCTATGCCTCTGTTCATGTGTATGTTTGGTCAAATGTACAGGGTCGTCAACTCTTGGCACGAACACGACTCAGCGTGACCACGCCCCGCGGAGTGCCAGCGTGCATGGCGCAGGGGGGATGTGGAGCTTCGTGTCATCTGCTAAAGTGCGGGAGCATGCCATGCTTTAGCGGATGACACATGACATGAAGTCCCACCTCTAAGCCCCTGTGCGCCTGCACCGCTTAGCTCCGTTGCACAGCCATGCCATGCGCGCTGGCAATCCGCGGAGTTCGGCCACTCTGCACCATCTTCGTACTAAGAATGGACGGTCTTGTACATAGGGCAGACTGGCCGGTGCATAAGCATGTGCCCAGGAGAGCACCATTATTCACTCAAGGGACAAGCATGCTCATCCCACTTGACAATGCATTGACACAACTGGTGATGTACGCCAGATTTAGATTGTTCATCTCTTTTGTTTACGTAAGGCAACCGATTGATCAACAATATCACTGAGGCATACCATTTAAAAAAGAGGGACATCTGTCAGCCAGTGCTCATTATGATTGCATTACAAAGAGGAATACTCTCTAAATGACACAGAATAGTGATCACTCTGTGCTTATTTGTTCTATTTTTATGCAAGTACTGTTTATCATGATTTTATACATTTGTATTGCAACTTGTGCCCTTTGTTTTAAAAGATCGCTTGTGCAGTGCAAGGGCACACGCAGTATAAATATGATCTTTAATTTTTGCATCAAAATTAATGTTGAATTGGTAGTTTTCGTGTCTTGTTGTCTTCTTTCTGTCCCTTGTGTCACTCAAAAGGTAAACATTAACGTACACCAACTTTCTTAATTACTTGCCCGTCAGTGTTGATAAACATGAAATGTTGTTTTCAGCCAGAATATTCTTACCATTTCTCATTTCCGGTCAGCATAGTGCTAATCCTTTGGCTTTTTATAAAGCGTGCTAATATGTACTGCTGATTAATGCAAAAGTTAGTTCTAGTTGGTGGTAGCTGAACTTGGACATCATGACAAGTGCAAGGGCACACACACACACAAAGAGACACAGTCTGAACGGGCGCTAGACATCAACTGAAGGGCTTAATGACAAAAAGCAGCAACGCACATATTGCGCAAAAACCTACAAAAAGATGTAGAAGGTGCAATTGTCCCTAAAGAGAATTCCGCTGCCGCTGTACTAGCGCTGTACTGTTACAACAAACATTTCAAACCTGGTCGCAGTAAAAGGAGCGTGCACACCGAGTTCTGAAGTTTGAAGTTGTGACGGGACTTGGCGCATTCATCGCTGCAGTTTAGTCATGACGAAAATATAACTGCTGAGATCAGTGAGTGGTGCGAGTGGTTTTCAGAGCCCACAAAAGAATTCACTTGTTTTCAACCATGCAAGGGTAATCATACTTTCAAGGCATGTCTCCAGTGTTCTTTAGAACAAGGCCATGTAGTGTGTGATGGTGGTGGATTTTGGAGACTGGCGCGCGTAGGTCTCTGTGCTGCACTGTTCTCCGTGTGACACTGCAATCTTGGAGGCCTTGACGTCACTCGTTCTTGCACTGTTCTCTGCATGGCGGTGCGCCTATTTGAATCAATTGTTTCGCTTTCTCTGTTAATTTCATTATTGCAAGGTTAGACTGTACGAGATATGAGTGTTTGCTGCCCTTAAAATGGAAAAATTTTATTAGTTTATACCTTTACACAAAAATGAATTTCTTGGTGAGGTTGGGTTTAACCCCAGTTTCTTTTAAAACTTGTTCGAGGGGCAGAAATTGGAAATTATAGAGTTGCATCAGAAATTGACGGACCTAATTAACCTATATCATATTGTTTTATACAAGTGCGTTTTAGTGTTAAGAATACTGCTCAGGAAAAAAAACACTTCATATCTATTGCAGGTACAGATTGGTGTGGGATTTGTGATGCCACTCAACAAGTGGCATTACATATTCAAGTCTGCTTCCGACGGAAAGTGCCCATTAGAGATGGCATGGCACCTGTGGACACCAGTGCAAGCAGGTGAAAGCAGCCTGACTGGACAGGCCTACCGAACAATGTGCCGCGCATCTGGGAAGCTTCCGGCAACACCGGAGAAAGTGGCTGCTTTGAAAAGTAAGTCAACAGTCACCTCATTTAAGAAACATAACTGCATATCTGCAAGTTATCTGAATGAGTTAGCATTACATGATGTATACAGAGCGACAAGAAATGCCAAAGCAAGATTGAGGCAAGTGCCTATATATTATATCTTTTTCTTCTGCTGTATATGCACTGTGTCTCGACACACAATTTAAATGTCTCTGTGCGTATGAAAAGCAGCACAAGATAATTTCGGGATATGGGTTTCCTGCGAAAACCGCCCACAAAGCTTCCCCCATAATCAGTTTCAATTAAAAACAATCAAGAAAGTCGGGTGGCTACACGAGCGGTTAATTTTGACAGGACCTTAACAGCTTGCATTCACATGCTGCTCATTGTCTTAACAGAAGTGAACATTTAAGCACCTCATTGTCTTTGAAATTTCTAATGTAGACATGGCATGCGTTATTGTAGCTTTTCACGCTTCAGCCTTCATTTCACTTTTTTGAAATAATGCTTCTCAAGAAAATTGGGTTCCGACACAGCTTGGCAAATTGTATGGTCTAAAAGAAGCTTTTTAAACCACTGCCTTCTTAAGTGTTGACTGTGGTCACCTGATGTGCTGCTTTACAATCTGCAGCGTTCACAGCCATGCAATTTCAAAACACTATTCTCATTATTGGGATGTAAAGTTATAAACAGGGATAAAGTGCCTCAGAAAGGGTAGCCAACGTTTCGTTAGGAAGACCTATCTTCTCAAAGGCTGCCTCGTCATCCTCGGCATGTTAGTTTTAAAGTGTTAGTGGAGTGACGTCACATGCAGTTGTCGGGAGTGGCTGGTTGTAAAGGGAGAGACTTGAAGGAGAATAATAATAATAATAATATTTGGGGTTTTACGTGCCAAAACCACTTTCTGATTATGAGGCACGCCGTAGTGGTGGACTCCGGAAATTTTGACCACCTGGGGTTCTTTAACGTGCACCTAAATCTAAGGAGAAGGAGAATTGAAGGAGAATGAGCGCAGTCACTTGATGTCTGTAAGCATGATTCCTAAGACGTAGGAACAATAGTGGGAGTGGGAAGGCGGGGAGAAAAGGAGAAAAAAAGAGACACCAAGAGGGAAAGAAAGAACAAGAAAAGAAAAAGAAGGGCAAAGGAAGGTGTTGGGGAAGCAAGAGGTTAGGGAGCATTCAGGGGTGTCTTTGGCAGCATGTTCTTGTGGCTTTAAAGGAGCCGGTGAGGCGGTCAGTGCTCGAGTAACAAAAACAACCCGAAAAGACATTAGTTGAAAGAATGACTTGAGTAGCATAGCAGCAATGCGTCGGATAATTTAGAAGGAGTTAAGATGGCAGCAAGGAGTCCGGAATGCAGTGCATAGGGCAGCTGGAAGGCAGCGGCATGATCTTTCTAGGGACGTTAGTCCCAGTAGCTCAACGTACGTGTCGTCACAGCGGTACACAGAAGTGGCGATACCCTGTGTGGCTGAGGCACCGAAGAAGGTATCCTGGCGCCTGGGACTTTGGAGTGTGTTGGTGAGGGTGTTTCGAAAAAATATAATAAAGAACAGACAAATATGGGGGTGAACTGAAACTGGAATAACAAATAAGAGGGTGGCATGAGCAAAAGCGGGCGGAAGCAGATGTACATGGGAAAACATATTTATGCGAACATATTTATGGGGATTCTACAGACTTCCTATTGCGCTGCACTGACAGGCCCCACACATACCTACGATACATAGACGACATATTCATAATATGGTGACATGGTCAAGACAGCCTAGATAAATATGTAGGATTTCTAAATTCTTTTCACCCAACAATAAAATTCACATCCAAATCTTCAATGGAGCGCATAAACATTCTGGACACAACAATATACATTGACACTGGAACACTAATGACAATGCTGTATGGAAACCTTTGACAAACAACAGTACCTAGAATATACAAGCCACCATCAAGCCACATTGCAAAGAAGGCGTCTTTAAAGGCCAAGCACATGGCTACGTCACATGCGTGTTGAAAACCAAGACTACATAGATAGACTCGATCACCTTAAAGAAACCCTATCAAACGGGAACCACCCAAAGAGTCCCCTTCAGAAAGCCTGCACCAATGCAACCAAACCTGACTGAGCCGAGGTGCTCAAGCCCCACCCTAGGATCACAAAGAACAGCGCCTCTTCTTACTACTAAATTCTCAAACACACTGCCAAACATGAACAACATCCTCAATAAATACTACCCATTTCTCGCCAGCAACCAGAAACAAGATTTTTCCCGCCCTGTCCAGAGTAGTCTTGAGATGCAACACTATAATATTAAGGATATTCTTGTACGTGCCAAACTAAAAACAACAACGAAGTTGGGAACCAGTCCCTGTGGCTGCCCGGGTGCTCTACATGCAAACACATTTAATCTACTACTACAGTAATAAGTACAGCATCAAATTACTCAAACAAGGTAATTTCGAGTTTCATCTGCACATCAAGCAATGTAGTCTACTGTCTAGAATGTGCCACTTGTAGCAAATAATACATAGGTGAGACAGGACAAAAAATTCATAAAAGACTGAACGGTCATCGCGCAGATACAAAACAATTTACCTAAAGCAGTAGCCAGCCACTTCAATGAACATGTCATATGTGACAAAGCAAGGCTCTATAGACTACAAATTTCCGCTCACCTCGCTAGAGGAAATATATGGAATCATACCTCATACACAAGTTTAAATGCCTACATCCAATGGAAGTCAATTTAACACATAGCAACTTAGAATCTTTAAAAACTTTAAAGCTGTAACTTAAATCGGAAAGCCTCATGTCATCAACCAAGCCACAAAACACATTGTGCCACCACCTAAACTTAATTCTTAACCTCACCTATTCCACCGTTTCTAATTTTTACCTGCTTACTACTCAATTTATTATATTCTTTCATGTTTTAATGTTTATATCAACTGTATGACCCCTTTTCCCATGTACACCTGCCTCCGCCCGCTTTTGCTCATGTAACCCTCCTATTTGTTATTCCACTTTCAGTTCCCCCCTTTTGTCTGTTTTCTATCATATTTTTTTAACACCCTCACCACCACAATCCAAAATCCCAGATGCCAGCTAGGATACCTTTTTCTGCGCATCAGTCACACAGGGTATCACCAGCTCTATATACCACTGTGACGACACCTGCGTTGAGCTACTGAGGCTGACATCCCTAAAACACCATGCTTCTTCCTGCCAGCTACCACATGCATTGCATCCCAGACTCCTTGTCGCCATCTTAATTTCTTCAACATTACCCGACGCGTTGCTGCTACGCTACTCAAGTCATTCTTTCAACTGATGTCTTTTGGGGTGTTTTTTGTTACTCGCACACTGACCGCCTGACCAGTTCTAAAACGGCAGAAACATGCCGCCAATGACACTCCTGAATGCTCCCTAACCCCTCACTTCCTTAACACGCTCCCATGCCCGTCTTTTTCTTGTCTTTCTTTTTTTGCCTCTTGGCATGTCTTTTTTTTCTCCTTTTCTTTCGTTTCTTTTCTCGCCGCCTTCCTATCCTCACGGTCTTATGCCCTCGTCTTAGGAACCATGCTTACAGACGTCACACGACAGCGCTCATTCTCTTTAATGTCTCTCCCTTTACAACCAGCTGCCACTGACAACAACTGCACGTGACGTCACCCTACTAGTCCTTTAAAACTAACATGCCAAGGCTGACCAGGCCACTTTTGACGAAGATAGCTCCTATCGAAACGTTGGCCAGCCTTTCTGAGGCACCTCATCCGTGTTTATAACCTTCATACCACAGTGTGCTATTCCATCTGTCAGCCGCTTTCTTGATTTTAGATGTTCTGATTATTGAAGTTTGTAAGACATGGCCTATCAGCACTTTCGGCATACTTTCAGTGATCTCATTTTATTTAAGCATAAGAATGAGGAAAGAACTGCTACACAAAGAAAGCACCTCATACATTATTCGCATGTACGCTCTGATCTGCATAGCTGATCTTGTTCTACGCAAAGCATCCTAAAATTTTCATGCCTCTCTTCGGTGCCAAGAAAAGCAAGGTGCTGGGCATCATGCGGAATTCCAGCGATTTCCGCCAGCCTGGATTAGAAAGGACTGTATAGTGTGGCTGTAACTGGCATTCTTCTGCCAAGATTCAATTGTTTTATGGATCAAAGTACCAGGTACTCTTGTAGTCGCATCAACACTCTGCCGAAGATTTCATTTCCTACAGAAATATGCTTTTTTTTAAACAGACGAGCATGAAAGATTGCTCTGTATTACGTTAAGATGCTTCTTTAGGCTTTTTTACATTGAAGCTGTAGGTTAGCTTAGCAAAATAGCAATATGGAGATTGAAAAGTAAAAAAAAAAGGCAGATCCCATGCCCTGTGAGAATCGATGTACACGAAGCACACATTGTTTGCATTGATTGACAATAATTAACGGTAATGTTAGTAGCAAGTTTGTAATTTTTTCAGCGTTTAGTCCAATACGAAAGTGGCGAGTTGATGTTAAGCTTTACTTTGCATGCACCACTTCTGTTTGTCTGCATAGTCCGCAGAACACACAGAGAGATGTGTTTGCTTGAGGTGTTGTTGCGAGTCATTGTTCATAATCTCTGAGAGGGAATTGAGCGTTGTCATTGCCTCACATGGCGCAGCGCATCATGGCAGAAATATTAAACTTTAATTGAATTATGAGGCTGTGCATACTTCAATTAGGTATTGTAATTGTATGTATGCATAAGTTCGCGGTCTGCACTACATTTCACTGCATAGCGAAGACGCTCCTGTTCTGTGTGACACTTCTTTCAAGTCTGGGTGTCCTCGACGTCGAGTGCACGCCTTGCTGGCGCGTGTTAATGGGCTCCTTCTACATACATGGCCAACACACTGTTGAGATTCCAGCTCAAAGCGCTCTCTTCAGACTAAGGACGATTCTAATGTTTACACTATCACAGCCCAGCATCTGCATTTTTCTCGCATAGAAATTAAAACCAGCACAGTACGTGCAATACACCCTAACGGTGAAATGCTGGGGCAGCAGCGCCGGTCAGGATGTGCAGAGGTGAGCGCCATCTGGTAATGTTGCAAGAAATCCAACGGCATGCATGACAAGACCATAGCAGCTGCAGCGCCCGTAATGTTGGGAGAAGAGGCAAAAAAAGCTTCACTTTAAAACATTAGTTGCCATCATTTGCAGCTAAATAAAGCTTGCAAGCCAGCCATTATACAGCTTTTACATGAAATCTTTTATGCCTATATGGCAAATGCTAAAGTTACGACTTCCTCACCAACCGCATGAGCAACAAGTAAAGCTAACAAATGATAGAATGGACAAACCAGACAGCTTGCACCTTTCAGCTCTCCTGCATGCGTTAGAGACAGTGTAGCCAAATTGTGGTTCTCCGAATTTGACAGGAATTTGGGTGGTCGAAGAGCAGACAAATTATGCAAAATCAGAAGCCAAATATCCACCCCATGAGGCTTTGACTACAGCTCCCATGTGTCTAAATTTTGCAGTTAAGCCAACCTCCAGATGAGAAGAGGCGTTGCTTTGGCAAAAAACATACAAAAATTCCATGTAAATCTGCAAAACAATGTGATGCATATGTATGCATTCTCACTGCAAATAAACCTGTGCCTGCTTGCGCCCTGGGTAGCATGTTTGTGTGTGACATTTGCTGCATTTTGTTATCTGAAACTTGTTTTGAAGTGATAAGAGCATATTTTCTTCATTCACTTATTGCTGGAAATCATTGGAAAAACAATTTACTTATATATTTATTGCACTCTCCTTTCAGACTGCCTGGAGAAATACATAAGTGACCATCCAATGATGACACGTACCTACACCACATCCGGAGAACCGCCTTGCTTCCCTGCGAAAGCACCTTTGGAGCTTTCTTTTACACAAGCAGGACGCCAGGGCAAGCGAGTGGAAAAGTAAATACAGTACAAGTCCAGTGATGCTTTTTCAATAAAGTGTGATGATATGCTACGTAGTATGGTGCTTTACAGATTGATTAGTTATGGCATGAAAATAGCCGCATCTTGGCAACATGTATATACAGACTGTACACTTCATAAGACTCAACATCACATATAAAGATAGCCCGTCATGAGCTTCCGTATAGCAATGGCTGCTCCTTCGATTCATCACATAACTTGCCTTTGACGTGCTGCGCCCACGATGATATCCAACCAAGTGCCCACCATGCCACCCATCACCCACCGTGCCGCCCAGCACCCGCTGTGCCCAGCAACCAGCATGCTGCCCAGCACCCACCATGCCACCCGTCACCCACCATGTCACCCAGCACCCACCGTGCCACCCGTCACCCGGCATGCCACCCAGCACCCACCGTGCCACCCGGCATGCCACCCATCACCATAATCCACCATGATGATGGATGATGGATTCCACTATGCCCAGCATCGGGCAAATTTTCAATAGGGATGCGGCTTTTTCCAACGATATCGAACCGGCGACGTTACGCTCACGAGCGCAACGCCACAGAAACTGTGCTACAGCGGCGGGTGAGTGGCTATGTGCATCGCTCTGCGAAGCCAGGAGACGGCGGAGCCAAGAAACGCCTTGGGGAAATTAACTATAGTGATGACCGCACTGCAGAAGCACTAAGGGTAAGCGAACAGAAATAGATAGACAGCTTCCCACTCGCGCTACCTGCACAATCATATTGCACAGTACGCGTGAGATGCTCTACCAATTGAGCTATGGCAGCAACTGTCATCCCGTCTAGTTCCACGTGCATTTGTGTATATGCACTACGTCTCCCTATCGGAAAATCTAGCATGGTGGGTACTGGAAATAATAATGGGTATAATGGAAATCATAAGGGGCATGATGGAAATCATGGTGAAAATAGTGGGCAATGCTGGGAGGCAGTGCCCACTATGGTGGGCAATGCTGGGAAGCAGCAAACAGTATGGTGGGTGTAGTGTAAAGGATGGTGGGTAACGTTCTACTATGCTGGGAGGCTGTACCCACCATTGCATGCATGCTGGGAAGGAATGGGCAGTAGATGGGTATAGTGTGAAGGATGATGGGCTGCAGTGTGCTATGCTGGGAAATAGCTAGAGCCAGATAGTGGGTCGGAAACAACAATGGTGGGTGTACTTTAAGGAGTGGTGGCTGTGATGGGTGACAGTGTGTAGCAGCAAGCAACATACTGGGCATGAAAATTGACAGTGTATCTGGGAAAAAGCAACAAATTTTTGGTACACCAAGTTTGACTGCTTTAAATGCCGATTTAAGAACATTTAACTGAAAAGCCTACAGCTAACAATTTTATATGCTGGAATATGAAGCTCAATTTTCATTCAGTTGTGAATAAATCAGGAAGCCATACAATTGGAATATTAAGCGTAATTATGTTATGAATAAAATTGTTTTTCATTATTTGATGGCTGGAAAATAAAATTGAACCACATAGTTCTAATTTTTTATGTAGAATGATGTTCCGGATTTTTGGCATTCAGCAGTATTATGCGGCACGTATGTTAACGTGTCCATGCATGCCTTTTGGTCTAACCCCCAACAAACACACTTCGACCCCACAACATCTTTGACTTCATCGAATGGGGTCAGCACCAACTTGGTTATAGTCACAGCACATAAGTAATGCTGTTCAATGTAGTGTAATGAACAGCTACAATTGCAACACTGCTGCACACGAGGTGACCGAGCAGATGCAAAAGGTCTCCCAATTAATCACAAATCACCAGTAGTCTCCTGTATCAGGACCACTGTTACAAGAGGGTGCATTACCTTGTGCTTATTAAAACTAAATTGTGCTGGAGTCAATGGTGCTGTCACTAAAGATACCAACAACCAAGTTTTGTCGTACCCATTTTTTCAAATGCATTAATAGTCCAGGCTTTTCTGGTCAAGGCTCTTCAATACTACAAAGGTGACACGAACATTGAACATTTTTAAGCAGAATTTTTCAATATGCAATCGCAACCATGTCTGTTTGCTATGCTGTAAACAATGATAGGCAAATGCCATGGCAATTTACACCAGCATATATGGGAAGCTGACTAGAGCGACCTTAGCCATAAGAAATAATATTGTTTATCAAGTCAATGTCTATGAGGTTCATGCTCGTTGAACTATTATTTCTGCAATAGTAACATTGATGTGTCTTCATGGTTTCCTGTCCAGCTTTGGTCATATACAAGTCAAGCCATGTACTCTATAACAAAAAAGCTACATTTTCAAATGCGAAATTATGCTTTTACTACAGTGAACTGTACTTTGACAAGTGACGCGCAGTTCAGCATGTTGCCATGCAGAAGCACATCGTCTCTCGAAAAGTTAAGCGACCTGGAGCAAAGAATTTTACCCTGACTGTGCTTAAGCACTTATTTATAAGAATCTGCAAAACAGCATAATGCACATCTCTACGCAAGGAGGGATGCCAGTTTTACTATTGTATTCGCTGCCACATAAGGGGCACCGCTTCTAAGCACGAATTTCTTTTATATCACAGTATGCATGGAATAAAACACAAACTCCTAAAAAATGTATGGAATACCACTTAAAATAATATGCTGACTATAGAAGTTGCGTGGTAAGAATCCAGCCCTAGTACTGTTTCACTGTAAAGTGTAACAAAATCCCATTTCTCACTACTTTTCCTGGCGATCTAAACTTGGCAATTCCTATATGAACCACAAACAATGTGTTCGATTCGATCACTATAAATTATGGTTTTTTAATTTCCACCAAAATCTCACTTCAGGTTCTGTGCAGTTTGAAACTATTTATTACATCTTTTGTCAGAAAGTGCAATACGACAGGGACCAAGATTAGGAGGACGCATACACAGTGCTATTGCACTGTGTATGTCACTTCTTAATGTTCGTCCCTGTCATATCACACTGCTCTGTGTCTATTATGAATACAAACCAACTAACCCACCAACATGCCCTAGCAAATAAAACAGTGGACCTATTTTAGAACAGAATGGTGCCCTTCAATATCGGTGACTTGAGGCCATGATCGTCCTGTCTATGCTACGTCATTGTTTTGGTAAATACATGTCTTTCAGTTAACACCAACTCGGCGAAGAATAAGTTCTTCAGAAAGTTTGATCTTGTCAGCATTGTTTATTCAACATTACATACACTCAAAATACATATAACAGGTAAAACATTATCTTTTCAGTTTAGGCAAACAAGTAATGTTCCAGAACTTGAACTGTTTTAGACCTTAATGCTACAATGCAATGATAAAAAATACTGTAGAGAAACAAGCTCACTAATCATGTGCTTCGCAGTGGACCAACAGAATAACATGTAAGAGTACCTTAGGTGCATTTAAAGTTGCTGATGTTCATTCACAGAAAGTGCCAATATATTGTTACTGTTGAGAATTGACAAAACATCTTAATCAAAAAAGTAGACGTGTATGCTGAAGTTAACAGCAGAATATAAATTGCTGCAACACTGCATCTGTAGATTTTGGATGCATTGTCAAGAGACACAAAAGAACCAGAGCAGATTTGTTTTCTCGCAATGCACAGTAAAGCAGCAAGTAGCACTTGCAAACCATTGGTCACATTGACAGGCCTGTTATGTTTCCCATGCGCTGAAATGCTTGCAAGCTGAACCTTTACAAGAACTGTAGATTCAGCTTAACATTCAGAGCTTAATACATTGACAAGCCGCTAGACACAACCTGTGGCACTTGCGACATGGATGAGCTACCCCACCCCAGCATTTGCTACCAAACTGCCCTGCCCTCTCCTTACTGCAAAAGACCTTCCTTGCTGGGATACAGAGCTCAATTCTTATGTTAAGTGATTATCCTTCCAAGAGGTACCCTTACCCACCAGAACGCCATATATAACAGCTTGATCCTATACCTGTTGAGTGAAACAATTCACGTAACATGGGCACTTGATCACAAGTTCCATAGGGGTTGCCTTTCATTAATTATTCATTAACATCTTTCTTTTTATCTCTTTCTCCCTCCCACAAAAAGTACACTGTGCAGATAACATAATGTGAGACTAAGAGAACTGGATTAGGCTGCCACACTGCAAAAAGTTCTCATGAAATTCCATTTTGTAAGCTCGTCAGTGCCCACTGAAATAAAATACCATAAAATGAATGCCAAAAATTGTGAGCATGTTCATCATAATTAGCATGTAAACTGCATTGCAGCGGCATATAACAGGCTTGTCACATGAAAACTGCTACCCTATAGGGCAGCAGTTTAAGCCGAAACAGCGGCACCAAGTAACAAATTCATCACAAATGAACTACTGTAGTCCACTAAGTCTAGGAGAACTAAGTAAAGGCCATATATTTAGATCATGTTCTCATGCTTCCCGACTTCAGCATGGATGTTTCACACTTGGAACTGGCACTATCCTCTACCGACAGAACCTACAGTAGCTAAATGTGATTGTTTGTTATTCATATACTTCTCAAACTTGCACCAACAGTACAAGACATGCGACTGAGGAAGAGGCATTGATGGTGCTCATGGCACTGAAACATATCGAGAAGGCCAGCACTTCAGACTGCACTGAAAATCGTGCGAAAATGTCATATGCTAATAGCACAAACTTGTTTGAGCTCCAACTTCATAAGCACAAATGAACTTCATATGCCAGCATTCCAAGAGGCTGTAATGTAATGACTGCACTGAAAGACAAAATTTAGGTGCGCACATAGCACTAAACTGCGAGAGAAAAAAAAAACTTGTTTCAGTTTCCTTGCAGGCTTCCTGAGAACACCAAGCATATGAAGCAAATTAAATTACATTATGGCATTTTACATGCCAAAACCACGATCTGATTATGAGGCACACTATAGTGGGGGACGCCTGAAATTTGGACCACCTTGGGTTCTTTAATGCGCGCCTAAATCTAATAAGTACACGAGTGTTTTCGTACTTTACACCCATCGAAATGCAGCCACCATGGCCGGTATTCGATCCCGTGACCTCGTGCTTAGCTGCCCAACACCACAGCCACTAAGCAATCATGGCAGGTAGCAGATAAAGCAGAATAAAAGCATATATGACTATACTGCCAGGCACTTCATAATACCACTTAGTGAATCACATGGAAATTACAGGACCAAGGAAACAACCATGCTTAAAAAGTTATCCGACAAAAAGTTTTTAGCACTTAAAAAGAAAGTTTTATACAAGTTCAAAACAAAAATCATGGAACATTTAGTGAAGCATTGTCAAATATTAATTACCCACAAAGAACTTTTCCGAGTGCCCTCAGTGCTTCATTTGTTTTCCTCTTTAGCTCCTTTATATTCTAAAGATGCTTTCTCTTAACCCTTTTTGTGCCAAGGACAAGTTTCACTTTCATTTGTCACAGACAAACGAAAAGTGCAATTATTTTGGTATGAACGCAGCACCTCTAGATTGTGCCAGGTTCACAAAAACTATAACGTTAATTTTGGGGGGACATTTGTTGGCGGGAACAAGCAGAAATCTGGTTCCCCTGGATTTCTAATATGGCAGCACAGAGTTGCAAGATACAACAAAGACCTGCACATTTTCAATTGCTGGATTTGTGTTTTTGATGTTTGTTCCATTCAACTAAACAATTAGACCAGGCAAGCTCTAGCATGTCATGTTCGGAGCTTTATCCAAGTAGTGCTGATCATAGCGAGTAATAATGTGAACCTTTGCCAACCTCCGTTGCAAGGATACGGCTCGAAAGAAACACATTGAAGCCTGTGCCTCAGCCATTGCCATTCCTTAATGCCAGTTACCACATGGAGAACAAGCAAAGCACCGTTTGGCTTCCATGCCAAAAAATAAGATGTTTCATATAGTTTTTCTGTGGCCATGCATTGATATACTCAAAAACAGGTAAAAAAATTGACAGTAATTGGCAACAGAAAATAGGAAACGCACTGCTATTTCAAAAATGAAAGCTGTTAACAATGAATGAGTCATTAAAAATATCAAAAATTTGCTGCTTTGCAGAAAAGGAAAAATGACATATAAAAAGCTACGCACTTGCTTTAGCCTAGGAAATTAGTTGCAGGGGGCAAGATCTGAGGAGCAGGGACGTTGTACGGTTGTCATCCCACATTTTGTCAAAAAGTGCCACATGCTGAGTGCTGTGTTGGCAAAGGTACTGCTGTGGTGCGCAAGCCCACTGCACATTCACAGAGTAAGGCATTTACTCCTAACCACATCACATAACTACTTGTAAATAATGTAAATATGCTGGTCGACTACCTGAACTTGTGGTGCAAATTTAAAATTAACAAGCCCTTTTATGTCAAACAATTTCTCAATACAGAAATGAACTAAACGCACAGATGTTATGTCCACCACAGCAAAACTGATGCAGTCAATGGAGGCTTATAAGAAAGCAATGCAGTGATCAGACATAACTTTGCACAAGGTCACTGCTTGCCTATGGAGAGGACAGCGCAGCATGTGTACCTAGTGACGTGCATCGGTGTTAACGTCCCTCTCCCACCTGAGTGAAAAATTCTCGTTCCTTTATGGGCCCTCTCTCATAATACATTCATAACCAAATTCAATCTCTTTCAATTTTGTTTCGCAAGTCACAAATGAATGTTTTTCCTTCATTTGTGAAATTGATATACATACAGGTGTCAGCCACCTCCTCTGGAAGCAATAAATCTAAATTTCTGTCCGGTGACAAGAAGCATTCCTTAATGTGAGGAGGCACTGCAGTTGCATCTGCAATAATTAGTGGCCTGCAGAAGAGAGCACAAATGTCTGCCTCTTTTACAAAGAATATCTTTTCGATGCATTTGTAGCAGCCACTGTTTGTTCTGATGAATCTTGTGTCAGATTTTGTTGCCCTTTGGTAGGCAGTGCTGTGAAATACTTGTTTCTTCATAATGAAACGCTCATACTCCACTGCCCTTGTTATGGATATACCACAAGAATGGTGAAGTTTGTCCTGTTCATTAGCACTGAGAGCTGTAACTTTTCCCTTTCCCAGCAAAGTCAAATTGCAAACATGTAATGCCTTTTTTATGGGTGGGTACCCAATGAACTCATTGCAAAGCTCTCTTTCTTGAATAGATAACAGGGGACTTTCTATCAGCTGATTCAGCTTTTGTGCCATAATGACTCGTTCAGTTATCTGCCGTGGCAGCCCGTTTGCAGCTGACACGAGGCGCACAATGCTTCCATTCCCCCCCTCAAATACAAACGCTGAATGTGCCCAAAGTGGTCCAAGTGAGCGAGCACAGTTTGCCAAGTGTTGTAGGGCATGGACATTGAACGTCATGAATGCTGTGCCGTATAATGTCTTGCAGCGGCAAACGAAATTGCTCAGGAGGGCCTCTGAAAAAGAAAGCATTGCCTTAAGTTGTTGCAAGTGTTTGACAGCACTTCAAAAGAGCATTAAGACTCCAATAATTATTTGTCTAATCTAAGTTCTGTTAACATTAAACAGAATTTGCAATTATGGGTTTTCACATCCACCAGCTGCGCTGTAGGCTATGAGGAATGCCAAATGTAGGGCACTCCAGATTAATCGTGACCATCTAGGGTTCTTTATTAAAGTGAAGTTTCCTTTGCCTCTTCCTTCGACTTTCCCACTGCGCTCTGGCAGACCGTGTCGGGGGGTGGTTCCGAGCGTGTGTATGCATGGAAGTAGCGTGGCAAGAAGAAAAGAGATGTGAGAAACTTCTAGACTACATTGTGTCAAATGTGCACAATGTCCTCTGAAGCTCCCTGGGCGTTGCCAATTTGCCTCTTGACAGCTGTAATTATCCATGACCTCCCGTGCGCTTACTTTTCTACTAAAGTGCAAGTCTGCAGAGGGAAGCTAGATAGAATGAATGAGAGGAGGAGGAGAGGAGGCAGAGAATGGGTAGAACTGACGCAGTCGCGAAATGAGTGATTAACAGCATTGCCACCCTTGGCTCACAGTTCTCATACAAATACAAGGGGGGTGATATAGGGAAAAGGTGACATGAGAAGGCAAGGAAACGCTACTACTATAGACCGTCTTTTTATGGGCGCTGCCATACTGCGTATGCAGTGGCACCATCTATGGACAGTCGGCAAGTTGGCTTGGGCGAGCACTCTGTGTTGTATGCCAAGCGTACAATCGCCGGCAGTTTCTGGTTGTTCTCGTGCTCGCGCTATCTGCTTTGTATGACCTGGCATCTGCTACATGGGAAACAGTTCTGTGAGACGTACTGAAGCAATTGAAGTCAGCGTGGCCGGAGTTTCTGTAGCGCTGAGGCGGACGTAGCACCAAGCATGATGTGTGCGCGTGTTTGAGCCTAATGTCAGCATCGGAGATGAGTTTTGAATTTCTAGAAATTTGTTTCATTAAAGTGACCTTACTGCGGCATTCTCACTGTAATTTTAAGCTATGGTTTGGCAGCAATGCATAGTTTCGAAGCATATGACTACCCCAAAAGCGTGGGTTCTCTTCTGTTATAGAATAAGCTGTGCTGTTTAATTTGACAGGTATTCAAACTGTTATCTGCAGATAGATTTCATGGCTATATACCTCTTTTGTTGGACGAGGCTTCTGCCCACGAATAAACTAGTTCTGGTTAATAATAACAGCATACTGTACAATGTGAATTACACTTTTCAAGTGGTTAAGTGATCATCTGCAGACTGCGTGATTTTCTGAAGCAGTGGTAGATGCTGGGTTATAGATCGCTTTGTTCTATATAACACATGGTCCAAGCATGCGGCATGACCATGCGAGGTTTTATTGTAGCGTTAGAACATTTTCCCTTTTTTTTTCTTGCAAAAGAAGAGAATAAGAGCTCAAATTTTTTTTGTTTTGCTTTTCGTCTCATCCTAGCAACCACCTGTCTTATACAAATTCTGTTCTAAATAATAGTTGCCAGATTCATTTTATTCGATCCGCTTTGGATATTACTGTTTTACAGAGCAAAAACACAATGCCAAACCACAAAGCTTATATGGTCTACGAAGTTTTACGAACTGCAGTGATTTCTGTATTGAGAAAAGCCATCAGCCTCAGACAGCACGCTAGCATAGACACTTCACAGTGATTTCAAGTCTACTAGACTTGAAATAATCCTTCTCATCCGACATCCTTCTTGTGGATTTCAAGTCTACTAAACTTGAAATCCAAGAGAAGGATGCCGGTGACTGACGCTAATATTTCATAACCATTGGCGCTTAGACGGGTCGAAGATGCATTGGGTCAGCCGTACACAAACATGCACTTTTACGTTTTATTCCCCACACCAAGCGATCAGACAGTGAGATGATTCTCTTTGTCGAATGCATATGGATATAATCAAAATAGTTCACAGCACGTACACGCACCGCGGCTGATGATGCACGTCGCTTGTTTGTGCACTCGAGAGAAGTTTCCGCATATTGTAGTTACTGCTGTGCCGAATGGCTACAAAGTGGTTCCTCGACGACCTTGTATGCACTGACATCACATACATTTCACAGAGAACAAGCTAAAACATCCCCAAATGGTTTTGCAGCACGCAATAGCAACACGTACAAGCTGCACCGCGCCGACTCGCACAAGCCAGAGGAGGAAAGGCTCACTGCGCAAACTTTCCTCCTCACCTGATTAAATGGTCCTTAGACACGACAGCGGTTGCAAAGAAACTAGATAAACTTAAGTTCAAGGTACGGTAGGGTGTGCTTCTGCTATATCTGAAAAATAAAATAATCCAAATATGTCTAGCGGACAACTTACGCACGGCGTGCAGAAGCAGAGCCGCATTAACTAAAGCACACCGGAGGGTCTTGGTGACACGACAGAAGTGGCCACACGTCAGATCAACACTTCTGTGCTCGCCGTGGTAGCTTTGCGGCTATGGCATTGCTCGAGGTCATGGATCTGATCCCGATCGCAGCAGCTGCGCTTTGACGGGGGCGAAAGAAAAAAACGCTTGCCCACTTAGATTTAGGGCCACGTTAAAGAACACAGTGTCAAAATTAATCCAGAGTCCGCCACTACAGCCTGCCTCAAAATCTGATTGTGGTTTTGGCACGTACAGCCCTGTAATCCTGAAGTTTAATGCTTCTGCCACGATACAATGTGCCATGTGTGTTATGTGTACGACGTAGACAAACAGCAGTGGAGTACGCAAGGTATTAACATCAACTCCAGACTCTCATGTTGGACTAAAGGTTGAAGTAATTAAGCATTCACCGTAAAGCACCACTAATTATCGTTGATCAAAGGAACCAGCACAGAAAGCTTCGCTTACATTGATTGTCACAATACATGGGATCTGCACAACATCATGCACATGTGCCTAAGCACATAAACACACTATGAAACAGCAGTGCTTCAGAATTCAATGCAGTATTACTAATAACACGGTCAAATGAGAATTACCTGCTCTGTCAATGTCACGGGCGCCCAATTCTTCCTGAAGAAGGATATGGATGCCTTCCGAGAGCCGAGACAGGTGCTTCCAATACTCAGGATGCAGAATACCATCAAGGCAAGGGAGTGCATAAAACAATATCCATTGCCTCCACTCAGATGCCTTCCAGTGGCCACGATCTTTGAGCGGGCGCGGCAGCCTGGTCACGCAGTGTGGGGGCCTTATGGCAAGCAGCCGCGACTCTATCCTCGCAGAAACTGAAGGCGCACCTGCAAACAGCAATAATGTAGAGTTAGTCACCTATAACAAAAAAATAATTACCAAAAACACGTCTCAACAAAACCAAGGAAGTACATTGTGATCTTCATGCTTACAGCTACATTTCCAGATGTGACTCTAAACATCAAGCTTACCTCGAAGATGAATTATGACCCCCTTTTTTAATGTTGCATGTGCATTTGTTACTATAATGCACATCTGAACTTGAATTCACCTCATGTGAATGCATGTCATACGCTATGCAGCCACGAAGTGTGCTCAAGTAAAAAGCAATCGTGTCACAGTTGCAATTGACAGCACCTCAAGTCATGGCATTTACATGACTATGACAATGGTTCATTGCATTGCATTTCAAGCACATCTCACACATGTAAATGGTGGCAGAAATGCGGTTCTGGCACAGAAAAACTAAGTGGGAAAGCTAGCAGAAATCCAACTAGCCCAACATCAAATTCTGTTGTAAATGGTGGTGATAATGCACAAGGAATTGAATGCAGCAGCGACAATGCTCTGCATTGTGAATGGTAGCTGTGACGTTGAAGACAATTTACTCAACTAAGTTCCATTCAAAAGAAGGGTGGCGGACTTGGCTAGTTGGCATTCAAATAATTTTGTTGCAAGAACATATGTGCAATACCAAAAAATATATATATAACACGACAAAGGGACGGACAAAAGACCTAACACGTTTTCGAATGAACACTGAAATGCTCTTGTGATAATCAACATCAACAAGGGCATGCAAAACAAGGAAAAGCGTCGCACTATGTGCACAAATACAGTTTTTTCCTTTGTTAAGTGCAGAGAACAAAATAAATATGGCACTGCCAAACATGTCTCTCTTGTTTTTAGTTAATTTTTCTATGCCTCACAAGGAGCATTTGTACAAATAAAACGACATGTGACTTTCAAATAGCTCTTTGCTATTACATGTACCAGTGAATTTTGCCAATTTAAATATGCTGATATCCAAAGATGTGATCGCATGTGTTAAATCGTTTGTGAAAGTTACCAGGCACATCCTATACTTAGGGCTGCCAGGTAGCCAAAACCCCAATTTCTGTGTGGTTTTATTCTTAAACTAAGACACTCTGCGGATTTCTACTCCCTGCCTCCTTCCAAATTTCACAGAAATATGAAACCTGAAATTAAAAGACCCTGCCTGTAATCAATAAGCAACTAGCTTTATTTAGCCTTTGCTTCAAAAGAATGCCTATTAGGTTTCAATTGAGCGATGACTAGTCATTCGATGCAATGATTCACGGTGATGAAAAAAGCACATGGAACTACATCTAAGAGAACAAATTCTACATTGAAATTGGTGCAGCAAGCTGCAAAAAGTACACATGGTGACATGGTGACACAATGTATATCATGAAAACCATTACGTACCACACGACCTCACAAGTACTACCATCGTCATCATAATCAGCCCACTCTCATGTACATTGGCAGAAGGACAAAGGCCTCTCCCAGCAATATCCAATTACTCTGTCTTATGCAAGCTGATGCCAACTTGTGCCTGCAAATTTTCTCATTTCATCACCCCACCTAATTTTTTTCATTTCTCAATTGCACTTACCCTGGCAGCCATTCCTAATTCTAATGAACCACCACTTAATCTGTTTCTATTCTTTGGTAAATTTCCTTCTTGTGATCAGTGTCCCCTGTCAGTAATTGACCTAGATAAACATACTCCTATAAACACGCTTCTAAACATACAATCTAACACAAAAGTTTACAGAACACTTGATCTGGAAAAATGCTGTACGTCTTCGGAGCCTCGGAGCACAGCCAGTTTTAAGTTCAGGTGTACAGTTAGACGGTGCATGACCTTCACAGGGCCAGGCCTAACCCAACTTCCACTAAACAGGATCAACTTTGGTTCAAACTTCATGTGCACAGCTTGAGAGGACTGAAGCTTGTGCATTTAGAGTTTGAAGGCATGTTTCAACTAATTTTTAACATGATATATTAGTTATACAAACGAAGGTGCTGTGGATATCGCGGTGTCGGTTCGGTGGCTGATCACTTGGGGTTCAGTTGAGCGATCATGGTAAACAATTTTGTCAGTCCCATCGACAAGGACAGTCACGCTATGAGAACTCGTGCCTGTCGGTTGCGTCACTGTTGGCCTATTCTGATAAAATCGCGTCAGCAGCACACTGTGCTGAATAGTTGGCCAATTGTTGGCGTCGCAGTGCCTTGTCAATCTCTTATCGTCCCAGTGTTACCATGCCTTAAACAACATGAAGGCAGGCACCCGCTGCCATCACCAGCAAAAGGGGGCCAATGCTGCAAGAAGACTTTGTCAGCAATGTGACGTTTTTGCAGTGTCTCCCAAGTGTAATGCAAGGGTTTATCAATGAATTTGCTAGCCATCAATGCAGTGTAGCAACTACATGTTTCAAGTTACAATCCGGACGAAGCCCTGGCTGCTATTTCTAAGTGGAGTTACAGTCTTACACCACAGACATTATCAGCACTGCACTGACATAAAGCTACATACCAGTGGAGTTCCAATGCATTACACAGCACGAGTGTCTGCTGCAGTGCACATCTGTGCAGGTCCTTTTTTTTTTCGGGGAACTGTTCCCTGATATCAGGCTGCACAGCTGCTGAAACATGCTTTCCAAATGTTTTGTGATTAATCCGCTAGGGCAGGGCGCATGCACCATCGCACCATGAGAAAGGTGGATTGTTTAAAAGACTTTTACATCATTTTAGAAAACAGCCGCCGTGTCCTTAGGTACCTTCGAGGATATATTCTGCACTTAGCCACAGAAAAGGAGCTCCTAAAAATCACTTTTTTATCCCTTTAAGTGCATGAACAGTACTTCTTTATGATTACATACAGGAGGATGTGCTAGTGTCTGTGACTAACTGGGACCTCAAGTTGTGTTCATAAGAAGCAGTTACTGTTGTTGTAGCCAGCTTTTTGTCTTGTATATTGGACACACAATGCATTTTGATGACTGCTATTCTGCCGTCCTCAATGTAGGCAGTCATGCTACGCTCCAAGCTATGCACCAGAATATCCAAATGACACGTGAATGATCAAACAACACTGAAATAAACTGCATACAGCTTCAAGTTGCTACATTACCAACATAGAAGCGCTGGTTGCTGTTCGTAGAAGTCAGGATCGCCTCAGTCAGTTGTTTAGTGACACCTTGTAGTACACAGTGCATGTACTCAACACTTAGACCGTTCACGAGATCCAAACCTATAAAGAAAGTATGCATTGTGCGAGTCAAGCCAGTTCCTAGCATTGTTAGGTCAAAGTAGCATACTGTGCAAAAAACATGCAAATAAAATTTCAGAATATGAGCTGCAAGTATTGCATTCATCCAACTAACCAACTGCTAGCAGAAGTACAGGCACCTACTTGTTAAAATGGTGAAAGTTGGCCAGGTTGGGTTCGACTCAATGTGAAGCAGCAGCAACTTATGAAAACATTGAAATTTGAGTAATGTTTTTCCAATTCACTGTGAATTGATGCCACATGCGATAATAGCCAGAAAGGGAAGTACTGTTTTCTCCCTCTGTCTTTTGTCATTTTAGCAGCAAAACTTTTCATTTCGCTTTAAAATTTAACAGTAAAAAATATTCTGAAGTTAAGAGCACTGCATAGCGCTCATGCCACTGAGGTGCTGTCTAGCTCAACTGAAATTTTATTTTCCCGGTATACACAACAAACAAACACTTGACTAAAAGCAGCCACAAACAGCTTGACTGGTCCCACAAGGCACTGTTCATAACAGCGCAAGGACACTTCGTACTCCTTGAAGGGCACATAATCAAGAATACTAACAAAATAATGCAACTGAAGACATACTAAACAATGGCAAAAAGAAATGTAAAAAGAAAAATGTCAACACTGTCATAGGACACACCAGTGACAGGATAACTAACATGCATTTAAAAGGGTCTCAACTAGAGCTTGTGGGTATGGCTTCATTACAGGGAAACAGTACCAAAAAATGGACAGCACTTGTCCTGTACGTTGTTCTTGTCTTGTTTCTTCACACTTTTTCCCCGTAATGCAATTTTCACATGACATAACAACACAACAATTGCTTACTAAGAATAAGAGAAACACATTAGACCTTTTTCACCTTGCATACAACCCACACGAACATGTGACTGCACCAGAGGACACACTTTTTATAAAAGTAAACAAACCGACACAAACACCTAATGCAAACATTTGTTACACAATTTCATTTTGCCAAAATTAGGAGCCAATGAGAATTATGCATGTGCCAATGATAGCTCATGTTTAGCGAAATATAGTGCCAACAACATATCCTACTTCTGCTAACTTTTACTTCCTCAGCCTAAACATACATACCATAAAATTACAAGCAAGCACCCCTATCCATGCAAGTGGCCACCTCCACTTTTCCTGCGACTTAACTTGGTACCAACTACCAAGAAATGCCTCCTTCCTCTCTCCACCCTGTTCACTACTTCACGAGGTTCAGGTCCTCCTTTATTAAATGTGATCCTTTTGTGAAATTAAAGAAAACTGTAATTTAATGAGGATGACAAAATGTATTGTTCATCCACATGTCTGCTGCTGCCTGAAGTGGCACCAACTTAGCCACTTTTTGCACAACTTTGCACGGCCTTTTACAGTCATTAGTTATGTCAGAGGCATCAGTTGCAAGATGTCCCGGATCCCGATGTAGATTTGGTGTGCAGTGCCTTGGTAGGTGGTCTGTACTTGACAGCCAGGCAGCATGCACTTCTATACAGTGAGGAAAATTTTTTAATGTTGAGGTTGTCGAGCGGCACCGGCGAACCAGGTGAATTGTGAACTGCTGCTAGTGCTGTACAGTCAGAAGATTGCACGCCCCTACAGCCCGAGTACAAGGAACCCAATTTTTGGATCCAACTCTAACGTTTCAGTCATTTGATGGGTTTGGGAACAATGACGGAAATAAGAAAAGTAAATTCATGTTAACCAAAGCTCTTTAGTAAAGGAAATACTGACAAAGGAAGACATACACCAATCAAGTAAAGCTATTTGTCTTAAGCCGTAAAGCCTTGCTTTAAAGAAAAAGCTTCCGTATGGAAAGCGCAATGTATTTTTTCTTTTTTAAGTTTTACTTGGTCGGTGTATGTCTTTGTCATGTTTCATCCCGAAAAGACGGGCTTTTGCCAAACTCTCGATTGCAAAGGAAAGGCTGTGCTGTCTTTTTTTTTTCATCAGAGGTGTTCCACCGCTTCTTCAAGTTTGGTCGGTGACCAAGCAAATTGAGGGCTATGGTGCAATTTATTATGAATGAGCACAGTAAGTACAATTACGCACTTGTGGTAAAACAGATAAGACAAAATTTTATGGTGAGATTCACTACGACACTGCAGCCACAAAGCATGCCCATAATGGTAGCTCTTGGCAAGCTTAATGGCAACTATGGTAAGAAGCATTTTGCATATGTTGCGTGACAAATTTACCCCTCTACATCAATAATCAGGGAAGCGAGAACAAAAATATTATTCAATTGAAGTGGGGCAGAGCAGAAGCACTGCACTCTCCCAAATACCCACTGAACTGCACCAGCAAAATCCCCAATGGCTTTGCTCTCAGCATTCACCTTAATGTCGCCTTGAACTTAAGTGTGTGAGAGCGCCAAGGATTGCTGTCATCATGGTGCTGACAGGGCCTTGGTAAATGTGCTCTGAATGTGGTGAAATCAGTCTATCTGCTAAAACATAAAATTAGCCACTGCGATCCACTCGCACATCTAGTTTGATGACAGCTCTTTTGACACCATGTCAAGAATGTCATATGCAATACCATGTTCCTTAGACAACACACAAACGAATAGCAAAATTAAGGCTGGGCACTTTTGTTTGCGACAAATCCAGATCTCAGTTCTTGACTGCAATTGATTCTTACAGCCTATGCACAGGAGGCAATCACAATCAAGAAATTAGATGCCGAGTAGACTCAATTGCAATAAGAAATGGTCCGTGCAGCACCGTACCAGTTAAGCAATCAGTTAACAATTATAAGCAAATTGACAGGACAACAATTAGCTTTTGCTACCTTTCAAGTTCATCAATGCTGATGGTCCTTTCACGCCATTGATGACATCTTTGTAATCAAGTGCCATCTTCATATCTCTCCTGACGAGGTCCGAAGTCCGTGCCTCAACTGGCTCATCTGTGACGTATCTCATGCTCCCTAAAGAAAATAAGAAATGTGAAAATTGTATAAAACACCGCAAAGAGTGCATCTCTTCCAACACGCAGAACTCCTTTTTGCACATAGTTGGTTCTAGAGAAGAGTGCAAGAAAGTGGCATATACTACTCACCTTCCACATGCTCGCCTCTTATAAGGCACCAGGGGCATCCAAAGTAGCCGTTGAAAGGCACCATGTTTAGCACAGCTGCCCTTGCAGGCGCATCCACAGAACAACACAGCACGAAAGGCCTAGACGTATGGACCCTGTTCTGGTAAGTCCATGTCACTGGTTCTGTGCTGTTCACTTCTTGCACAAACTTGTCAAGGAAGAGTTGCATGTTTGGATGCGACTTACCAAACCAAAGTCCTGCAAGTACCGGGTGCTTGAACCGCAAGTGTGGTGGCAGTTCATTAACAATGAACTGAATAGGCCACACAGATGTTTTTGACGACTTGAAGACTGGGCTGCCATCAGTGTTTATGGTCAGCGTCAAGTCATCATCTGCAAGGCTTCTTGCCTTCTTCAGTTTAGCATAGCACCGAGCATGTGTGATATCACTTATTTTTGATGCCGGCAGTCGTGCTTTTACCAAACTCGACTCTAACTCAGATTTAGTTTTTTCTATCAAAAAGCTTAGCTGTTTGTGGAAGTCAAGGATGATAAAAAATGAGCCTTGCTCTTTTAGGGCCTGAAGTCTTTCAGTATGCTGGCAAATTTCGCACTGTGCCATTTTACCTTGTGGAGTCATTACTGCGCTGCATGTTTCGCATACATAATAGTACCGTAGCACTTCTTCTGCTTCATTGCTCCAAAGCTTGCGAAACATGTATTCGCTGCGCGGCAATACACTGGCACCAAAGAGAAAGTTAATAAGCTTTGAAAGATCACCTAGTGCCGTCCAAGTGAGACCGTGGGCAATAGCGTATGCCATAACTGCTGCAATTGCGCCAGCTTTCGTGACTTGTGAGCCTGGCAGGGTTTCCTCGCTAAAGGCCGAAAACTGGCGATTGTCTCCGCTCTCAGACTGTGCCTACTCAAAGCCGTCGCTCTCCTCACTACTATCTTCAGAGCTCCCTTGCTCGTCGTCACTTCGTGTGTGCGTGCTACTGGAAGCAGAACTGCACGGAACTGTACCCGCACTGCCATTGGCACCGTCGTTATCGTCGTCGTCGTCGCTGTGTGCGAAACACGATGCGCTGGTTTCTGCCGAAGCCGGAGAGTCGTCTCCGTTGCAGCGACTTGTGCTCGCGACATTTGACGCTGCTGCGGCGTGGTCCTTTAGTCGCTTGTAAAGACTTGACACAGGCACCTGGAAGAACTTGTCACGATCCAGGCACTCCTTGCGCCGCTTCGAAGGGCGGGATGCCGACATATTTCCACGCTGCTGCACCGACTGAGCGAGCCTAAATAGGCGTACGATTATTGACGACGGTTAGCCGGGTCAATTGGCCGGGTTAGCCACACTAAACGTAGTGGATTGATGAATGGATGAATGTGCGTATGGATGTATATTATGAACATCCTCATTGAAAAGAGGGGGGGGGGGGGGGGTTGGCGCTCGTATCAGTGCTTATTACCGTCATTGAAGGTCTGCGGTTCCGGCCAACGAACCACCGAACACGATAAGCATCTATTACAACAAAATTAATTACGTCCCTTGTTTTTGCGCCACCACTAATCCAGACGTACACTGTATTCTCAAACAATCGTCGACTCAAAATTCTTCCTCTACTTTTTTTTTTCTAGTTGAATACAGCGTCATCCCTTGAGTAAAGAATACGCTACGGTTCCAACAATTTTGCGCATAGTGGCAATCAAACACAGTGATTATTTCTGTCGAGGGGCGGCGCTGCCATCCCTTTTTTGGGGGGGGGGGATTGAAGCGGAATGTTTAGTGGAGGAATGGAAATACGCGACATTAATAGCGGTGGTCACGGTTGATTGTATTAACTTTATTCTATGGTATTAATAGGTTGCTACCACGTCCTGTGTTTACTTAGTTCTCCTTTTGATAAGCTTGAAAATGTGTCAGCCTGCCCAATTTTCAACCCTTCATTACTTCTTTTGTAGGCTGTAGCTTGCCACGAAACGCAAGAACTGAGCACCAAGGTCAACAAACACAAAAACGATGTATTTCATTTATTCAGCTAAGCTAGCAGCAAAAATCAGAGCACGCGTCGTTAAGGTTCGGTCCTCTTTTTTTGTGTGTGTGACTGGGATGTTTTTATTGTTTTACAGGCGCGTACATAGATTTTCATGTAGGTAGGCTGGCGTGTGGATTTAAAGGATTGTTCATGTGATGAAATTATCCATATATATGTAGCTTATACTGCTACGTGTCGACATCGTGTGTGTTCGCGTACACCTTCGTTTAAACTGGGGAATGTACATGTGACACTGTTAAGACGCTTGTACCATTCGGTGATTTTATCTTGTCCCCTAACGATAATCGTCATCTGCCCCGCTTGCGCTTCTTTTCTTGTAAACTCTGCGCTTGCTACTTTCCTGTCGAGAATCTCACACTGCATGAAAACGCGCATGTCCTTCGTGACCCGGAAGAAAGGCTTGGCGTTGTGGGACACGATAATTAAGCCTTGCAAGGGTGCAAACTTTTGGATAGCTTGCTGTGTGTTTAAATTGGTTAATGCGTCGAACGGCCACAGCTTGGTGAAGGCTCACTGCGTGACATTGCGCGATAGATTTACCAATGTATATGTTGTTTTCAACCGCTCTTGAACTTGAATGTGTGTTCACAGGGACTGACTCAGCCCGCGGCGCTATAACAAGGCATTTTCACCTGTGCTCAAAAGGAATGGCCGAAACTAACTCGAGCGATGGCAGCAAAAAATTACAAAGGAATCGAAATAACTTATGTGAAGCGGAAAGCAAAAAGTATAGCACGCACCGCTCTCATCTCGCGCTTACATCGAACGAATTCTTGGACGATACACCGAAATCGACACATACAAGAACCCGATACAGAGTCTCAAATCAAAATGGTTTTACCAGCGAAAGAAAACGCAAAAGAAGAAAATGACAGTGCAGCAATTGAACCGTACTTATTTGCAACTAACAAGCAACTCAGGAATGAGCAAATACTGTGCAGCAGCTGGCAGTGTTGGAGCAATTGAAGAATGGTTCTTTGGGCGTGTATGTGCGCGGTTTCACGTTGTGCTAATTAACAACAATGGCCCCAACTACGATGACTTTCTCGACGGAAGAGGCACAGCGCATGTCGGGGGCAAGAATTATTCGCCACTATATATATATGCACACACAAACTGACATAACTGTACCAAGACATTAATTAAAATGTAACAGCTCACTAAAACACCAGAAAACAAACTGAGTGCAAAGATTCCAGCTGTTAACGGGCGTTTATTTATTTCATTCGGCAAAACGTAAACGCGGTCGCTTTCCGAATAAAAACCCACGAAGGAAGACACTGCGGAATTCTTGGTCACGTTTGTTTATGCATAACACTCGTCTAAGCGCGCACTTTAGTCAATGCTTGCTACACTTTGATATGTTTTGCGGCTATGTTAACATACCTGCAATTCGTTAAGCGATTGCGTTTAACATAGAATACTCAACATTTGTACGGCACCACCATATAGACATTTCGCTTAAAAATTATGTCTGTAGACAATATGTAGCCTGTGTCACCTAAATTTCGGTCGCAGACAAAAAAAAAGAATTGATGACTTTGCTACTCGTTGAAGATCGGCAAGCGAACTTTCTTCTTGAAGGCACTTTCTCGCCACGGAGTTGTTTTCCTTCGTCCATACGCCATGACGAGGCCGGTTTTAACGTGGTGCTGTAGCCGAACGTAGCCGAACCAATCCGAGGTCACTGCGGTTGGTACAGCACGGTTGAGCCACAAGGAGCTACGATGCTGGCGTACGTGAAATACCACGACGGATATCGGGCTATTTTGCCCACCAGCCTCATCAAAGTTTTTTCTCCGAAATCCGAAGAAGATTTCGATAAAGGCAAAACCGTCCAGGCGTTCTGGCGGAGCGAGGACGGTTACGTGCAAGGATACTACCCAGCCTTTGTTGTCGCTCTGGCAGGTGAGTGCCCTGCAAAATTTTCACCTCTCTTGATGGTTTTCTGTTGCGGATATGGTCAACCACATTTCTTGCCGGCTGGATGTATGTGAAGCGTAGATTTTCGCTAAGTTGCCGTCGAGAACCGACGTGTGCAATGTCGTGTTCCTTGCACGTGCCAGTATTGTTGATCTAGCCGGCGACGCATGTCATTCGTAATGCGGGTGTGACACGGGCACTTTCGATCGCTATCGAGCCCGATCGGGGCCGAAAGTGGCCCGTGTGCATTAAGTATAACATTCACAATTTATTGTTTGCACACGCAACTGTTCTTATGCCAGCACGTGTGCATGCATGAAATACATGACCGTGGATCTCGACAACGTTGCACCTGCGTGCTTGTCTAACGAAACGCTACCTGCTCTCATATTACTTTATGTACCGTACGATTCTAGCAGTCTGTGAAGGCCAGATTGCCAACTATACTTTAATACTTTATCATAGTTTTGCATGTTACTAAATTGGCCTTAACTGAATTCAATTATTAACTAATAAGTGTCAGCATCACTGTACTGTTCGCCGACGCTTGTGAATAACTTGTACTTTATTAAGTTGCTTTTCCGCGTCTGTTGGTGTCATTGTAATGCCGCTTCCAGCTGGTAGTAGTAAGTATTCCAATTATATACTTTTAAGTTCGCTGCTAGTACTTGTTTCACAAGTTACTTGCAAATTGATTTTTGTTTGAAATGAATGTCGCGAACGCGCTTGCTGGTCCAAATATTTAATTTCTTTTGCCTCTGTGAAATGCCTTCGAGTGCCTTTGTGATGCAACAGCATTTTCTCAATACTGCTACAGAATTTTAGTGGTCACTTTAGTTTTGCAAAAGCTGTTGCTCAGAAATGAACTTGAACAAAGTTGTGTTTAGGAGTAAACAGAAAAAAAGAAAACATTTTGGCCCAATTTTCTTACACTAGTACACCTGGTGGTCTTTGTTAAGCATAACCTACGTGATATGTTTGTCATAGCTGCCCTTTCTCTTAGTGTCGTCACAGCCACTACAGTGCTCCGTACGTTTTCATCACTGTGCACCACTACTTTAGAAGATCCATCGAGGTGGTGTAGTTGCTTCATCATTGGGATGCTGATCCCAAGGTCACATGAATAATACTGGCCGTGACAGTTTGATGGGGGATGAAACGCAAAAATGCCCTTAAACTGTGCATTGTGGGGATGTTAAGGAAGCCAGAGTGGTCAAAATTAACCCAGAGTCCCCTACTATGGTGCGCCTCACAGTCATATCCTGGTTTTGGCACATGAAATACCAGAATTTCATTAAAGCGCCCCTGAAACGGTTTGGACAAATTTTGTAGATGCTTAGGGTACAGCTATAGTAAACCATTCGCACCACAGTTTGTGTGAAGCGTCTCATATTAAGGGAGCTACGGATGATTACAAGTTACCCTCCTCCATGGCCATGCATTTTCTCCAACTTATTTGCCGAGGCATCGGGGCTAAGCTCCACCTTCACTGGTGCTGCGTCATGATAGCACATCGTGTCGTCTACTTCCGGTTCTCTAGAACCAAGTGCATGAAGCCTCTCCGCCAGCAGCTTGGCAGTCGACTCTAAGGGAGAGCTATCGAAGCAGCAAAGCATTGCGAGCATTCTGTCACAGCACCAAGTGTGTCCAGTATTCCGGTAACCACAGGCGTGATGGGCATTTCGACGGATCGGTGGAGGCGTACATTTAAGCTGATGACGAAACTTTAGTGTAGACGTACGTGAGCTGCCTGATCGGTCTGCATGGTCCAGCCACCTGGTGGCACAGAGCTTGCAGCAAATACCTAATATTTCTCTAAACAAGTGTAAAATATTTACAAAAACAATGTGTACACGATTACGCACCTGAGGAAATATTACATCAGCAGCAAAGTAGAAAAGAGTTCATTACAGCTACTGTGTTTGAGCTCATGCTACCAGGTGGCTGCACCGTGTAGACCATTCACGTTTGTGCCTCTGCTCATCCCGTAAAATGGCACGGTCAAACGGCCTGACCCAGTCTGCTTGCGCTTGCATTTACGCAAACACCGGACACGTGAAACACTATTAGCCCAGGGAACGATCTACAGGGGCTCTGCGAGCACCGCTCGTGTGACATCAGGGCACGGACTCGCGCCTGTCTGCTGTAGTTCGGGCAGTGTTCGGGTGCCTTCTGCGGTGGTTTTGTTTGTTGGCTGTCGTTCCTTCTGCTTGTATACTCATGGTGGTAGTCTCAAATATATTTTTATGGCATCTTGGTTTGCGGAAATTTATTCAAAGAGCTTATTTCTTAGATGACGGTACAGTTCTCAAAGGCAACGCTACAATGCCAGCCGAAGGAGCACAGGCTAGCCCATTGCAGGTTTTTCATGCGCGGATTGACAACCGCAAGAACATAGCACATAAGAATCCAGTTATGATACCATACCTCCAGCGGTTCAGCAGGTATGTCACAAACGCTGGCAATGTACGACTTCAACAACAGTTACCTTGATTTTAATTCGCTAAAACAGGTTTGCTCATGACGAGTAGTTCATGGTATAATATTGAATTTTTGCATTTATTCACAGGAACACTCGGCAGAAACACGAGGACTTAACAGTGCAGTTTAGATTCTACCAGCACCACTTGCTTCTTTAACTGCTTCTGAAAATTAGGCGGTTCTTCACACGTTTATTTTAAGGGGCAGTTTTTTGAAGTAAAGCTAATTAATTGAAGCTTACAGCTGTTTGCAGAATATGAAAGGGAATGCACCAATGTATATTTCCTTTTCCATGGTGCATGTTCAACTCACTTGAGCAATTTACTGGTGTTTGCTGCTTGAGGAATATACACGACGAATCTGTTTGGCAAACTGACACAGGTTGCGCAGTCCAAATTTTTTTAGTGAGATGTACTTTTCGGACCAAGTGGCTGCAGCTAGAAAGAAGCTGAAGCATCATTCATTAGTAATATGGGACATATTGAATTTAATTCCCCGGTGCAGGGTCAAAACTCAAGTGAGACATGTAAGACTTGTGATGCCTTGCTTAAGAAGGTTTGCGAGATTTTCTTTTACATACTGATGAAGTGAATAGTTTTCCAATTGAACAACACTCGATCGAGACATAGTGAGGTGGAAGGTGCTTGACTTTTGCTTTTCTAGGCAGCCTAAGCTGCACTTGTGTACCTCAAGTATGCTTTAGGCATTACAATTGACGCTGCAAAAAACTGCCTCATGGTTTCAGTTCGAACTTGTAGTGAACTGATAGGTTTCATGAACAATGCGTGCTTCGCCATAATGACAGTGGGTTGCTTCTGTTGTGCGAGGGGTGTGCCATATTGTAGATAAAGGCCACTGAGGGCCACCATGAAACATTTCATCGCTTGCAGTTGATTAGCTCTTGATCTTAAGCACGAAACTTTTCTTTCAAGTAATTGCCACTATGGTTGTTTGTGAATTAACTCTACATAATGCGTCATCGTGTTAGCAGCCATGAGCAATTCGTTTTATGGGGTCTTGTTTCAGAGAGCGGCGAAAGTAGCAGCAAATGGTTTATACGAAATGAGCGCCTAGTTCTATCTTTTACACATTAATAAAGTGGCCATATTTGACTAGAACAACTCACCAGAGTAATAAGAATGATGACAGCTTCGCTGGGCCGTGTCTTTCTAACATGGATAACATGATGCCAAATAGCATGCTTTTTCTTCCATGTAGAATGCAGTATCTCTCGTAGCTAAGTACTAAGGCAATGGTAAATGTTCAGTGAAGCATCATACACAACTTCGCATATTGAGTTCGTAGACCTTCTTTTTACGAAAAATTTATAAACAGAGATGGCGCATATATGCATTGCAAAACCAGTAGATCCTTTTAACGCTACATAGCTTGTGATATCCAAGCTGTAAATTTTCTCGATTCACGCATTTTAGAAGAAAGAACTGGGGTTCAGGCATGGCAGCAGAAAGAAGCCGACATATCCTTCGATAAGTACGGTTCGAGCCACTCATACCTCAAAAATACAGGAAGGGAAGGAGCGCGCGTGGCAGCTGAGTGACTTGGAGCGAGCGGCGTCCTGGCCGTGACGTCACTCGCACGAGGGAGCCACTCCAAATTCTCTCCGCTAATTGTGGTAGTAATCCTGGCACCGATCGGTTGCCAACAGTATGATGCGCTGTAGCCACTCCGCTCATCTGCTGCCTTGCAGATACACGTGATGTCACAGCTTGACATATTGCCAGTTGCTACGTGTGCGGCCCACAATGTAAAAAGTCCGAACCATGGTGCTTGCAAAAATAAAGATCGAGATCAACCTTGACCCCGGAGCTCTTGTCCACACGGAACACGTAACACAAGCAAATAACACTTGCTTTATGCTGGAGGTGCTTAAGGGTATTGAAAAATTGTCTTTGTGCATTCTCTTTCTGTTACTTTCTTTTTATGGAAACAAGTTAACTAACATTACAACTATTGCAAACAACATTTGTTCACCATAAAGTTGGAAAAATTATCGATGACGCACCCTGGGCAGCCAATCGGATAGCTCGCCCTACTAGCATCATTAGGGCAATTTATGTCAAATGGTTAGGGGCGGCTGCAAATTGAGCCGAGCGGTGTGCTGCGATCGGCAGTAACGTACATTTATAAAACCCTATAATAAATTACATGCTTTATGCGGAGCACTTAGATGCGTCATTTAAAGATAAAACAGACCTACTCCAACGACTCAGTATGTTTGTACAAAATCGTGAAAATTGTTTCAGGGTCCCTTTAATTAGATCGTGTTAAATGTTGTACTCGCTGTTAAATAGGGAGGAAAATGGCAAGGTAGCACTCAAATAGCAACACAATCAGTGTTGGTGGTTGCTAAATTCTCCCCAGTAGGTTATGACGAATGATGGGCTTTCATAGATTGCAACATGGCATCAATTGTAGCTATGTATGCCTAACCAAAGGTTTGTATCATAAGAAGCCAACAAACACTGACACCTAGGACAACATAGGGCAAATGAGCTGTGCTTAATAAATGAAACAAAGAAACACTAAATTAATGGAATGAAAGTGGATGAAGAACCAATTTGCCGCAGGTGGGGAATGATCCCTCAGCCTTCACATTTCGTGTGCGATGCTCTACCAATTAAGCTACCGTGGCGCCATTTTCCCATCCACTTTCTTGGGTATTTGTTTCCTAGCAGAACCCTGGGAGTGTTATGTTAGCCAGTGCCACCACTCACAGACGGCGGCGGACGTAGAACGCCCTTTCTGCCGCAGGCGTCATGAGAACGTGGTCTTTTTGGGTGAAGGCAACCGCGGTCAATAAACCCACACATGCTACCTGAAGGTATCAATGTTGGTCAGTGTTACTCAATCGGTAGAGCATCGCACGCGAAATGCGAAGGTTGTGGGATCGTTCCCCACCTGCGGCAAGTTCTTTTTTCATCCACTTTCATTTCCATTAATTTATTGTTTCTTGATTTCATTTACTAAGGACAACTAATTTCCCCTATGTTGTCCTTGGTGTCAGTGTTTGTTGGCTTCTTGTGATATGACAAATAAAAATCAGGCCCCTCCGTTAACCCCTTTTGTCTTGTTTAACCAAATGTTCAAGCATACATAGCTGCAGTTGTATCCGCAGTGATGATCACACAGGCACACATTTAAACAAATAAAGCTGCAGACACTGATTATGCGGCTATCTAATAGATGCACATCTGCCTCCTGGTCCTTAACCACTGGGTGTAGCCAATTCTTTGTGAGTAAGGTTCCTGTGCCTGTGCTTATTTGGAGCTGTTGTATGATGAGAACCGTGCGTTGTACAACAGCCGTAAACAAGCACAGGCAATGGAACCTTAAGGTCATCATACAATGGTTATTATATAGGTTGTGCTTTTAGTCTAGACTTTGCTATGCACTTTATCATTTCATTTTTGTATGTTCCAAATATTCCGATACATGCCACTGGTAAAAGTCTATTGCTTTTTATCTAGGTGGTCTGGACTCCCTGCGACTCAAGATAAAAAGCATGCGGGAGCCATTTCCAAGGCTAATTGAAGCAGAAGAAGAGGAGGCATCATCGAAGAAGAAAGAAGTGGGTTTTACTATGTGCTAAAGCTATAGAATAATTTATTGTAGTACACAATATGGTAGAAAATTTGGTGTAGCACTGAGCATCTATTGAATCCTTGTTTGTGATGAAATAAGCAAATAACTTGAATGTCACTGTAAGTCTTTATTTGTTGAGTGATTTCAGGTAATGTTATTAGGTGACCTTGGTAATGACCTTGGTAGGAAAAGAGCTCAGGGTGACTGACAAATTTGGTTGGTTTGTGCATGAAAAATTATAGGTCATGAGAAGGTGGTGTGCAGCATTTGCGCATTCTGTTGCTTTTTTTCTAAGTTTGCTTGAAGTTTAGGGATGTGTATCACAGTAAAATTGAGAAAGATGTTTGATGATATTGCTGCAAACTTTATGCACACAGCACAACATGCCAGATAATTTCTCTGGCCATCAGCCTTCTGCGTGTGCATTGGATTTTATAATAATGTATGTTGGGCCTGCAGGGGCACATTCTTCTGCAAACTTTGTCTACCTTTAACTGGAAGGAGTTGCAAAGTGGAATGTTATAAGTTAATTATGTGGTTTATCAATCACTTAATATTGTGGCACTGGCTCATCACAGCAAGACTGACAGGACAATGGGATAATAACCATTTCATTGCTACATGCATACCTGCCCACTCTCCTGAACTTTTCTTAAGGTTGACCTTGGGCTCCTGCTACATTTTTATGAATGTCTGATCAATTCTACAGCATCAATGATAGGGTAGCAGTAGTCGTAATCAAAATCAATAAAAGGTATAAATTAAAGGTAGTACAAACATAAGCCCCAACATCCAGTCACGACGATGAGGAAGTAGATCAGTTTTATGAAGATGTTGAATTAGCGATGAGGAAAGTGCAAACGCAGTATACAGTAGGAATGAGGGACTTCAATGCAAAAGTGGGGAAAAGGCAGGCGGGTGAACAAGCAATTGGCAACTACTGTGTCGATTCTAGAAACGCTAGAGGTGAGATGCTGGTAGAATTTGCAGAAAGGAATAAGGTGAGAATATATAATGAACACTTTTTTCAGGAAACATAGCAGCAGAAAATGGGAGGGACCTGGAAAAGCCCTAATGGTGAAACAAGAAATTAAATTGATTTCATACTTTCTGCCGATCCCAGCATAGTGCAGGATGTGGAAGTTATAGGTAGGGTAAAACGTAGCGATCATAGGGTAGTGAGGGCCAGGATCCACCTCAATTTAAAGAAAGAAAGAGCAAAATTGGTCAAGAAAAAACAGGTCAACTTAGAGGCAGTAAGAGTAAAAGCAGACAAATTTAGGCTGGTACTTGCAAACAAATATGCAGCCTTAGAACAGAGAGATGATGACATAGAGGTAATGAATGAAACCGTAACGAGGCTGGCTTCAGAGGCAGCAATTGAAGTGGGAAGCACGGCATCAAGGCAACCAGTAGGCAAGCTCCCCCAAGTAACAAAGGACCTAATAAAGAAACAACAAAGAATGAAAGTGTCAGGGCCTTGCAGGACATGAAACGGGAGAGAGCAGCAGGAGCGAATGGAATAACAGTCGATTTAAACATAGATGGAGGAGACATAATGCTTGGAAAACTGGCGACTCTCTGAAGTGTCTATCGACTTCGAGTCCCAGAAAACTGGAAGAATGCAGACATTATGCTAATCCACAAAAAGGGAGACATTAAAGAATTGAAAAATTATACACCCATTAGCTTACTCCCAGTATTACATAAAATATTTACCAAAATAATCTCCAGTAGAATAACGACAACACTGGACTTTAGTCAACCAAGGGAGCAGGCTGGCTTCAGGAAAGGTTACTCTATAATGGATCACATCGATGTTATTAACCAGGTTATCGAGAAATCCGCAGAGTACAATAAACCTATCTATATGGCTTTCATAGATTACGAAAAAGCATTTGATTCAGTAGATACCAGCAGTCAGAGGCATTGTGTAATCAAGGAGTACAGACCGCTTACGTAAATACCCTGGAAAATATCTACAGAGATTCCACAGCCACCTTAATTCTACACAAGAAAAGTAGGAAGATACCTATAAAGAAAGAGGTCAGACAAGGAGACACTATCTCTCCAATGCTATTCACTGCGAGCTTGGAAGAAGTATTCAAGCTATTGAACTGGGTAGGCTTGGGAGTAAAGATAGACGGCGAATACCTCAACAACCTTCGGTTTGCCGATGACATCGTTCTATTCAGCAACAATGCACACGAGTTACAACAAATGATTCAGGACCTTAACAGGGAGAGTGTAAGAGTGAAGTTAAAGATTAATATGCAGAAGACAAAGATAATGATAAATAACCGGGCAAGGGAACAAGAGTTCAAGATTGCAAGTCAACCTCTAGAGTCTGTGGAGGAGTAAGTTACTAATCACAGGGAACCCGGACCATGAGAAAGAAATTCACAGAAGAATAAAAATGGGTTGAATCGCATACGGCAGACATCATGAGCTCCTGAACCGGAACTTACCGTTATCATTGAAAAGGAAAGTATGCAATCAGTGCATTTTACTGGTGCTGACATGCGGCACAGACTTGGAGGCTGACAAAGAAGCTTGAGAACAAGTTAAGGACCGCGCAAAGGGCGATGGGACGAAGAATGCTAGGCGTAACCTTAAGAGACAGAAAGAGTGCAGTATGGATCAGAAAGCAAACGGTTATAGACAATATTCTAATAGACATTAAGAGAAAAAAATGTCGCTGGGCAGGTCATGTAATGCGCTGACTAGATTAGCGTTGGACCGTTAGGTTAACAGAATGGGCACCAAGATAAGGGAAGCGCAGTAGAGGACGGCAGAAGACTAGGTGGTGCGACAAAATTAGGAAATTTGTAGGTGCTGGTTGGAATGGGTTGGCGCAGGACAGGGGTAATTGGAGATCGCAAGCAGAAGCCTTCGTCCTGCAGTGGACATGAATAGGCTGATGATGATGACATTATGCATCACCAAACCTTGACATAGCTTAGTGCACAAACACTGCACTTCACCTTTACATATGTTTTGTGATTCTTCAGTATTTTAATGAGATTTGGTAGGATGCATTTCGAAATCAGGGGTTCAGTGGCATTAAAAGCGTAAAAAAATTGTAACTGTTTATTACTGTTTGGTCAGCCTTACCCGAGATTACCCAAATATTCCACCATCAAGTTGCAGGAGCAGCCCACGAGCAGGACAACAAAAAGAAAGAGGCTGGAAGCCGCCAGCGTTCTTCACGAGCGGATAATTGCTCAGTCGCACAATGGAGGAGCAGAATCACAGGTTTGTACCTGTAGGGATCATTTTGTTGGCACTCCAATCTGGTTAGTACAGTATGTCTAAGGGGACATGCAGCATGGTTTAAAAAATTATTTTTTACGCAGATGTTGGTTTTGCTTCAAGAAGTGTCATTTGTTTTGCCACCGGAATATTGTTCATGATTATTCAGCCATGTTTCTAACTATTGGTTTTCTTATTTATATATAATTTCAGAAACCTTAGGTAACATTTGGAAAGACAAGTTTCTATAAATGAAAACACCTATTTCATGTCCAGCATACTTGGAAAACAAGTCTGATGCAAAACTAGCAGAAAACAACGTATTGGACGGTTTGCAAAAATACCGTTGCGCATGCGCGAATACGGCTGTCACGAGCGCCCTCTACATGGTTAGGTACGAGAAGCAGACGAACAACCAACGCTGCTATAACGCGCCTTGAGACGACGGTTTGTGGTGGTTATGATCGCGGTATTTTGGTGAAAAGGACGGCTTGTTGTGTTGCATATTGTGCACAAAGTGTTTCACCAGCAAACAGAGCACGAGTTTATATCGGTTTCCGTCCTAGAAGAGCTATCCGGCGAGGAAAGCAGCATGGATAAGCGACGGCCGGAGATGCCATCACAGCACACAGCTTGCTCGCTCCTCGCAGAGCCCGTTCTCATCGCGCTATTTGCTGCTACTGAATTGTCATATGCCAGCGCTGCGAGGTAATTTCGGGCCGCAAGCTTCGAGACACCTTTAAACGCAGCCGCATTTTGCCGGAATAGGGATAGCTCAAGATGGGGGGACGAGAACGGACAGCGCTTGCGAACGCGGAGTGGTGTCACTCAGTTGTCGCTGATATGTTATACTAAATATTATACACTGATATCAAAAGTGTGCCTCATATGACAATCAGCGCTTAGTACTACGCCACTGAAGTGATCGAAACACACCATTCGAGGGCAGTTGGTGCGACCGACAGGCAGCGCGGAGCGACCACCAAGCGACGGAGTTCGGCTGGTTTGCTCTTTTCTGCCGACGGTGTACAGATAGCCAAATGTATTTCTTATTTAGCCTTTTAATATTGATGCATCAGTCGAAGAGCTCGCAAAAAACTATGGGTTCAATTCCTAGCAGAAGCTTCTTCGTTAGCGGCGACACCCACGGCCAGCGAGCAAGGCCTACCGTCTTCATCGATGGCAATTAGAGCGTATACAGTCGAGAGAAAGGTGCGTCGTTTGAGACATTCCCGTATTTGCCGTGCGCGAAAAAAGGACCGTCGTAACAAGTCAAAGAGCTCCGTAAAGCTTTGCTTTGTTCCAGATGGGCCATATTAGTAGGATAAACTCTCCTAAGCGGAACATCACGCTCGGTGGACTGACTTTGTCGGCAGCCGCCGATTGCTCGAGCCAGCAGGCCTAGCTCCCGGTTGTCGAAGCAGCAGCTGACGGCGCTTGTGATGAAAACGGAGCGGGCCATAAAGTGTTTATTTTCGTGAGTATTTTAGCGTCTGGACGATTATCTCGCGGTTAAATGAACGCAGAGTTAGTTCTCTCTATACTCTGTCGGCAGCAAAGAGCAAATAAGGCTAGCCGCCTTGCACGGTGGTCGCTGCGCACGGCCAGTCTGCGAAACCAAGTGTGGACACTCGGCGACACATCGGCAGCGTGTTTCGACGACGCGCACTCTGCTCTTTGTTAAAAAAGTGTATTTCGCTCGCATCAGTCTCGTGCTGGCATCAGCAGCCCCAAATATACGATATTTTTTATGTAATCGTCCTTCAGTGCCGAGCCTCGATGAGCCTGGCGAATAGTGGCAGTTATAGAAAGCAGATATTGCCACACGCGATCAGTTTGAGTGGTACGCTTCAAGAAGTCGGAGGTCTATAACATGTACGAAAACTGGAACGGAATGACGGAGTCTTCAATTATTTTTGATGCCATGAACACACGCGGTTGCCGCGGAAGAGGCCAGGCAGCAGCCGAGAAACGAAACTCGCTCTCTAACCACATACTCTCGCACGCAGAGCACTGCAGCTTTGCCTGTTGTTCGCCAGATGGCGCTCACTATTTTGCAAACCGTCCATTAGTAAACACGCAACATGACATGCTTACACTGACAGCAAGCTTTAAGACATCTGCTTCACAACTCCTTTTACGGATGCAATGTGCACATTATTCAAAGAGTTGGCACATGTGCAATCAGAATATTTTTAAAATGTATGTGACATATGTTATATTTTTTGTCTGCCATTGTTTCTTTAGCACCGTCTTCATGTGCACCTGCAAGGGATATACACCCAAAATTCAGCAAGCTGTTGTAAAGCAGTCTCGGCAGGAACCTTCGATGTCAGTCCCATTGTGCAGAAATCAATGGCAGAAATGCACTTTCAATGTGGTTCACTTCAAATTTCTCCCATGCCCTCTGTGTTTATTATACCAAAATCCTTATGTATGTCATGATCAGTGGAGAGCTTTCGTTTAGAACACTATGTGGAATCAATTTCTAAATATTGAACTTGTTGTGAATGTAAGCGAGTTCTGCTGAACACATTACTTCTTCACATAATTTATAAAAGTAACCACCGATTTCTGTTCCGACGGTTTGTTTGCTAAGCCTAACTGGGCGTTTTCTTGAATATCATGTAAATCTCTCTGGGATAATTAATTTTCTTGCTGTTTCAGGAGAACGAGGAACCTCAGGTGGAGGATAATAGAATAATTGCTGAGCTGAGGAAAGCATTACAAAAGAAGGAGCAAGAAAATAAAAAAATTGAAAAAAGAACTTCGAGAGGCATCATGTATCAACCAACGGCTAACAAGTGCCCTCCTGGACAAAATTGGTGAGGATGGGCCCTTTCCTTTTTTGTCTATAAAGATAACAGATTTGCTGGGTTCACCTCAATAACATTCCAACACAGATGAGTATCCTGGGTTACAGTAACGCTAATTACCTTATTAAAAAATGAAAACTATATTGGCAGGTTTTTATGCAGTGTCGTGATGAAAATGTGTAGGATTGAAATACTATTCTAAGGTTTCCTTGAAACTGACGCATATAGGTGTCTTTTATTTTTCTTTTCATGAGTATAGTTAAACCAACTTATAATGGTGAATGAGCCGTACTTTGGAACATGAGTGATGCATTCGGGGCGGTGCGGCACGGCAGTGAGATGGCTGCAGCAGCAGAAATATCACTTGATCATATTTCTTTCACCAACAGGAAAATTTTGCAGTTGTGCGGGGTAGAGCTAATATGCTGCAGCGTGGACTCTAGTTCACGGTAACTGCCATTTGTTTGCAGCCGGTGTGTAGAAAACTTCGCAGCAAGGTGCTGTGCCGCCAGTTGTACGATTATGTGAAATTTTATTTAGGCATTTATTTATATACTTCAGCATTTTTCATGTTCTTTGGTATAACAAAGAACAAGCTCCCCACTTCAAGCTCTTTTCTGTTAAATTACACCACATCTTTTCCAAAGAGAAAGCAGCTCGATGTGGTCCATGGGGAGGTAATGAAGGAAGTGGCAAGTTCATTGAAGGTGTCAGCTTTTGTTTCTTATTGAACTCATGTTATCTGTTTACTTGCCTTAATATTTAGAAATGTATATGTTGGCCAAAGCGGAAGCGTATAAATGAAAGCCTGAAGAAGCATGCGCAGAATGTCAAATCAAGAGAAGTTCAGCATATCAGGATTGTGTTAATTGAGGAAAGAAATGTGTTCCAGAACAGTGATTGTGTTGAAAATAAAGGCACTTGTGTTGGATAGGGGCTTTCTACATTGAGAGAATTGCAGGCAAATGTGTGTTCCAGAACACAATGTTTGTTTCGAAAAATAAAGGCACTCGTTAAGGATAGGGGCTTTCTAGATTGAAAGAATGGGAGACAGATGTGCCAGTAGGCCCTAGTTAAACATGCATTAGAAGGAATGTTTATACATTTATTGAAGCTCTCACTGATTTGAGCAGTTAGGTTCCAGCTGCGGTGGTTGTATGTCTTGCTTGGAAACTCCTGCGGTGGTTGTATGTCTCTGCAATTTGGAAACTCCTCAGCATGAATCATGTAGTATAAAGGTTGTAAACAAGGATAAAGTGCCTCAGAAAGGCTGGCCAATGTTTCAATAGGATGTATGTTCGTCAAAGGTGGCCTCGTCATCCTAGGCAGGTAAGTTTTAATGGGGTAATGGAGTGACGTCATGTGCAGTGAGTAGCGGCTGGCTGGAAGGAAGAAACTGAAAAGAAAATGGGCACTGTCATTTGACATCTCAGGCGTGGTTTCAAGATGAGGGGACAAGAGTAAGAAAGTGGGAAGGTGGCAAAAAAAAATGAAGGATTTAAGACGGTGCGGTGTTGGGGGAGTGAGACTTAGTGAGCCTTCAGAGGTGTCTTAGGTGGCATGCGTTTGTGGTTATAGAAGAGCGGGTCAGTGTGTGAGTAACAAAAAGCACCAGTTGAAAGAATGACTTGACTTGCATAGCAGCAATGTGTCAGGTAATTTTTAAACTGCTAAGATGGCGACATGAAGTTTGGGGCTATGAATTTCACTCTCCCACTCTTGTCCCCTCGTCTTAGAAACTGTGCCTAAAGACATCAAACGACAGTGGTCATTTTCTTCTTGGTCTCTTCCTTTACAGCCAGCTGCCAACAAAAACGACCACACCTAATGTCACTTCACTAACCCGTTAAAACGAACCTGCCGAAGATAACGAGGGCACCTTTGATGAACATAGGTCCTCCTATTGAAAGGTTGACCAGCCTTTCTGAGGCACTTCATCGCTGTTTACAACCTTTATATCGCGTGTGCGCTGCTCCATCTGTCAGCCCTCTTTTTGATTCAGCATGTAATTTTGCATGTATGTATTTAACCCTGAAAAGCCCAATGTATTATTTTTAATACTGAATTGGCTGCCTAAAAACTTATGCACTGGAAACTTAGTGTGGAGCCAAAACTAGTGTTTTTGATAAGCTGCAGGGAGTTTTCAGTTTGGACAGTCTAGCAAATCAATTACTAATCAAGTAATTGTAATAGTGAATAATTTTTGCTGTAAATTGTTTCATGGTTTCTTTTGTACCAATTTATCATCCGTGTCCAGAAATGAATGTGATCAAGTTGTTTTGATTTTCTGTAATGTGGGATGGTGCTCAGGTCTTCTTGGAGTTCATCTTTTCTACCTCACCTTTAGTTGCAGGTTCAGTGAGATGTCATGTGTTTTTCACTTGGTTTCTGTCTCTTTGCACTGGTTTCCTACAATGCATACGTACCAACTTGGCGAGCTTACTGTTTTAGAATGAACTGGTATATAGAGTTCTTTCATGCTTGCATGGGCAGTAACATTTACGTTAATGGTCCCAAGAGGCTGTTTATAGAATAACAGCTAAACTATTTGATGGCTATCTCTCCATGAAGGCTTTTTCAAGGGACAGAATAGCTTAGAATTTTATTATTATAGAGGGCTATGTTATTGTGAAATAGTAATGGGGTTCTTCCTTTTGGAATTTTTTCTTTAGAGGTAGCCCGAGCCAGTCATGGCGAAGTCATCGCAGAGTATTTGATGCCCTGCTCTTTGGATGCAGGTAATGCTTTCTTTCTGCCCTTGAATGTCCCAATTTCATAATATACTAGTCACTCGATCAACTGTGTTTTGTGCCATTACAGGCACTGGGCTACCCGAGGAAATGGTGCCAGAGAGGGCAAATGATGCAGGTATGTTTAAGTGTTCTGTTATTGGCTGCTACTTGGATAGCTATATCTAGTTGAGCTGTAGTCCACTATACTTGGAGGTGGTGAACAGTATTTCTTTTTGCTTTGTATTTCCTAGACAAAAAGTTACATTGCTCACTCGCATATCTATTTTCAATGCAGGCATTGATGCCTTTGATGTGCCCGACGTTGATGCTTTTGACATGCCCTGTAGAGAGCAGGATCTGGCTGCATCTTCTGGTGAGTATTGGCTGCATTCTTCAGTGTTGCAAGGAAGGATGACATAATTAGTACTATCTTTGTTTTTGACAAATTTGGATGACTCTCATTATTTGTGCAGGCATCGATGTCGCTGTGGAAAGTGGCCCCATCGCGGGACATTGTACTGCATCCAGTGGTGAGTGTTGAGCTTGCTTTTTTATGTTTTGGAAGTGGATGCTATTACTTGACACCACATCCTTGTTTAGTGCATGTACTTAGACAAAGCAGAATTGCAGTTATACTATTGCCTTTGTTCTATCCTATTGTTCTGGATCAACAATAACATTATGTGGGTGTAATTTAGCAACAAAACAGCAAACCCAAAGGCAAAAAATAGCATACGTGCAGTTTACAATGTCTAGGATGCGCAATAACTGCAACACATTGCACATCCTAGATGTTGGGCGAGTCTGATATGGGCCAATCTAAATGTACTGGGCCTGTCTAATCTAAATTTACAGCTTGACAAACTTAACAAAAGAAACCTGTTTTCAAAGGTTTTTGAAATGAAGGTTAAAGGCAATCAAGATTGACGAAATCTCGTCTAGTCTGAAAGCAACCGGATAATAGGAATAAAAACATAATGCTGACCAAAATGGGGTTGTCTAAAAATTCTTATGCATTTCAGCTTCCACACGGAAGCCTTGTTCATTGAGCTGAGAGGCACAAAAACTTCAGCTTAAATCCACATAAAAAATCGTTTCAGGCATCTTGCGCATGTTGGCGGGAGATTTCCATCATTTCGATTAAGCGTGTATGCGGTTGTTTGCATTGTCAGGGATTCCAGATACTATCGCTTCGTCCAGTTCTTGGGCGATGACTGAAGCTTGGCTCCAGTTGAAATCGTGTTACGTGGATTCTGCGTCTTCAGCAAGTGCACTGGAAGGGACTTTTTTTTTCACATCATTCATGTGCTTCTTTAGGCACTGCTAAAAATTTCCACTTTCACTAGTGTAGACATAATTGCAGACTGCACACAGTATCTTATATATTGACAACCCTATTTTGGTTGTTCTGTTTTATTCCTATTATAAAGGTTAAAGTGCTTCTTAGTGCTTTTTGTGGCAAAGAATGGAATTATACTACTTGACCAGGTGATGCAACAGGTGGCACTTATGTAAAGCCTATCAATGAATAAAAATAAGGCCATCAATTAAACTTCGGCACTTCTGCACTTACTTTTTGCCATTCTGCCTCCACACCTCCAGCTTTTTGCCTCTTTTGTCATCTTGTGACATTGTGCGGCTTTCATTTCATTGCTTCTTTGATCAGAAGTGTGCAATTTATAGACGACTCTCTGCCGCTACTTCTGTTACAGTTGCATGTATACTTAAAAGGGTAAGTGACACAAAATTTGTGTGTCATAGCCACTGACTTTGTAATCAGTGGGTGTGGCGCAGTTCCTTAAACGTGCAATTGCTAAATAACATATTTTAATTTGATGAATTAAAAGAACGCATGAAATGTTTTGCTGAAGGGTTCGCTTACAAGGGACCTTTGTATGTCATGAACATTGGATGTGATCACAAGGTATCACTGATGCAGTAGTAACAGCTGAATTGTGATCATCCTTGTAAAAACCTTCAAACAAGATAATAGGAGAGAAAGCTGCAAAAGATAAAAGGCCCTGTGCATTTTGGCAGAATCAACAATAGGGGACCAAGCTCATCATTCCTTGTTTAAAGCCGGGAAGCGCAGAGTGAAAGAGGGCAGTGGTTTATTCGGCACTTAGGCTTTCTGAAAACATTGGTCATTGTGTAGCTTGCAACCAGTGGACTTGACTGATGAATATGTGAACCACCGTCTCTTAATTTCATGACATGCAAAGATGCTTTGTAAGCAGACCTTCTTTGACAAGAAACTGCCCTCCATTTGGTGCACATTTTGAAATAGTCATCTTTAAAAAAAGGTATAAAGGGTGATCTTTAGCTTATTCAAGAAATTAGGCCATGCATAATTTTTTTGCATGAGTCGACAGCTGTCTAATAAACCAGCCATGGTTGCTTAGTGGCCATACTGTCATGCTGCTAAGCACAACGTCAGGCGATCAAATCCTAGCTACGGCAGCCACATTTTGATTGGGGTGAAATGCAAGAGCACCCATGTACTTTGATTTAGGTGCACATTAAGGTACCCCGGATGGTCCAGATTAATGCAGACTCTGTCAGTATGGCGTGCCTCGTAATCAGATGGTGGTCTTGGCACGTAAAACCTTACAATTAAAAAAAATTTATCTATCTGATAAAGCAAGAAAAATTGGATTCACAGTTGTTTTAGTACTCTTTTACGTGATCCGCAGCAGAAGTGTCGCATGCTAATAGAGCTTGCGAGGGCCACATTATTTCATCAGAAATACTTTTAGCCACACAAACTAAATGTGGCAGCTGCTCTGAAAAATTAGCTGCAATGAAGTATAAAACATGCATCATCTTCTCAGTGCCTTGTGCAAACTACAACAACATTGTCAACTAAGCTTGGGATAATCCCATTATGTTCTGTGCGATTTTAATGCTTGCATCAAAGCAGTCACACCTTAGCAGAGTTCTCTCAGCGACTTTGAGGATGCTGGGATGTTGAAAAGCTAGTTAATGCATATAGTTGGATTCAAATGAAGCACGATATGCGTACAAGCCCATAAACAAGAGGGGAAATACATGAAATTTGCCGACTAATGGAGTTCAGCATAATACCACAATTGGGTTATGCTTTTACACTGAAACCTCATTAAACCATAGTTGGTCGGAGCGTGGAAAAAGTATGTACTAAACGGTAGTACTGCTTAACGAAAATAGTATGACATTGTCCACTTAGCTGTCAAAAACGGAACTCAGAAAGGGTGTGATGAAAGGACAAAAACATGCAGTATTTATTCACTTCGCACGACAAAAGTCTGCTATTTTCATTTTCGTTTGATGACCTGGCCTAGCAGTGACGACAGCAGCCTCAAACTTGCTGAAGCTGCGAGTCACGTTTTGAGCCAGCCCCCTTTTCTCGGCAAACACTCGCGTGGCAGATTCCTTGTTGGCGCTGCATATTCTCCATGCACGGGTGCTGTTCTTGTCAGTACGATTGCATTCATGATGCTGACATAACGTGCAGATTCTGCTACTGTCAGGTCTGAATCGCTCACGCTGTCGTCCTCATCACTGTCGTTAGGTGACACTTAGGCAACGATGGCGAAAAACTGAACCTTGTAGCCGTCATTTTTTTCACAACTTCTTTGCATTCCAAATGCCACTCACCGTAGTCAACAGTAGATGCCTGTCGCGTGCCAGCACCAACTTCGTGCCACGTTTCATGGCACGATGTCCAATTTTTCTTCTATGCTGGTATTTTTTATCTGAGCTTCGGCATGACGCGAGTCCTCGCTTGCACGACGCCGAAATTATGTTGATGTGGCTTCACGCGCAAATACTTAAGGCACTTGGAGACTGTTCTGACCTCTGAGACTTGTTGTTCTAACGGGCCGTCCAATGAGGACGACGCACCGCTGTGATTGCGCGACAAAATTGGAAACACTACGCACTAACCGATACGTACGCAATAAGCTTGTGCTGTTCATGCAGATACAAAACGCAATGTGTTTAATGGCCGCTGAGTCAGGGATTTGATTTTACTACTTTTAAAATGAAACTACTGTTTAGGCAGGTACAGTTCAACGAGGCTTTACTGTAATTGCATTTTTTCACAATGTAAGTGTATGCAATTTGATATGAGTGGGTTCAACTGTATTTGGTTCTAAGGGCATAATGCTCCCACACAGTGTCCTTTAGCATTGCACTTGAGCTCAAGAAGCACAATGGCGACTATTTATTTTGATGTAATGCTACCAATTTCGCAGAGAAACAACAGCCTGCACTTGCAGCGCCCCCAGACTTCACGAGCTCAAGCCAGGCACCAAAAACACCCCCACACTTCGCAAGCGCAAGCCAGGCACCATCAGGCTTGTTTGAAGAAGTCAATGGCCAGGTGACACTGCTTACGATTTATTGTGATTGTAATTATAGTGCGGACAGTCAAACTTTTTTTCCCAAGGATTAACTGCATGTTGTAAATATTGTCCAGTATTTGCTGTTTCGCTTATTTGGTGTGGTTTAATGATATTTCATAAGTTGTGGGAGTTCTGTGTTGTATACACACCAGTGAAAATTCAGTAAACCTCAAAGTGGGAAAATCCAAAGCATGGTCTTTATGTATTTGCTTACACATGGGCATAGTGCACAGTAGTACTGTGAACTTGTGTTATGTGATCAGAGTTTGGTCAAATAATATTGTAGGGGCACATTCTTTTTTATGTACACTAGACATTTAAAGATAGCCGCTGCATTGAATGACACTGCCGTTTCAATCTGCCCATTATGATGTCATATTTCTGCTGATAATAATTTCTAGGATTAATTTAGCAGCAGAAAAACAGCAGACTGCTACAATTTCGCTTCGCTTTAGTATTAATTATCAAGGAACTGCAGAAGTTAAATCTTAAGGTGCTACATATGGCATACATATGGCACAGGGAGTGATATCGCCCTTTTAAAGCAAAAATTCTGTTTTTGATGGGTGTATGATGAGGATTGGTGTCAGTATACCTCCTCCTGAGCCTAAGAAGAAACGGGGTTTACTGAGAAGCCCTTCTCATCATATCATGAGAAGCCAACAAGGACTCCAAGGAAAACAAGGGAAATTACTTGTACTTACTAATTGAATTAAAGAAATGATAAATTAATGGCAATGAAAGTGGATGAAAAAACAACTTACCACAGCTGGGGAGCGTTCCCACATCGTTGCATTATGCATGCAATGCTCTAACCAATTGAGCTACTACGGCGCACGGCATAGTAGGCCAGCGCCACCACTCACAAACATTGGCAGCGGATGTGGAGCATCCTTTCTGCTGCAGGCGTCACGAGTACATGATCTTTCTGGGTGAAAGCAACTGTTCAATAAACCCGCACATGCTATATGAAGGCATCAATGTTGCCGGATTTGAGACCGTCATTATGTAAGAACGAGAAGAAAGGGGGTTAACTGAGGGGGCCAATATTTATTAATCATATCATGAGAAGCCAACAAACAGAAAACATAGGGGAAATTACTTGCACTTACTAATTGAATTAAAGAAATGATAAATGAAAAAAACTAATTGTCACAGGCTGGGAACGATCCCACGTCTTTGCATTCTTCCTGAGGCTGTTGCTTAAAATGGTGTGTGCAGGTTTATTTTGCTGATGACTGTTTTACATTACTAGGCAGCGAAATTTTTTTCTCGTCTTGTGGGATATATACTTGACTCCTCCTTTATAGATAGTTATATTTTACCAAAAAAAAATAATTGTTACTTTTCATCACTATCTTTATGCAGGTAAAAGTTGGTGAAAACACCTTCATGCCATTAGACAAATGGCTGTTTGTGATGAAGAATGTGTCCGACGCCAAGTGCACTTTGGAACTGGCCAAACACTTTTGGCTACCTTCTGAGGCTGCCACGCGCAGCCTTACAGGCCAGGCGTGCCGCAGCATGGCCACGAACTTGACAAAGCTGCCGGCCACCCCAGAGAAGGTGGAGATGGTAAAGAGTAAGTATATACTACAGCAGACATTTCTTCACACTATTACACATATTGCCCTGCAGTGGCTATGGTGTTATGCTGCTGACCATGAAGGCTACAAGCTTGACTCCCACTCGCTTCCAATATGGGAAGAATTCAAGAACATTGGGTTCTTTAGGAATTCCTGAAGAACCCAATGTGGTCATAAAAATCGGGAACCCTCCACTACAGCATTTCTTGTAGCTCAGCTATTTTTGCTATGTTAATTCTCATCAGTTAACCAATTGGTCTACCCAAATAAGTCTGTAGAACCAAAATGTATACTCTTGACTCCAGTGATAGAAAACTCACCTTAGTGGAACTACTGTATAAACTTAAATAGGGTTGCAACATTGGCTGGCTGCCCATTGGAATGATAATTATATAGTGTATTTCCGTTAACTAGTCCGGTTAATTCGATCCTGTTCTGAAAGCTTCAGCTGGCACTCATACATTTCCATTGGCTCAAATGCATTATTTCTATCTGAAGTTGGCCTTCGCTAGATAATGCAAACTTAGGTAATCATAATCATGCATGCTGTGACCCCCCGAAGAGTTCTTCAATAGCTGCTGTGTTTGTCTTGGGTGTTACTTAAGGCACAGTGAATGCATTGAACATATATCTTCCTCCAAATACCCCATTTATGGCTTGCCTGTGGACATTTTAAGAAGTGAAAACAGTTTACAAATAATTATACATTATTTGCTTGGATTTAATGCGCACAATTTTTTTATAGTAACGTTAGTCTAAAAATTTCCTCCGCAGTACAGTCTAATGAAAAAGACGAGAAAAGAGTGCCGTGCACGCCTAGCGAAGCTATGTGGGCTGCATGCAGTGCGTGGCCAAAGATGAGTTGGAGACTAGTGGTATAGACTATAAAAGCAAGCTACTATAGTTCAAATTGCCTAGCATTACACAGGATATGATAGCTGCACTTTTCTTTGGCAACCTTTTGTGCGCAGGTAAACATGTGCAAAAGAAGCAGCATACCGTATTTACTCGCGCAATAATGATCGCACCCCTGAATTTTTTCGTCAAAATTCGTTTGTTTTAAAAATTTCCCGTGTAATGATCGCACCCCGAACTTGCCGCAGCGATATGTCGTGTGCCAAGTGTAGCTAATGTTGATCGCATTTACCATCTGTCGAATGCTCTGCGAACGACTCTTCAAGACAAACCAAGCGGTCTGCACGCACCAAACCTCATTTCATTACTTTCATCACTTTCTGCACTTCCACAACTAAAAAAAAGCTGCAACCAAACTTGCCTTTATTATGTGTAGGCTTTATAATGGTTGTGGTCAACAACAACAAAAAAGGCGCCTTTCAATTCTTCTCATTTGCATTCATGGGCATGCAACAAATCGTGAGTGGCAACAATAGTAGCCACGTTTACTGTGATACGTTAAAAGTGTACCCTGTTCATACGCCGACGCTTGTAACACAGCTAAGATATTCACCCACCCTTAGCAGAAACGTGCCGTATTAGGATAGTAGTGAAGACAGATGCCGCAGCTTCTGCAGGATGCCGGCCATGTGTTTTTATGTCACTGGCAACTAAGCGCGCCCATCTGCTTCTCTCCCCCCAAAGTGGACATGGCTATGTTATTGCCGCAAACTTGCCAATATTAACAATATATATATATATATATATATATATATATATATATATATATATATACATATATATATATATATATATATATTATTCATTAATACAGGAGAAACTGTTTCGATGCACGTAATGCACTAACGAGAAGAAAAAAATAGCGCGTTCAGCGCATTCGGCTTGCTCCGCCGGCCGCCATTTTTGTTTTGGTGTCCCGCAGCAAATGCGGGAGGAAAAAAAATTTTTTCTACTCGCGAAAAATTTCACCCGCTTAATGATCACAGCCCTGACTTTGCATCAATTTTTCTGACAAGAAAAGTGCGATCATTATAGGCGAGTAAATACGGCATATATGCAGCCTATCCTTCACTGAAATGTCCTCAATCCATGTCCTTCACATAAATGAAACTTCATTGAACCCTATCACTTTTTCTTTCCCCTCATGTTGTTTAAGTGGTTACCACTGAGCATCATTTCTGCAATATTTTTCAGACTGCCTGGCAAAGTTCATCGATCTCCACCCTGCGCCACAGCCACCTAGGGAGCATCGCGTCGCTGCTGTAAGGAAGTACCTGCGAACTTTCTTTACGGAAGCAGCCCGGCAGGGCAAGAGAGTTCGCAAAGCTCCTAAGCATGATTGATCATGTCCAATAAAAATGGATTATATATAAGCAACGGTGTTACACCACTTATTGCAAGCATGGTGTTATAGTGCCTGTTAGGCCTATTATACATGTTTGACCTAACTTGCAAGTTTTTTTTCTCCATGGGCAAGCTGCTTTTCATGTTTCTTGGCTCTGAAATCATACATGGCAAACATCAACATTATAGGTCAGTTCGATTCACCTCAACCACTGAACCAGTTTACAGCAGGGCGCAAGTATATAGTTCAGAAATTATGCAGCTCATATTTAGTGGTGCAAGCCCAACGCTCAAATGCGACACTGTCCAGACGCGAGCAGGCATAATGTTTTCTCTGCCTTAAGTGTGCCGTTCGCGTCAGTTTAAGAGATGATTTGCCAGATCCTTGCCACCGCCCACCATCTACCCTCCACACCCACCATTCACCCATCATGCCCGCTGCCCACCATTCACCCATCATGCCCGCTGCCCACCATCCACCCAGCATGCCCGCTGCCCACCATCCACCCAGCATGCCCGCTGCCCACCATCCACCCAGCATGCCCGCTGTCCACCATCCACCCATCATGCCCACTGCCCACCATCCACCCAGCATGCTGCCCACTACATTAATCCACTATTATGATGGATGCTGGATTCCGCTATGCCCATCATGTGTGTTTTTCCAATAGGGCTGCCACTTGAATAGTACGTAGCGCCACTGCGGTTGATGTACGGCATCATGTCAACACTGGCGTCAGCCAGTACGTGATCGGGCAGATGGCCAATATGACTGGTATGCTACTTGAACACAAAAAAGCTGCCGTCGTTGAGAACGTCACGTAGAAGCGACGATAATGCGTAACGAGAGGCCCGATTTTCGTTAGTCACAAGTAACGCGCGACGTCTTCCTTTGCTAGAGATGGAGGAAAGGAAAGCTGCTAAGCTTATCGCATTTATGTATGTATGTATGTATGTATGTATGCATGTGTGTATGTGTGTGTGTATGTACGTATGTATGTATGTATGTTTGTATGTACGTGAAAATAGAAAGAAAAATAAAACTGGGGCCCTACCCCCCCACGAGCCCTTGCTGCTTCTAATTATGGTCATAATTATAGAAGCGATTAGGCACTGTACCCACGGAAATCCTGGGGGAAATCAACCGCACTAATTATTGAAATCGCAAATAATTGGAAATTATGAACCAAAGTGGAGGAAAGCGTTTGCCAGCGGTGGGTCGGCAGGCACCTCCCGCGTTATCCTGAAACTGCGAGTATCGTTTGGCGCATGATGCATCGTTAAAATAACTGAATATATTACTCTGTCTCAGATATGCAATTTCTTTTATTTTTTCTGGGTGTGCATCTCTAACGCACTCGAAAGTACCGGTGCTGCAATATAAGCTGTATACGACACCACTGCACCTATGCGGGTGGTAATCTCCACCTATGACTAGACGTGAAGGAAAATATCTCGGAAAGATGTGACTTTCAAGAAACGAATTCGCATCATTCACGACTTCGTGAATGATTTAAATGTGTACACTTGTCGCAATCTGAAGCAAAGAAGTTGAATATAACGGATGTAAAAAAATGAAGTCACAAAAATAGACTAAGCGAAAAATGATACTGCTGTTATTGTAGTTCACATGGTGCTACTTGGTATCTGATAAATACACTCACACATTAATCCCGTGCTTACCTATGAAGACTATGATGTGTTGAATGTGCGAATATGTAGCATGCGATCATTGTAGATACACGTATTGATTTAAATGTGGCAAATCATCGTCTTGCACAAGGTTTACATACTGTCGTTGGCCTATGTGCGTACTTGCTATATTTTGAGATGTGCTGCTTCTTCAGAAGGTATAAACATTTTACGTTAGGATATTGCCCCCTTTAAGCAATACTTCCAATTGCCTTACTAGAAGGTACATGTTATAGGGATACCTTTAGGGAATGAAAAAGACAAGCAACCTATACGTATGCTGTTCATCGTCTCTTAAAACCACGTATCTTGCGCCAAATATACGACCACAAAGAAAATGCACACACACGGGGTACAGCAGCTGTCACCTGTATCCGTGAATTGGGGGAGACACACCATTCCTTAGCGACTTACCACCTCTTTTGCGTACATGCTGTCACTAGCCTCTCATTGCGGGCTGACCCCAGATATACAGTCTGTTTCAGCGAACATTTTCACATTTTTTGAAAGGTTGCCTTTGGCAGATAGCTCAATTCTAGTTTATGAGGCGGTCTATATGAGAAGCCAAACACAACTTGCACAACGAGTGATTACGAAGAATTCACTAATTAAATTTTTACCTAAGTATCTTATGACCCACATTGCAATTTACAAATTCTAGCAGTGGACTTCGCAAGGTCCATACAGTTGAACGAATTCTCAGGACGACAATAGTTTCGAAATACATATTCTCGAACTTTGTGGAGAAAAGCATTGGCGTTGCAGTTACTTCTGCGCTTCAGTGCATAAAACAACGTTTTTTTTAAACAAATTAACTGGAATACCAATGCATTTCTCTACAAAGTCGCCGAATTTACATCTAGAAACTTGTGTCATCTTGAAGATGTTTTCCAAGTGGATTCGCCTTGAGCCACAGTATTTATTATGATCCAATATCCAACATGATGCAGATCCGAATCGTATATGAGTCATAACGTTATTATATAGAAACTTAATTAGTGAATCATTGTTGGTTAGTCGATTTTGTAAGTCCATTTTGCAAGTATTTTCCTCCGCTTGGAGCAGACCAGCTCATGAACTATAATCGTGATATCTGCCACAGGCAACTTGAAAAGATTTTTGAAAGCGTTCATTGAAACGCCCTTTATATAAGTGAAAAAGGATTCTAACAGATCATCCGTAGCCTGATGCTCTAACGTTTAGCCTACGGGAATAAATGTGAGCAGGTTGAATGAGTATCCAAAAAAAATTTCCTTGCGCAATCCAGTGCGTTGAGGTGCATGGCGTGTTTTATTGGAGTATTCATTTTTATGTACTTACCATGCGATTTTTCGCGGCCGCCGATAAATACAAGTATAAAAGCAGATTTTTCACAATATACCACGACATCCGATAAACATGCACATAAGCTGCCCGCTTTCCGTTTGGTTAGGCTTTCAACGTCAAGTGGCGAAATGTGTCCAGTCGCGTTTTGCTCCAATCGCACAGACTAGCGCACAGCAACACCTGTATTCTAACACTACCGATTAGACCCATTTGTTTGCTGGAACCACTTGTAACATAGCTGTGAAGACCCTGCCATCTTTTGCCAGCTTTTCCCCGCACATAGTAGCCGTGGCAGCACATGTCGGTGCGGGGTATTTCGGCGAGGCTCGACGCCCATGACAACACGCAAACCTGGATGCGCTTTTTAATTGTGAGAACGGCAGCAGAGAAACTCCTGCGAAACGCTGATCGTAATGAAGCTAGGAGGACCCGCAAACGGCGGCAAGAGCGCTCGCTTCGGTCACGTGCGGGGACAACGTGCTCCTGCGTGTGTCATGCACGCTGCCACTCGACGCCTCGGAAGGCCAGGCATCATCACTAACATCATCATCATCAGCCTATTTATCTCCACTACAGTACGAAGGCGTCTCCCTGTCATCTCCAATTACCCCTCTCCTACGCCAACCGATTCCAACTAGCACCCCCAAATTCCCTAATTTCGTCGCACCCCCTATCCTTCTGCCGTCCTCTTCTGCGGCTCCCTTCTCTTGGTACCCATTCTGTCACCCTAATGGCCCAACAGTTGTCTAATCTGCGCATTACATGACCTGACCAACACCGTTTTTTTTCTCTTTATGTCTATTAGAATATCGTCTTTGCCCGCTTGCTCTCTGATCAAACCGCTCTCTTTCTGTCTCTTATAGTTATGCCTAGCATTTTCGTTCCATCGCTCTCTGAGCGGTCCTTAACTTGTTCCCAAGCTCCTTCGTCAGACTCCAAGTCTATGCGCCATATGTCAGCACCGGTAAAATGCACTGATTGTATACTTTCCTTTTCAGTGATAACGGTAAGCCCCAGTTAGGACCTCACGATGTCTGCCGTATGCGATCCGACCCATGTTTATTCTTCGGTGAATGTCCTCATGGTCAGGCTTTCCTGTAGTTAGTTGACTTAAGTAAACATACGCCTTCACAGACTCCAGAGGCTGACTTGCGATCTTGAACTCTTGTTCCCTTGCCGGGTTCTTCTTCTTCTACTTCTTCTTCTTTGCTTCTCCTTTTTTGCCCCGCTATTTGTCAATATCTTTGTCTTCTGCATATTAATCTTCAGCCCCACTCTTACGCTCTGCCTGTTAAGGTCTTGGTTCATTTGTTCTGACTCGTCCACAGTGTTGCTGAATAGAACAATGTCATCGGCAAACCGAAGGTGGCTGAGGTATTCGTCTTCGATCCATACGCATAAGCCTACCCAGTTTAGTAGGTTGAATAGTTCTTCCAAGCACACAGTGAATAGCATTGTATAGATTGTGTCTCCTGGTCTGACCCTTTTCTTTATAGGTATCTTCCTACTTTTCTTGTGTAGAATTAAGGTTGCTCTGGAAGGTCTGTATATATTTTCCAGGGTATTTACGTAAGTGGTCCGTACATCTTGATTGCGCAATGCCACTATGACTGCTAGTATCTCTACTGAATGAAATGTTTTTTCTTAGTATATGAAAGCAATATAGAGAGGCTCGTTGTACTCTGCAGATTTCATGTAAACCAGATTAATGACATGGATGTGATCTATTGTAGAGTATCCCTTCCTGAAGCCAGCCCTTGGTTGACTTATGTCCAGTGTTGCCCTTATTCTATTGCACATTATTTAGGTAAATATTTTAAATAATACTAGGAGCAAGCAAATGGGCCTATAATTTTCCATTTCTTCAACGTCGTCTTTTTTGTGGATTAGTATAATATTTGCATTCTTCCAGTTTCCTAGGACCCTTGCAGTCGATAGACACGTAGTATCGAGAGCGGCCGGTTTTCCTAGCATTATGTCTCCTCCATATTTGAATAAATCGACTGTCATTCCATCCTTTCCTGCAACTTTTCCCCCATTTAATGCTTTTCAATGCCCTTCTGACCTCATCTCTAATGATAGGAGGAGTTTCAGTATATTGTTCATTAATGTTTCGAATAGAGTACTCCTGAGTCCTCTGCACACTGTACAGGTCAGTATGGAATTCTTCCGCTGCTTTTATTATGCCTTCGATGTTGCTGATGATATTAGCCTGCTTATTTTTCAGTGCATACATCTTGGTTTGCCTTATACCAAGTTTTTTCGTCAGTGATATAAGGCTGCGTCTTTTTTTTACGACTTCTTCGCTCTTTCTCATGTTAAAATTTCTCGCATCACATATTTTCGCTTTGTTGATTAGTTTTTACAGTTCTACGAATTCTATCTTATCTCTTGAGTTGGAGACTTTCATTTGTTGCTGTTTCTTCACTAGGTCCTTTCTTACTTGGGAGAGCTTGCGTACTTGAGGCCTTTGTGCCTTGCCTCCCACTTCATTTGCTGTCTTTGAAGCCAGCCGCGTTACGATTCCATTCGGTACCTCTGTGTCATCATAATCATCATAATCATCATCATCTCTTTGTTCTAAGGCTGCATATTTGTATGCAAGTACCAGCCTAAATTTGTCTGCTTTTACGCTTACTGCTTCTAAGTTGACCGGTTTTTTCTTGGCAAATTTTGTTATTTCTGTGTTCAAATTGAGGTGAATCCTAGCCCTCACTAACTTATCATCACTGCACTTTATCATACCTATAACTTCTACATCCTGCACTATGCTGGGATTGGCGAAAAGCGTGCAATAAATTTTATTTCTTGTTTTACCATTACGGCTTTTTGAGATCCACTTTCTGTTGTTAAGTTTCAACAAAAAGCTATTCATTATTTTCAGCTCATTCCAATCTGCGAATTTTACCAGCATGTCTCCTCTAGCGTTCGTAGAATCGACACCGTAGTTGCCAATAACCTGTTCACCTGCCTGCTTTTACCCCACTTTTGCATTGAAGTCACCCATTACTACTGTATACCTAGTTTTCACTTTTGTCATCGCTAATTCAACATCTTCATAAAACTGATCTACATTCCCATTGTCGTGACTGGATGTGGAAGAGTAGGCTTGTGCTACCTTAACTCTATACCTCTTATTAGGTTGGTTACGACTACTGCTAGCCTCTCGGTAATGCTATAGAATTCGTCAATGTTGCCCGCTATGTCCTTATGGATTAGGAATCCTACCCGGTATGGCTTCTTATCAGGGAGACCTCAATAGCAAAGGACATGACCGTTATTTAGCAATGTCTAAACCTCACCAATTCATCTAATCTCACTAAAGCCGATAATATCCTAAACAATGCTTGATAATTCCTCAGAGTCCTCCTAAGCTAGCCTCACTCCGGAGGGTTCGGGTGTTAAACGTTGCAAGGGTCAGTTTCAAGTGGCAGCCTGTCTGCATCCCGACATTCTTAGCACCCTCTGCTGCGTAACAGGTCTGACCACCGCCTAGGTCAGATACTCCGCAGCTGCTGACGACTGAGGGTTAATAGGTAACTGAGTGAGCCATGTGGGAGGGAGTGGCCGAATACTGCACCAGACGCTACGGAGTTGGAAATTGTATGCCTCATTTAACCTACAGTGACGCCTTCTTCGATCATTCATACATGGTTTGGGTGTTTCGCGTTTGTAATAAATTGATGGCGCTGGTGCCACCGCCGTCGCAATGCAATTCTCGGGAATGCAAACGAAAACAAGCAAAGAGTACCGATCGTTCTTACATGCTGGAAATCTGTGTGCTACTCTACAGCTAGGTGTTGTTGCTACTTGCTTTCCCTTATTCATTGCGTGAATACTGAAAACAAAAACCTTCCGGTCATTTTTCCCTGTACCTCTTGTACGGAAAGTTCACATATTCAAGAAAAGCCTGTTGTGGCAGCACTCCTCGTAAATTGCTGCTGATAAGGTTTTGAAGATTTGGAGTGTTATCGAGTGTGTAGTGCCGACATTTTTTCGCGCATTAGGTTCCCCGAATATCTTTTCATGATCTATGTAAGACTGATGCTATGTATAGTAGGCTTATGAAGAGGGAGCCCAGTTGAAAATGGCAACAGAGTTTGCCTTCAGTACAGAAATTTCTGTTGAACAACAGGATTTTTCTTTCGTAACTACAGATTCCTGATGGAGCGACATACTTTTCTAATGTACAACAGACATTTCTCGTTGTGACAACAGAAGTACAGACTGTCGTATGTCTGTTGTTACAACAGAAAGCTGAAGCTCTAGAACAGATTAATCCAGTATTACAGGAAAATTTGTCATCACAACAGGCAACCTGTTGTCCCAACAGAAATGTTCCTGAAGTAACCCGACAATCTTTTGTAGTGCAACAGGGATCTGTTGAAATAATACAGAAACCTATTGTGGCAACAGGCCTCCGATTGTCACAACAGAAGTGTTCCTGAAGTAATGCTACCAACTTCTGTTGTACTACAGAGAAATGGCGTTATACGTCAGAAACCTATCATTGCAACAGGCCCCCAATTGTCATAACAGAAGTTCAATTTCTCTTGTACGACATAAGTTCCTGACGGTTTTGTAATGGACAGACATTCCTGACTTACCGACAGAAATTCTGATCTCGCAACAGAAACATTCTGTCGCGAAGACCAAGGGTTCTGAAGTCGCAACAGAAACGTTCTGTAGCGACAACAAGAGTTTTCAAGTCGGAACAACAGCTTTCTATCGTGACAACGACTCTGACATTACGACAATGATTCTGACGTCGCAACAGAAACATTCCGTCACGACGGCCAAGAGTTCTCAAGTCGCAGCAGAAGCGCTTTGTGTCACGGCCCTTTAAAATTGTATGTCAATCTCGCATCGCTGGTGCACACTGTAGTTTCCACTTGCGCGTTATTCAAGCGTGCTTCTCTGAAGCCGGCAATGCTGATAACACCGACATGGGTATTAAAGTCGACGTGGCCAATTGTTATAACTCTGCCGGGACGATGCGGCACCAGCAACGCCCTACTGGCACCCTCAAAATCGGCCGCTGATCAAAATCATACCATCTGCGGGAATGGGTGCGTATCCGTTTTGTTTTATTTGGTAAGATGTGGCACACAGGCTTGTGGACTTACATGAGTGCGTTTACACTGACACATTAGTTGATTTCCCGAAGTTTCGTGAAAATGTGTCTCGCTCGGGTCTCATTAACCTGGTACAGCGCTGCCGCGAGAAGCCAGTATGCTGTCAGAATGAAGACTTATCCACGATTGTTTTTGTAGCTATTTTGCATTGAACACACGAATTATAGGGTGCTCAAAAGTTTAAAGAGCGAGAGACAAGTGTGAAAATTAGCAGTAACAACCCTAACAGTGTCCCTGGTAACCGTTGTCTATTTCTAAATTTCTTATTCAATGTGGATATCGTACAGCAAAGTAGATGTTCTCGCACTCCACGATGCACCTGTTGATGGTGAGTGTGATATATATATGGTAAGCGGGAGGGGAAAGTATGAACATATGAAGGCAGTGCGCCGTGCGGTGACGAAGAGGACAGCGACTCTGCAAATACCCGCAAGAGAGCCATTATCATCATTGACAACAATTTGGGAGCGTCGGCAGTGGCGCCTCAAAAAGCGTGGTGGGAGAGAGTGTGGCCCGTGGCCCCGTGGCGTGAGCAGTGCGCGATTTTCGGCGTTCGACGGCAAAGAGCTTCCTCGCTGGGCGTCCGGCCCATAGGAGCTATCGGCGCCCGCGTCACGACGCCGCAACCGAATCAACGCTGTCGCCCGCGGAGAGGCCACCTCGCCCAGTTCTTCCGCTGGGCAACTGGTCCAGGAGGGCTGGCGGTTCTGAACCGGGGCGATCGAACGTTCGGGTGAGCGGCCACAGAGCTACCCCGCCAGCTATGGACGCGACCCGGTGACTGCGGCCCTGGGCTCCCGAGCGCATACCCCGCCGGAGGGAAACCGGGCACGCGGAGGCTCCCTATATCGACTGTTGCGCACAGCCACGTGAGCCCCGCGAGGCCGTCCGACACGGCCATCCGACACAGCTGTCCGACCCGGCCGGCCGACACTCTCGTCCGACCCCGCTGGCCGATATCGGTTCCACGAGGTCTCCGACACGGTGACACGCGCTTCCGAGCTGAACTGTAGGCCGATTATAATTGACTGATACATGTAATAGCTGCATGTCGTCTGAGGTAATTTGGGGAACTGTCGCGTGTGTGTGCCGTTTTCTATATGTTATATGCGTCAATACATGTTTGATGTGTGTTTGTGCTTCTGCGTGCTGCTTCCGCCTCTTTCTGGAGTGATCCAGCACTCAATAACATCACAGTGACAACACTTTTGCTCTTCCAGAGATGTGGCAGTTGACGCGGAAGAGTGAAAGCTCATCTTGGCTTTTAAATTCAAACGTAAGCAACAACGTAGACAGCGATTGTTACTGTTAACACAGCCAAAATATACTGTGTATGACACGTGCAGCGTGGTGCAGTGGTAAGATGCTGGGCTCGGGATGCTCAGGTCCCACGTTCGAATCCCGGGCGGGAAGGGTTCTTCTACTTTCCGTTTTCTTTCCATGTACTAATAAATTTACATATCCCTAAAGAGGTCTCTGTCAATTTTTAATTAACTATTGATCAGGAACTACAGAACTTTTGACTACAAAACGTCGCACTACAGACAACAGAATTGCAGACGACAGAGCTACAGACAACAGAACGACAAAAACAACGTCCCAAAACACAACAGACTGAGAATTTCCTGTTGTGTTTTTCAAGTACAACTTTCAAAAGAGTACGATATCGAATCTATGTATTGACGGTAGCCCTGTTACGGCTCCATTTGCCATGGCGGGTTCATTCAATGATTACTTCTGTTCAGTGTTCACAAAAGATGACGGCAAACAGCCACACTTTACACTACCTCACGAATGCCCTGCTATAGGTGACGTACCAATAATTGAGGAAGGCGTTTTCTCGCTTCTTGTGAAAGTGGACAGAAAAAAATCCACTGGAATATACGGCACACCTAATACCTTCCTCATTAGGTAAGCCGAATGGTGCTCGAAATATTTAACCATAATAATTAAAGAATCCTTACGGAGATCGGAACTTGCAAATGATTGGAAGTAGGGAAGAATTTTCCCCGTTCCAAAATCCTAGAATCCATCACATAGTACGATATACCGGCCTATTTCCATTTTATGCACATGTGTGAAGACACTTGAACGTGTCATTTTCAAGCGTATGTCAGAGTTTCTTGTAAATAACAAACTGATCGATTCCAGACAGCATGGTTTTCGCAAGAACCTGTCAACGGTAACACAATTCCTCGAAACCGTTCGGGATTTTTCCGCATCATTAGATAAGCAAAGCCAGAAAGACATTATATTCTTAGATTTCGAGAAAGCCTTTGATCGCCTGTACCATTCTAAACTGCTTGTCGAAATGAAATCAATTTTCAAGAACACTTCATTAATATCCTGGATAGAAGCATATCTTTCATTGCGACAGCAGATTGTTTCCATCGACAGCATTAGTTCCAGTCCAGCCCCAGTTTTGTCAGGCATACCGCAGGGATCCATCCTGGGACCACTGTTCTTTTTAATTTTTAATAATGACATTACTGAAGACATACCAATGAAAACTAAGTTGTTTGCGGACGATTGTATATTGTATAATGTAATTCAGTGTCTGAGTCATTAGGCTCTTCTAAATTCATATCTGTCTAAAATAGACCGGTGGTGTTCTGAGTGGCAAATGAAGGTAAATGAGAAGACCATATCAATGACAGGAACAAGAAAACGGATTCCCCCACGCTTCGAATATTCAATAAATGGCCGCAGTCTTTCTTCAGTAGAAAGCTATAAATACTTGGGTGTCATGATCACATCTGATCTCAGGTGGAACACACGTATTAACTACATACAAAAAAGGCCACGAAGAAGCTTCGGTATCTCAAACGTTCCCTACGTCAGTCGACAGAAGAAACAAAGTTACTGGCATAAAAAACATTTATTAGGCCGATTCTTGAATATGCTTCCGTCTAGTGGGACCCATTTATTGAAGTTAATATAAGAAAACTCGAAAGCGTCCAAAAAAAATCAATAAGATTCGTCTTCAATTCATACAGCTGGCACACATCTTCGACTCAGCTGCTAGAAAAATTTAATTTAGAAACGCTTCAACTAAGACATCATCGTGATAGGTTGAAATATATGTATGTAAATATAGAATGATAATCTGTGCATCAATGAAGATTTGTAGATTCAGCAAGTGACTCGTCGGTCCACATGAGGCAATCACTCGAAAAAAGTCAAAGAATTCGCCTGCAGAGCCGATTGCTTCTATAATTCATTTTTCCGCGAACTATCCGAGAACGGAACCGGTTCAGAGCAGGCATTGCTGAGAAACTCACCATACAGTCATTCTTAAGTGATTTTTAATTCTTCCATCACCCTTTGATCTCTAGCAACCCTTATCATCTCGCGACATATGCTATGGCTGTCCCGCAATGTGCTCCGATACGTAACGAATTAAAGCAGTTAGTCATATCGTGCGACGCGCATGGGCAGCTTGAATTGTCCGTGTTTTTATCTAAACTTTTTTGTTGTGCAGCTCTCTGTCAATATATCAGTGCACAATTTCATATCTGTAGCACGGGTTCGTATGCAAGCGACGTGAAACCTATTGGTGTTCCGCTTCTTTTCAGTGCGTGGTGTGAGCCTTGTGTGATGTGTTCGTGTCTTCTTATTTGTGATCGTTTCTCCATATGTATTGTCTACTGCTGCCTACGGCCTTCTCTGAAGACTGGCAGTATTTATGAAATGAATAAATGAGTGGCAATCGCGGCAGGTGCAGATGTTCAGAATTTGCCTACGTTGTATTTCCGCAGCGCTCAGGTATGGCGCTGCGGAAACAGGGGGCGCAGATTAAGCAACAATGAATAGGAGACGCAGTAGAGAGATAAAGAATAACATTTTATTGAGTGAAAAGGAAAGAGGTGTTAGGAGTAAGTGGGTGACTGGCTATAGAGAGGTTCCACTGCCCGGAGCTACTCGCCGGGCCTGGTCGAGGAGCCCCCTCTGGGTCTCCCGGTCACCGTGGGTGAGGATTGTTTCCCACTGCCGCCAACTTATGATTTTCGATCCCAACAGGGTGAAAATCAATTTTCGTACGTGCTTGTGTATTCCACATTACATGGGCAAGAGGTGGCTACCACCCCCTCCCCCTCCCACCATGGGCAGTGGCCAGGATAGGCCGTAGGCCAGTTGGTGTGCCTCAGGCCGAGGTGCGGGTGGTATTTGTCTGAATTATTCTAAAGTCCCGGGCATCCGCTCTGTTCAGACTCAAGTGGGGCCCCACGTTTGTTCCGTGTTGAAGACGCTGGTGCTCAATGATGTCGGGTGGAGACGTCAAAGGATTAGATCCGACTGTACCGGGCTGCACTCTCACTAGGCAAGCCAATTTTCCAGTGAGAGCATCTGACCTTTCGTTGCCCGCAGCCCCCGCGGGGCCCGGGCACCAGATGACACTGTGCGTCTTCAGGAGTGTGTGACCTTGCACGCATAGGGCACAGGCCGCTGCTCTGCCTTGCATAAACAGGCGACAAGCCAACGGTGAGTCCGTGAGGATCACAGATGGCTGGCCGGCTGAGTCTTCGGCCTTAACTGCTATTGCGACGGCGGCTGTCTCCGTTGTGCCTATCTATTGGGTCCTAAATGTGGTGGCAATCCGGAATATCATCGGTCGGTCGGGCTTGCAGCCGCGATTATAAGGCCACCTGTTCCCGGTGCTGCGTCAGCAGATTCACAAATATTTTTTTTCGATTGGTGTGCCCGAAATTCGCAACGGCGCTGGTGGTAAAAAATGGCGGATGTTCTGGGGGGAATTGGGCCAATATAACGTTCTGCCGTATCATATGAACAACCACGAAGCCGCCATCGGACTCCCTATGCGGCTTCGTAGGCCATTCGCATAAGGGCGTCTTTCAGTTCCAGTTCCGTTTTACACTACTCCTGATAAGGGAGGCCGTATCTAATGCGGTCATGAATGCGGGAACAAGGCTGAAAGTTTCGGCGTCGCTAAAGCCACTACGATGCTTCGTCACTCTTCGTATAAACCTAGAGATTTGTTCAACAGCCGTTGGGAGAATTCTGATTGTTTTATCTGCGCGTATGTTATTTTGAAGCGGGATACCAAATACGCATAATGTTGGGGCCTCTTTGAGTTCTTCTCTGTCGAGCCGGAGCGAGAATTGTGGCCATTTGTGGGGCCATTGTACTTGCGTATGACTGGAGCCACTTTTTCCGAGCCGAGGTAATTCTCCCGAAGCTAGTTTATGAGTGCTATGTTGGAGCCTTTGAACAACCTGACAACTGTTTTTATGGTCCTGTTAGCGACCCTTTTTGTATTGTACGCCTCAAGCATGATTCACAGTATTGCCCATGGTATCGCTGTCATTAATGTGGTTCTCATCAGCTCGCAAAAGCGTACCCAGTTTCTGGCTTCCAGTACGCTAGCACAATTATTTGCCACTTCAGTTATTTCGGCCAATTCCATTCCGAGTTTGCCTTTTAGTCCTTACCTTTCCCACTGTCCAGTGAGCCCCCCTGCAATCCCATAGGTGTAGGAGATGGTTGTCAATTATGTCCTTTTCCGTGGAAAGGCTGATGTACTTAGAGGTGCTGCCATGAGCCTCCAAATGTAAGCGGCCCACTTTTCCGCGTTAAAAAGCCTGATAATGTAGTGTAGTAGGCTGATAGGTGAGCTTGGTGAGTCTATTGAAAGGCTCATAGTTGTAGTTGGTGCTGGTCGCATTCATCGAGTCCTTTCTGTCGATGTGTGCCTCCACACGTCACTCCACGCGTGTTTAGTAGACATCTTACGTTTACTGCAACTCACAGCGTCCCTAATTCTACAAGCTTTCCTTTGTGTAATATTCTATCATGCTACTATCACATTGGCTGTTTCGCCCTCATCATAAAATTGCGACTTTTGAAATAAATAAAAGAATCCAATTGTCCAACGGCTGCACTCAAAGATAGGGCATCCAGCAGAGAAGCCTGGTACTGCAACCACCACGTCGCGGACGCTTTGTTAATCATGAAGCACGCCATAGCGGCGTGCTTCATGTTTAGCGCGCCTGAGAATTTACAGTGGGCGTAACCCGGCTGATGATGATGATGATGAAAACGTTGCCACATTACTGGCAATGTGAATTGCAGTAAATATAAACTTCCTAAGCAAACAGGCGAGGCGTCACTTACGCATAAGCACATGGACTGTCGGCACCCCACGATCGCGATTAGCATCACATAAATCTTCAGAGACTTAAAGCTGTCGCATAATCTTGAGCTTCGTTTCCCGAAGGGCAGCATATGGACACGGCTCGTTTTCAGCTGCAGCGTTCACCGAACATGAAGGAACCACTTCTTCCTGCGTCTAGGCCATGGAGTCGCCGTTGCGCGAATGTGTGCCATCCTTGCTTCAGTGCAATGAGTGTTTCAATGGACGTAATTCACAACTGGAGGCCTATTTCAGCAATGTGACGAATGCGGTGCTTTGGGGCGGAAGCCCCGCACTGACAAATGCTAACATGGCTGCTACGTGTGCGAAAATGATAGCAAAAGCTGGAAAAGTCTGAACAACGGAGTTACGATTGTTTTCAGAAAACAAAGCTGTCTGACCTAGGTTCTCAGAATATAGCTGCTGCTCCGCTCCAGATTGCAACACGAACACGTGTACACCCCGCAGGGGCGTCTGCGTCAGCAGGCGTTTGGTGTGTTGCGACACCACGTACCCGAGCACATGGGGGTTGGACCCTCCCGCGTGTAGCCGTGCGCGGCTTAGCCGTGTCTGGGGAAAAGGGGATCCTGGGGGTTGAGTCAATGCCGGGTGTTTGGACCTTTAAGGCCCCCCGGCAGAGGCAACACACCCCTTTGGCCTCTGCTTCACATAGACGGCACCCCCGGACTGACCCACCCGGGGGAAATCGGCAGTCGCCTTTTCCTGTCTCTCTCTTCGCACACCTTCGTCTTTCCCTCTCACTTTTAGTCTTTCCTGTCTTCTTTTTCTTCTGATAACTTCCAATATTCCTGGCGGCGAGAGTTAACCTGGTGTGCTATGACCTACCTTGGTTATAACATATGTGGTTATAGCGACGATGTACAGTTGGCATGGTAGGGTTTGCTTCACCGCATACCCTGCCGTGTCCCCTTGTTGGGCTCGGTGGTGGGTGACTGGCATCGACGCTGAATACACAATACATTTCATGGGAACTTCCAACCCCTTCTGTACCGATCGTCCCTCTAAAAGGGGGCGCACCGATGCTACGTTTCAGTTTTTTCTAAAAGGCACTCAGACTTTCCCTAAATTTCATGTTGTCCACAGTCACAAACCCGACAAGAAAGCAAGAACCATTTCACCATTCGTTGTCGCGAAGCATCTCGCAGAGACCATTGGAGGCGGCTATAAGATCACCAAGCTGGCCAGTGGGGACCTATTACTAGAACTAAAAGACAAAGCACAACACGACAAGCTAACAAACCTTGTACAACTTGGAGACATCCCTGTCAGTGTGACAGCACACCGAACCATGAATACAGCCAAAGGCGTAATCTCTGACATAGACCTGATGGACTTGACCGATGAAGAACTCCTGGAAGGATGGAAGGATGAAAACGTAATAAGTGTACAAAGAATAAAAATTAGACGTGACAACAAGGAACTGCCAACTAAGCACCTGATTATTACCTTTGGCTCTAGCACACTACCAGAGACATTAGAAACTGGATATACCAAACTCAGAGTACGACCATACATCCCAAACCCTCGACGATGTTTTAAATGCCAGAGGTTTGGTCATGCTTCTCAGAGCTGCCGAGGGCGGCTAACATGTGCTAAATGCGGCACCAATGATCACTCTGCAGATGACTGTAAGGCTGAGCCCCGTTGTAGTAATTGTAACGGTGGCCACCCTGCATATTCTCGATCATGCGCAGTCTGGAAAAAAGAAAAAGAAATAATTACGATAAAGGTAAAAGAAAACATAACTTTCAGAGAAGCAAGACAGCGCATATCACCAACATTTGCACAGAACACATCTTTCGCCGAAGTGGTACGTCGGGGGGCAGTACCACAACGGCACTTGGCGGACGCCAGCGCCACGCATAGCGAGCGTGCGGCAACGCCACCCGCCCCCACGGTGGGAGCAGCGAAGGCTGCCCTACCTCTCCCGAAATTGTCCACAGTGGAGGCCTCTGCTGGTGCTGGCACCAGTCAGCCCAGCTCCGAGGTCAAGACAAGCCCACCAACCACCAGGACGGTGGGCTCCAAGGCCTTGTCTTTAGAGACAAGGCCTTCGCGGAAAACTCACCGCTCGCAAGAGCGCGTGTCCAGTGCCTCTCAAGAGGCTATGGACACAACACCCAGTCAGAAGGCGCAGTTGACGCCTAAGGAGCGGCGCGACTTTGTCGACCGCTCCAGGAAAGACAAAACTCCAATTACAGGGCCTCAAAAGGGCGCTGTAAGCTAAATCAAATCCATTCTCCTTGACACATAGCACAACATTTATGTTAATATGGATACACTAATTATTCAGTGGAATATTAGAGGCCTGCTTTGCAACCTCGACGATGTGCAAGAAATCCTTAAAGAACAAACTCCAAAAGTGCTGTGTGTCCAGGAGACTCACTTGAAATCTAATCATAAAAACTTCCTACGTTAGTATGTTATTTTTCGGAAGGATCGCGATGATGCCCTCGCATCATCCGGCGGCGTAGCCATCATAGCTGACAAATCTATAGCCTGTCAACACCTACGGCTACGAACACCCCTTGAGGCAGTGGCCGTTCGTGCTGTACTTTTAAATAAACTGATAACCATTTGCTCTTTATACATACCACCGCATTTTCAGCTTCACAAACAAGAATTCCAAACATTAATAGATCAGTTACCCGAACCATATCTTGTGCTTGGAGATTTAAATGCACACAGCAACCTATGGGGCGACTCGAGCTGCGACGCGAGAGGTCGCCTGATTGAACAATTCCTTTTTTCTTCAGGGGCATGTCTTTTGAATGGGAAGGAGCCCACGTATTACAATCTGGCAAACAAAACATACTCCTCAATAGATCTTAGCATTGCATCTCCAACTCTTCTACCCCACTTTAAATGGAAAGTTATTAAAAACCCTTACGGGAGTGACCATTTCCCTGTGGTTCTAAGCGCACCAATGTCTAATGAATGCCTTCCACAACTACCTCGATGGAGAACTGACTCAGCTGACTGGGAAAAGTTCAAAAATCTTGCTACTTTATCCTGGGACGACATGTTTGCTTTAAGCATAGACGCTGCGGTTGAATATTTCACGGTTTTTCTCGTTGACATCTCCTCCAAATGTATCCCTGTAACAAGTGGATTGTCCGCAAAACGCCGTCTTCCGTGGTGGAACGATGAGTGTCGAAAAGCGCGAAAGAAGCAAAACAAGGCATGGGCTTTACTTCGGGATTCTCCGACAGCATAAAATCTAGTTAATTTCAAGCAGGTGAAATCCCAGGGTCGGAGAACGCGGCGACAAGCTAGAAGAGAGAGTTGGAGAAAGTATATATCGGGAATTAACTCATACACTGATGAAACAAAGGTTTGGAATAGAGTGAATAGAATAAACGGTCGACAGCCTTACTCGTTACCTTTGGTGAATACTCAAGGCGACAGCATGGAAGACCAGGCAAACTTTCTTGGTGCACATTTCGAACAGATATCCAGCTCGTTGCACTATTCTGAAACATTCCAAAGGTACAAAAAGCAAATAGAAGGAAAACCACTAGACCGGAAAAGCACAAAATGCGAGGCATACAATAGACCTTTTTGCATGGCAGAGCTTCAGGCAGCCCTAAACAGCTGCAACAAATCTGCCCCCGGTTCTGACCGCATCCTATATGAAATGCTAAAACATCTGCCGCCTGAAACACAAAAAACGCTTCTTTGTCTTTACAATTCTATATGGTCGTCCGGCCACATTCCCTCTGCTTGGAAAGAGGCCATCATAATTCCTATATTGAAATCGGGTAAGGACCCTTCTTTGGCAAATAGTTATAGGCCTATAGCATTGACGAGCTGCTTATGCAAAGTTTTTGAGAAGATGGTAAACAGTCGCCTGGTACATTATCTAGAAATTAACAAGAAATTAGATCCATATCAATGTGGCTTTAGAGAAGGCAGATCGACGACAGATCAGCTTGTACGCATGGAAATGTACATCAGGGAAGCATTTGTCCACAAACAGCTAGTGTTATCAGTGTTTCTTGACATGGAGAAGGCATATGATACTACGTGGCGCTTCGGGATCCTTCGGGATCTTTCTGCAATGGGCATTCGCGGCAACCTGCTTAGAATAATTGAAAGCTATCTCTCTGACAGGACATTTCGAGTTAGAGTTGGCAACGTACAGTCTCGACCATTTTTGCAGGAGACAGGTGTACCGCAGGGTGGAGTACTGAGCTGTACGTTATTTATTGTTAAAATGAACTCCCTCCACACCGTATTGCCTCGCACACTCTTCTACTCCGTCTATGTGGACGATTTACAAATAGGGTTCAGGTCATGCAATGCTAGCATTTGCGAGAGGCAGCTACAACTTGGCTTGAATAGACTCTCAAGGTGGGCGGACGAGAATGGTTTTAAGTTGAACCCCCAAAAAAGCACATGTGTCTTATTTTCAAACAGGAGAGGTGTACTGCCACAACCAGACATTAACCTTAATGGAGAAAGACTAACTGTTAGTCATGAACACAAATTCTTAGGTATTATCCTGGACACAAAGCTTAACTTCATTCCCCACTTAAGATATCTTAAAGAAAAATGCCTGAAGACCATGAACCTCCTCAAGCTGCTCTCTCGAACAACTTGGGGCAGTGACAGGAAGTGTCTCCTTAGCCTGTACAAGAGTCTCGTTCAATCACGCCTCGACTACGGAGCCGTGGTGTACCACTCCGCAACTGAGAGTGCGCTAAAGATTCTCGACCCAGTCCACAACCTCGGTATACGATTGGCAACAGTCGCCTTCAGAACGAGCCCTGTTGAAAGTCTCTACGTTGAGTCCAACGAATGGTCCTTACATCTGCGAAGAATATTCTTAAGTTTATCATACTATTCTAAGGTAAAATCAGACACCGAACATCCATGCCATTCCATCGTTAGCGACCTGCGCGCTGCCAGACTTTACAGTAACCGCCCACGTATTCGAACCCCTTTGAGCCTACGCTTGGAAGCAATGGTAGACGAAACAGACATCTATCTCCCAGAAAATATCCTGCCTCCCACTCGCCTTCCACCACCTTGGGAATGGCAGACCATGGAGTGCGATATCCCGTTTGTCGAAATAACAAAACATGCACCTGAGGCACACATACGATCACACTTCCTCGAACTCCAAGCGAAGCACTGCTGTGCCGAATATTATACAGATGCTTCCAGGTCATCTGCTGGTGTTGCGTATGGAGCTCTTGGGCCATTTTTTTCCACCTCGGATTCTCTAAATCCTAACACAAGTATTTTCACGGCTGAGGCGTACGCGATACTCTCAGCTGTAAAACATATCAGACAAAGTAATCTCAATGAGGCAATCATTTTCACAGATTCATTAAGCGTAGTAAGAGCCTTAATGAGTTTACGAAAACATAAGAACCCTGTTTTTAATGAACTATACACAGAACTATGCCTAGCATTAATGTACAACCAGAACATCATCCTATGTTGGGTACCTGGCCATAGGGGCATAAAGGGCAATGTAGCTGCTGACGAAAGTGCAGCGTCAGTCACCTTTAATGAAACGGATATGAATAAACCTATATCAGCAAAAGAACTTAAGCCCTTCTTACGCAACAAACTGAGGAAGTACTGGCAGGACCAATGGGATAATGCAGTATTGAATAAGCTACACGTTATTAAGCCAAAATTAGGGAACTGGATAACTGAAAGAACCACAAGACATAAGGAAGTGCTTCTGTGTAGATTAAGAATAGGACATACGTACGCCACTCACTCCTACCTTTTGACGGGAAGCGAACCTCCGACATGTAGCAAATGTGGCAACAGGCTTACAGTTATTCATGTTCTTATCCAATGCACTGAAATAGAGGCAGAGAGAAAAAAGCACTTTCCCTCTGCTTATATCCAACACATACCGTTACATCCAGCATTTTTTCTTAGCAATGAACCCCTTTTTACTTTTCAATCACTATTCAACTTTTTATTTGAAACTGACACCCTAAATGTGATTTGGCCAGGCTACTTGTAGCGCGGCCTCCACCTGGAGGTCGTAGCTGCAATGAAAACATTCTCTAGAGCACCTGCCTCCCAGTCCTTGATTTCAAGGCTTTGCTGAGGCACTAGTGCTACAGATTACATAATTTACTGACCATCCCCATCTTGTGAAACATCTGTTGTCATCGCAGAAACGATCAATCACAGTCATTTTTTATACTATGTATATACTTGTATTTTACGCACTTTAGAGTAAATAAATTTTAGGCCCTTTTACAGCCACATCGCACCACATGCATATACTCCGCTTTTTAGCGAATATTTTAGGCCACTATACAGCCGTGTTTCATTACTCCCCGCAATTAACACCCATATATCATTCAGAAGTACAGACCATCGACGTGGCGCTCTTTGGCCACATCTGGCCCTTGCGCCAAAAAACCCTACTAATCAATCAATCAACACGTGTACACACACTTCGCGAACTCATGTAAAAATGCTAACGGAAACGAAAAACGTGCAGTTCACGTGAGTATTGTAATAAACGTAATAAAACTAACCCAATGAGTAGTTTTGCGCCATATATGAAATACAGCGAATAATCGCAGAGTGTTCATAGAATTGACATCGCAAGAAATAGATCGCAACAAATATATACCCTATGCCGCATGCCAACGCAAGTACTTGCGGACGACTGGTTACAGCATCAGGCTGCTATGCTGGGGGTGCTCTATTCGAATCTGGTAGTCATGCGGATGTACTCGTTTACTTATTAGGTAATAAACGAAGGTATATATATATATATATATATATATATATATATATATATATATATATATATATATATATATATATATATATATTTTTTTTTTTTTCGACACAACACGGTAAGTTGGAGTTTGCCTGGGGTGAGCTTCAGCTCCTGATTGGAGGCTTGCAAGCGTACCGGATTAGGAAAAGGGTGGTAAATGCCTCACCAACATATCGTTCTTTAACACTTTACGGGTGGTTTGATGCGACATATGGTGAAAAATGTGGCTCTCCACTATTTAGAAACTGCGGAATAGCTGGTGGAAGCAAGAATCACCTTACAACGGATAATACCGAAGTAAAAGATACGGGAATGCTGGCCTAAATGTACGAAAGCATCTGATTCATTCAAAAGAATTCATTTTTCTTTGCCAACACTGAGTATCCTAAACTGGTCGGTTGTGAAGCCTCGTGAGTTCTTCCAGTTCTGTGCACTGCCCTGTTCATATTAGGTCCATGTCAGTTCTGCATTAAATAGCAACTGCTTTCATTATTCCTAGTGGCAAGCCATCGTGTGGTTTAGGTTTTTGACAATGCTGACACGAGTGTGCTTACTTTAAACATCCCGACGCATCCCTACTAATTTTCTTGCAACATTCTGTTGTGATAAGCGCCCGACTGATTAAGAGTCGCGGTACTACCATAAGACGAACTTGAGCAACATGTGCCGTAAAACCACCCTACCAGCGTTTTCTACGTTTTCGCGGGCCTGATGTATGTACCGAGGCAGGCCTGAAGCTTGTCAGGGAATATCATTACTTAAAGCTAAATCATTGGTTCTGAGAAACCTTAAATGATGTTCGCCTAATGGTATTCGCAATGTGCGCTGCGATCTCAGCACTTCATTTATAGAGGAACGATTTGGAGCACAACATATGAAGTCTTAATTCCTGAGAAATCTAATGGCTCCGCAGTGTGCAAGGCAATAACTCGGTTTGTTCAGGTGCATCCTGCTTCAGGAGCTCATTGTGACGTGCTCGAAAATCGCACGGAACGGGAGCCTTTGCATACAGAGAATGCGTTATGTTCACGCAGCACCGTTACCACTGGGATCACTTATGCATTTTTCTCTGCAGCAGGTGAAGCTATCTCTGATCATGATGGTGTGTGTTTGCTTTGTGAATGCGGAAAACTCACGGAGGGCTGAGTCGCATCAGAGCACGGGGTGGTGAAATAAAATGGGTGTGAATGGAAGCCCAGAATTATAGGTGATGCATCGCGTGCTAGAGCAGGAAGTCTGGCTTTACGGGTATGTTGTATCTGCGGTATTTATTCCTTTGAATCATGCATTTGTGTTTCACATAGATGTTTTTTTATTCTGCCCTTCCTTCAAACTTATCCATCGGGCATGGTAGATGAGCTCAACGGACAAGTGTTGCAGTTACTTCAGGGCAGAACAATAATCAAATGACTCCGACAAACTTGTCTTATTTGGGTTTGTTTTACCACGTGAGGACGCTAGGAACGCCATTCAACGCACCGTATTTCCGAATAACTAAGCAGTGTACAGAAATGTTTCTCCTAGGCAAAAAATGGTCCGTATGTATTGTAGCTTTGTCAGACACAGAAGTCATCGGCACAAAATAAAGTCATCTAACACATGGGCCATAATCTTTCATTAAAAAAGAATATTCTATGTGCGCTGCGTAATTTATTTGGACTGTGTAAAACATGAATGTCAGAAAAGGTTATGTCACCTTCGCAATTAATATGCCGAAATATCAAATATTCGATTTCTGGAAAATTCTGATCAATTGAACTACACAGAAGCTCTCCGATACTGTATGAGGTAAAGCAATCTCTCTTACGGCATGCTTAGCAGGCATGGACAGTGGATTACCAAAATACAAGATAACGCTTCCGACCACTATCTGCAAAGCCAAATACCTTTATACACTAAAGTGTTTATATCACATAAAAGCATCATTTCATTTATATGAAAGCAGTCTTCCGTATTTTGGTTTTCTACGCAGATTTCTGGCCGGTCCATACGCTACCTAGCTTGCTACCTAGTAACCTTGCTACCTGCTAATTACCTACAATGCAATAGTATTTACCTAGCTGCTGAAACAGACAAGATTGGTACGTCATCTTCCAATATATGACATTCGCCTTTGCTACGATACACATTATTATGGATTCTGAATCGTCATGCCGAGCTCAGCTTGCACGTGAGAATGTTTATTTCTCTGTACAACGTGACCGCGCGGTAGAGAATGGTCTACTACCCAACGCTGACAAAGCTATTATTGCCCTAGCAGTAACATGAGCACTGAAGCCAGTTTCTGTCTTCACCGCCGCTGTCGGCATCACCCTGAGGTTCCGTATACAGTTCAAAAGCAGCAGCGCCATATGGCGCCCTATGCTCCGAATGCTGTAGCTGCGAGAGATACCGCGCGAGGGTGAGCCAAAAAGAATGGTGACTTCATGCGCGCTGTCTTGCGTGTTTCTCGCTACACTCTGTCTATTTCCCTCTGCCTCAATGTTGGGGGTGAGGCGGGTGAGGACAGCGGCCGTTACAGCGCATGGAGCGGTGGGGCATGGCTACGCGAACCCTATCTCGTGAGTAATCGGCGGTCGAAGCAACAACTAGACGAGTCGATATGGTTTCTCACTTCGTGCGGGCTGTGTGCTCCAGAGTAGTGTTGGAGGTCATGTTATCTTCTGAAGATACCTAGCGTCTCTGAAGAGAGAAGAAGCCGGTGTACCGATAACGAGTGTCCGCGGTCATCAAGGGAGATTTGTTGACGCCTGGCTGTGGTCGAGTGACACTATGATCGGCAACATTATTAGTTATAAAATGTTCACTACGGGCTATATAGCTACGACCTTGCTGCTACGATCTTCCAATACTTTTTCATTGCTATCGATGTTTCACCTTTTGGGAGATAGGGTTCTCTTTTATAAAAATGCAGGAATCATCGACGACGTCTACCTTAGTAAACTAATGGTGGAATGCTCCCGGATAGTTATTAGCTTTATTTTTATAAAATGATGCATTAGAAGGCGTATATTAGGTACGGTTAGTTGTTTCATTAGACAAGGCTCCCGAAAACGGGGCCCTTCACTATAGAACGCAAAATGAGCAAGAGAGAGAGAGAGAAATGAATATGAAAAACCAGGGAAATGACCCGGTAGTCTTCAACTAGCAATTGTGTGGTGTTAGTTTAGGTGGCTGTACATATACGCCGATGCCTAATGCATGTGCTGTCTCGAGCAGCACTAACGCCGACATGCAAGGAGATTGCGGTCTTCATATCATGCTGCCACAACCTTTTTGAGCTGTGCTGGCAGAGGGATAAGAACGGCAGTCCTCGAAGAGCGATCTCTCACCAAATTACCTTAACATTCAGCAAACGAAAGCTCCCGCCCGACAGCACATATGAAAGAGAGCACGAAAGTTTGCGTTCGGCGAAGAAATTCTCCTCGCAACTTAGTTGAGTGAATGCATGGGTTCTTTGCATCCGCGAAGAAAGTCCGAACACCACGAATATGGGCGACATAGCCAACGAAAGCGCTTTCAATGAAAAAGGGCTATAAAAATACGAGGATGGCATTATTGGAGTTTCTTTTCCAAAAACCGAGCTGTGTAGGCAGAGCTCGGTCATTAGCATGCTGCATCCATGTAAAGGTCTTGCCACCGGAGGTGTACACTTGGCCTTGACAAACTGGCAAAGTCAGTGTAAAAATCAGAAACGCTTAGTTTGCGATTCCTTTTTACCGCTAAAACTCCCAGGAATGACAGCCCTGTACGAGTAATTGTAATGGAAAGAGAGACCTGGCAGATATTTGCCGCCATATTTGTACAGAATAAGCTAATTGTACTGACCTTTAACGACCCCTATCTAGTAAGAAAATCGGAAAAGGGTGTGACGGCTTTTTTTTTTAATCGAAGTAAAAGACCTACATATTTCCCTTCCACATGATGAGACTGTAAGACGTGTACAGGGATGCTTACCGAACTTTGGATCGATAGCATTTCAGAACGACACATGAACTATAGTTTGTAGGCTTTTTAGAATTGTTGTCGTTTCATCCTAAACCTACCTTTGCCTCTTAGGAGAAAAGCCAGTGCATTCAAGAAAGTTAAATTTGCACAGCTTTATCTGTTGCCCTCTCCACAGCGATATTTACCTCGCATATAAATATCACATTATTCCAACGTTTCTTGATGCGACCAAGGTTGCAAAAGTGTGCAGATATGTAGACATTTTTTTAGTTCTCATTGATTGTCCAGAGCTGGTGTTTGAGCAGCTTGCAGGAAAAGTGTTAGATGTATTCATCAAAAACCTCAATCCGTTAGAGCTGACTAATGAGCTAACCGAAAATAACTATTTCAGGTTTTTAGACGCCAGGTTTCCCATGTCCAGCAGATATTTGTGCTGGTCGCTCCAACCAAAGAGCGGGAAATCACTCCTCTCTTTCCCGTCAGCACATTCCATAATAGTCAAAATAAGAATCATTAAATTGTGCCTTGTCAGTGCCCTGAAAAGGAGACGTCCGGATTCCACGTAAAGAACGTTTGGTGCTCAGGTTGACCGTTTGTTGTCTGCCGGATACATAAAGGTCCTATTATCATCTGTCGTGGAAAACCTTTTAGGGCAAATAAAGCCTGGTGAAGCTGATCGAGAACCACGTCTGCCAGTTGAAAAGAACAAAAAGCTTGCAGCACTTCGGTATATACACGATGTGACCAAACGATTAAAGAGGGTAGGGCAACGCGCTGGCGTTGCGTTGGTTTCTTTCCGCTCCAGAAAAACTAGCAAAGCTTTGCAAGTTTGCTTCATAAGTCAGGCGTGGCCATTGTACTGTGTAACACAGGAGGGGTTTAGTGTGCTTTATCTCTGGCGTGGTGTATGTGATTCCTCCCTCTTGTGAAATAAGCTACCTGGGACAGACATGAAGGTGCTTAAATGCTCGTCTCAGGGAGCACGATAAAATGTCCACAACACGGTCCATGGCCATTTGGGTATTCATTGCCGCGACCACGGATATGAGTCCTGCTTTGAAAAAAAAACGAATTGGTGGTAAAACATAGTTCACAATGCACACGGTAAATCACTGAGACAGATTTCATGATGAAGTGTGATAGCTCGTGCCTCAATTCTGTTTCAATTGCACTTTCTTCTGGGGAAATGGCGTATCTTTACATGGTTTCAATGGCAAGTATTCCGTTTGCTCTGGAAGTATGTGGCTGTCATCACTGGCATTGCAAATGATGTTTCAAGTTTTTTGCCGATCAATCAAATATTGCGCGTGGGAGCACCCTATATATTTATTTCTTCGTGGCTTCATGAATAAACTGTTGTAGGTCTGGCTTTTGTGCATGTCGCTCTCTCCTATCCTTGTCTTTATTGCGTTGCTTCTTTTCCAATGGCACGCCAGCAAGCCCCAGCTTCCACGACAAGTCTTTCCTCAGGCGGCAACATTAATCCACCGAAGTCCATGTGTCCACCAAAGCATCGATGTGCCCGCCTGGGGCAAAGACCCAAAGCATATTGAATGGGCGCGCTGAAAAAATTTCCGTCCTGTTGATGTGTGCTGTTCTTCCTCCAAACTTGCATCGTTTATTTTTCCGGAGGATTGGTGGAGTTGACTGAGACAGGCCGTAGCGGTGACGTGCAGCGTCATCTGGCTGAACGGTAAGTGCATCGGTCTTAAGTCAATGCGGGCGGCGATTTCGAGTGGAGCGGAGGTGTAGAGAAACACCAGCTTAAGGAAGAAGCTCCACTGGAAAAGATGCATTCAGACATTTCATACCCCCGACGCCCATATTGCTGGTGTTTCGGGCTGAAACGTGAAATATGGCCGCGATATCCATAATAATAGCACTTGGGACGTGACAGACGCCAAGGCGGGTAGCTCAGGGTGCTAGGTTCTCCGGGACCCAGTGCATTCAGGTGCGCCATTGAGGGCTCAGGCGTTATTGACGGTTTGTTATGTAGAGCCGCGGCAGCAACGGACGCTCACGGTGTTACCGGCATTCGTTGAGTTAGTGTTTCCTGGAGGAGAGGCAACAATTTGCGCATACGTTGGGAACGGATAAAAGACGGAGGCTTGCACGTTCTTGGAGTAGGTCAATGCCGCCATTGTATCCGTGATGGCTTCCCAGAATGCCGTGCCAGAAGACGGACTGGGGTACAGCGATGGCGATGACAAGTGCTTTGATTGTAATTCTTCGTGTATCACTGTTCCTTTCATGAGAAACAACTATGGGTCCTTGGTGAAAGATTATCCACCAACGTCCGGCTGAATGCGAACAGACTCAACATCGTCCAGAAGCTGATACGTTGTGACGATGTCAGTGAGTGTAGTGAGGTTCTTATTGGCAAGGAAAATGAAGACGGCTATACCAATTCCTTTTAGTATGTGGCGTCTTTTGTCTGACTTTCACATAGATTACCTCACACGGTGGCGGACCTCAAGAACACCCTCGATGTACGATGCTTAAGATTCACCTGGCTGTTGTTGGCGAATTTCGAGGTTTTTCTCTACGACGGTAGAGCGAACCGCCGGAGTATGAAATAGATGGCGCAGCTGCTGCTCAAAGCAGCACAGTCAGTTAAGTCAATCTCGTGCTCGACGAAAACAATCATGTCTTCGCCACACCCGTCAAGTAAAATGAAACATGACAGATCTTGAGCGGGCGTCCCAACGATTAAGGGAACTTCATCGCTCATAGTCACTCTACCCGTCCTCCACATCTTCCCCGCGAGGACCAGCGAGGAGATGGGGTCCACGCTGGTGACTGCTTATAATGTAAGGGTTGTCTTGCGGTGTCGGAACTGTTGTGGTAGAAGTGGAGGGTCGGTTGGCCTGAGACATGCTAGCGGACAGTGGGCTCAATCGGCGGCCTGAACGAAGGTCCAGAGGGCAAACTGAGCGGGTAGAGGAGTGAAGGTCGAGAAGTCAACTCCACCGCTTACCACGTCTCTGTGGGAGCGACGTGTATTTGACCCGAGTACTCGGCATAGAACCAGCAAATGCAGACACCCGATAATGGTGATCACACCGAAACGAAGATGAGGATCCATCTAAGTAGCATGATGACGATAATATAAAGAAGAAGAAGACGAACGTAATAAACGCCCACATTAGGCTCTTCCTAATGAAAGTCACTTGCAAGTTAGAACCTGTCCTCTGTTTTTGACTGTCTTTCCATTTCGTTTGAACTTTGATCTTTCATTTGATGCTTTAATACCAGACCACCGAACCAAGGAGCTTATTTTATTAAGCTACATGGACATTTGCGTGCAGAAAAGCTGCCTGAGCTCTGTTCTTTGACCTGGTAAGAATGTTATATTCTGACATTTTTATTATATAAATGGCATATACCGGCCAACACAAAGTACAGAGGTTGCACCCACGTGCTTCAGGCCAACCTTCTGCGATATCTCAGACCAAGGTCGCACACTATGAAGCTGCCGCTTCTGTGTACATCCAAGAATGAAATCAGCGCTTTTAGGCATGTGTGCTGCAACGCTGCTGTCATGTGCGTCCGCACTTTTTTCAGCGCTTGTCAACGCATGGTCCGAGCGATCGGCCGCATTGACGATTACTTCACTATTCTGCACCACAAATGCTCGGTATAGCGTACCATTGCTTCTGCGGCCCCAGCCAGCCAAGCGCTCCGCGTTTCGCGTCAGTGTTCGGGTGCTTCTTTTGCGAAAGGCAATCACTACTTATGCGTATGTAACAGCCTGTAACAGAAGCATGCGTGACCTACGCGCGCAAGCACCATGCACAGTCTATTTATTTCACCATCACCATTGGTTACAAGTCTACCCTTGTCCAAATGTCTCGGTCTCAATGTCCCATTCTAAGATGAAGCTCCCAATGCACTGTGCGTTTCGGGGGCACTTCAAGCAACTGCCATGGCTTTTTTGCAGCCGAGCGTTAGCCATGGTTAGATGTTTTTCACAAACTGACGACTCTCGAAGTTACCCACAGTAGACTGACAACAAAATAAAGTTATGTAGTCACCCTTTAATCTACATGAGCGGGTAGAGGACTAGTGTAGACTAGTGTAGCTACTAGTCTAGATGAGGCTAGTGTGTTTACCCACACTAGACAGTTAACGAAACAAAAATTTGCACTCACCCTATAATGGTGATGGCTACTCAATATTCATTACAAGAAAATGGCATAATGGCATAATGTATAACCACTAGACAGCCAGAGTGGCCCATAGTAATTACCGAATCGACATAGTTCGTAGTTATTTTTTCTGTCTTTGACTTTTGTAGAAACAATCCTGCTGTATTTGTCGCATTTTTATCAATATGGCCAAACGTGAACGATGGCGAAACAAAACGTCAGAGCTATAAATCAGTACGGGTTAGCATGCGCATAGCACAGACTGCTAAGTACACAGAACACACCGCACTTTTTACTGTAGCCCTATCTCATATCAGACTTATCTGCCCACCACTGATTGACAACCAGAGCTCAAATTCGGCACCAAAGATAAATAATGGGGAATCGGAGCATATAAATATTTTCGTTCTTCTGACTGGTTATGAATAAAGAGAAAAACCGGACATCCACCCGTTCGTAGCAATTGCTACAACGGGTGGATGTACGGTCTTTCCCTTTATTCATTACTTCTCTCCACCTTGCGGGCTTCCGCAGAACTACTACGTCAAATTCTGACTGGTTGTATGTCTCCGCTGACAGTAGAAACCAGCCAGGCTACTCTTGTAGCGCCTAGAACATCATTGCACAATAAAAAAATTATGAAATTCGTTGACAACAGGAATAAAATATTCCAGTAGGAGCAGAATATTTCGTGGCAGTTGGCACTGTACTTTGTAGAACGGAATATTTTGCCCCAAATACGTATTTGCCATTAGCAGGTTAATAAGTTTAATACGAAGCGTTTAGGTCACACCATACAGGGAGGTAGAACTATATCGGTTGCCAGAATTGATATAAAAAGTGGCGCCACCTTACTCTCATTTATGGTTGTGCGATAACAGCCTCGCAGGATAAGAGTTGAGATAAACAGACAATAATTGTTTTGAACAAAAGTGTAACCCTTCGCGAATTTCGTAAGAAAGTTTAATACATTGCACTATCTTACAGTATGAGCAGTGCTAATTATCTACGATCGAAACACAATCACTAGTGACACTAGAATACCATCATCATCATCATATCATTATCATTATCCTCATAATGAACCTATTTGATGGCCACTGCAGGTCAAAATCCTTTTCACTGCGATCTCCGATTACCCCAGTCCTGGACCAAACGATTTCAACTACCACCCGCAAATTTCCTATTTCGTCACATCACCTAGTCTTCTCTGGTCCTCTACTGCCCTTCTCTTCTCTTGGTACCCACTCTGTCACACTATAGTTCAAACGATTATCTCATCTGCGCATTACACGACCTGGCCAGCGCCATTTCTTTCTATTAATGCCTATCAAAATATCGTCTATACACGTTTGATCTGTGATCCTGACCGTTCGCTTTCTGTCTCCTTGCTCTCCTTAGCTTGTTCTCAAGCTTTCTTTGTCAGTCTCCAAGTATCTCCACATATACCAGCACCGGTACAATGCACTGATTATATACTTTCCTGTTTAATGCTAACGATAAGCTCCCATTAAGGAGCTCGCGATGACTGCCGTCTGTGCTCCAATGCGTTTTTATTCTCCTCTGAATTTCCGTCTCATGGTCAGGGTTCCTTGTGATTAGTTTCCCTAGGTAAATGTACTCCTCCACAGACTCTAGAGGCTAGCTTACAATCCTGAGGTCTAGTTCCCTTGCCCGGTTATTTATCATTGTCTTTGTCTTCTGCACGTTAATCTTCAACCCCGCTCTTACACTCTCCCTTTTGAGGTGAGGAATCAGCCATCGGCAAACCGAAGGTTGCTGAGGAATTCGCCGTCGACCGTTGATCCTAAATCTTCCCCGTTTAATAGCACGAATACTTATTCGCAACACGCAGTGAACAGCATTGTAGATATTGTGTCTCCTTATCTGACGGATTTTCCTTATAAGTATCATACCTACTTCACTTGTGAAGAAACAAGGTCGCCGTGGAGTCTCTGTAGATATTTGTCATGGTATTTGCGTAAGCGGTCTGTACTCTTTGATTATGGTATGCATCTATGACTGCTCGTATCTCTACTGAATCAAGATGCTTTTTCGTAATCTATGAAAGCCCTATAGAGAGGTTCATTGTACTCTGCGGATGTCTCCATCACCTGATTAATGACATGGATGTGATTCATTGTAGAGCATGCCTTCCTGAAACCAGCCTGTTCCGTTGATTGACTAAAGTGCAGTGCTGCCCTTATACTTTTGGAGATTACTTTGGTAAATATACCATAGTACTGGAGTAAGCTAATAGGCCTATAGCTTTTCCGTTGATTAATGTCCCCCTTTTTGTTGAGTACTAAAATGTTTGCATTTTTCCAGTTTTCCAGTGTTATGTTTCTAGAAGCCACAGAGCACCAGCGATTACACTGGAACCTTTGACTAGCCATGTGTAAAAGGCAAGACGCTTGAAGCGCAGGTCACAGTTTCAGCGTTTGGCGACTCTGATGCTTATATCTTTCAGGTTCTTTGCGCCGATATAATGGTAAATGAAAACAAGCATGGAGCTGAGGTCGAATTTTGCGTTAATAGGGTAATCGTCGATGTTGGTTTTTGGGAATCAAAATCTTCTCCGGGAGAAAACAGACAGCGACCATCCTAAACATAGAGGCAGACAGACAGGCCAACTCAGCCGAAAGCATGCAGCGGTAGACAAAGAAAGCCACGCTTTAGAGGGCTTCAGACAACATCCACTGAAATGTGCACTAACAAATTTGCGCAGCCCATTAGAAGTGTAAGGTAAAGAATGAGGCGAAATAATGTAGGATAAATTTATTATTCACGCATGAAAAGAAAGAAAAATACAGCGTGAGGAAGGACAGAGCATATATACTATCATTTTTTAAACTGTTAATAAGTGCTTTAGAAAGAGTAATCTGTATGCATGCGCTGGTGAATATAAATGAGACATGAGTGGTGTGTTCCGGGCTGATTTCTTTCTTTTTAGAAATAAACATTAAAATGTAATAAAACGAAACATCGCATCGTTTTCACAGCTCCAAAATGGCTAAACATATCAGGGTCTCAAGGCGCCAGATGCTGCCGGATATAATATAGGACCTGGTAACAGGCACGCAATAGTTTTCTTCATATCGAGAATATTCAATACGGGCATGGTGAGGCGAACATTACGTTCAGTGTAGCTTACCTACGCAGCAGGTGAAGCCTGGGAATACTTGTCACATCAAACCATCACTCGAGAAGTTGCCAATTCTTGCAGTGCTGAACAGCACGAGATCAATGGAGATGTAGAATCATGAAAGATAGCGTAGGCGCAACAATAAATTCATCGCACGTTATGCGCGCAAAATTGTGGTAATCTTCACAAGTATTTCTTGTGTCGTATTCGTGTTTATTAGATATGCATAATAATAAGTATGCAAACTATGGTACAGGTATGTGTAATTTGATAGGTGACAGCGATGACTTTGAGGCATGTCAATACTGTACACCAATGGGCTTATCCAACGAATCCGAAAAAAAACATACATCAATTCGTTTTATTCACCTAAATATTGTGCAGAAGAAATTTCCCTTTCATGTCTTCGAAACCGTATTTCAACTGTTACATGCACAAACACCTTTAAGGCGATTTAAAGAGCACACATGGCGTAGAAGAACAAGGTATTAAAAAGCGTGACCTATATTCATCAATAAGAAAGCCGTTTGGGGTATTTACATCAATATGCGCATATTTCATTTTAATGGTCCCTAATACCTTCTCTGGTCTGCTGTAGATTCGCATTGGTGTTTGACGAAGAAATAAATCCTTTGAGAAGTGCCTGTCTTCATGAGATGTGTGTGCTTATTTTGTAAGCTATTAGTGCTCCTATACCCATAATGCCTGATTCAGTTTAATCTAGCATGTTTTGTTTAAATAATGACTGTACTTATTCTCACGCAATTTTCCAAGATTCTGCATCATCAAGTTCAATATATTGCGCCGATCAGACAGCAGGTTTCATCCATGAGGGTCACGTTATTGATAATAGTCATTGCAGCCATGCAATACATCGCTGATCCTGGATCAACCTGCAGAACACGACTACCACGTGAGTAATTGCTTTCAGGTTTCATGGTTGCTATATTATGGAATACATATGTTGATATGAATTCCTCTCCCCTTGACACTTCAGGTATAGTGCTAAATAATTTAATGATGATGCATCGCGGACATCATTGCATGCTATTCTGCTCACCATTCTTCACTCGAAATGCACGAAACATGGCCTTTTGTTTGTGACGTTGCTTGTCGAAGTCCAGAGATGTGCGTGCATGAAGAGGTGTTTCAATTTCGGGACAGTGCGCGACCGGCCTATTCAACCCCACCCCCCCCCCCCACTCCCCTTTGCGCGACTTTCCAAATAAAAGATGCCTGGTAAAGAAACGCACACTCCAAGCACGCGCATAACGCAATATTGGCAAATTGAAGATAATGCGGCTCATTTTATCCATATTTGCTTATATTAAGTAAATTTACATTCCTCGGAACCATACAAACACTTCAATGACTGTGCTCGTTATTTAGCGTTTTCTATAGCAGTTGCTGATTGACGACTTGCGGGATGATTAAGTCACACAGTTACACATATCTATACGGCGAAAGTTAAGGTGAGCGCCCAAATGGCAACTGAAACCAATCAGGCTTGTCATTACCATTGTTGAAATTTTGCCATTGTCCCCGAAAACTGGTTCACGTTTGAAAAACTAACACACCTAAGAGAAAATGAAAACTTAGTCTTTTTTCCGAAAGCCAGGCAGCACAACTGTCTATTTGGAGCGAGGAAGCCTCCTATGTTCAATGTCTGCAGATCATGAATTCGACCCTTTCGCCATAAAAGATTGGCGAATTGATGATTTATAAGTACAAGAAAACCTACGGATAAACTATTTCGCGAAATTACGACCAATTCTAGAGAATCTTTTCGGAGTCTTTACTCTCACTTAAATGCTGTTGAATCCTGTAGAACAATACACTACCACGTAGATTTTTGTAGCAATTGTCGGAGTGAATATTATGGTGCGTAAAAATAATCACAACACTTTTTAGGCCTTGCCAAAGTTTCCGAAAAAAAAGGCGAATTATATTCTTAAGAATGTCCATAGTTCACAAAGGAGAGACCGTCTCTTTATTTTAGTACTTGCATACAGCATTTTCCACTGCTGCTCATCTCGCAGAGCCCTGACTAAAGCAACGCTCAGAGGTTAAAAGAGGAGCTTGTCTACAGGTGCACTGCAAGAAATAGGCTGGCTATTGAGAAGATGTTGCGGGCGAAATTTATGCATCTTTCAGTGGACAACATTGGGCATTCAGTGTGTTGCCCATCCATGACAGAAGTCCAAATATTTCACCAACGAAGCTATGAGATGTAGTGCGGCGCTGCTTCTGGGCACTGCAAAATGAACATTTTACACTCTCGACCCTCATGAAAATGTAGGATTCCGTAGCTCTGGAAATCACCAAACTACTCAAGATCGTGAAAACACTGAGACTTCGTACTAAGAGTCTGCAAGACATAGAGTTTGATGACATTTCAGATAACATGTAAAGTTAACTCACAAAACCTAATTATGATGCGACGTTTATGTCATTGAAGGTGTTGTACACTTTCACACCACTAAATTTATTTTTTGTACATACATTTCTATACAGACTACACAGACCAAGAAGGTGGGCGTATATTTGCAAACATTCATGTAGGACAAGAAGAATAAGTGCTTTTGTGCTAGACATATGGAACAGAAAAAGGAAGAGAGCAAAAAGAAAAAAAAAGGAACAAGTTGGCCTTCGTGTATAGCAAAGGAGATTGTCACACCATCAGAAAAATGCAGAGGGATAGTCAATATCATATCAAAATAACAAGTTCACATCAGAACAAAATGCACTTGCATAGGCGATAGTAAAAATAGCATGAATAAAAGAGGGAAAAACAACATTCCATATTATTGTGCAAAATACATGGGTATTGCCTGCTCAATATTATCAGCAGAGAATTTTTCTGAGGGAAGATCATTCCACTGAACAACAGTACGAGGAAAGAATGAATTTTTAAACAGGTTAGTGCGTGCACGGAAAGGGAGCAAGTTTCGAGCGTGATGGTATCGAGACGCCCGTGACAGGTAAGGTTGAATGTATGTTCGTACATTAAATTCAAGCGACTTGTACATCGTGAAAAGAAATATTAGTCGTGCCACAATTATTCGTGCTTCTAAGGTAAGGATATGGTTTTCGGTCATCAGTTGAGATGGCGAATCAGTGGACCTGAACTTGTTGAAAATGAACCATACTGCTCGTCTCTGAACCATTTCAAGCTTGTGCTTATCCTTTATGTAATAGGGGTCCCATACTATTCAGGCGTATTCTAATATTGGCAATATATACGTTCTGTAGGCTAGAAATTTTAAATTTGAAGGTGCTGTTTTCGGTTTATCACGCAGAAAGCCAAGCTTTCGAGAAGCGGATGCAAAAACATTCGCAATGTGTTTCGACCACGAAAGAGTGTTGGTGATCGTTATGTCTATGTATTTATATTCGGAGACTTACTTTATTTGTGCACTTTTGTTGAAAAATGTAAATGTCATAGGTGGCTTTTTGTTCGTGACACGAAGTAAGGCAGTTTTGTCAGCATTACGGTCATAGACCAGGTGGTGCACCATTTATTAAATCTGGCTAAGGTAGTGCTTAACTGAACTTGATCACCACGGCAAATAATCTCTTTAAAGATAAGACAATCATCTGCGAACCATCTGATGTGAAAGTGTGGATGAGAAGGTCTAGTTGTATAATTAACATAGATTAGGAAAGAATCGGGCTGAGTACGCTTCCTTGAGGTACTCCTTACGGAACTGGTAATGCAGTAGAAGCATTGCTGTTAACGTCTACGAACTGACTACGGTTTCACAGGTAGGGTCTAATCCGATTTATGATAAATGTAGGAAAGCTGAGCTTAGTAAGGTTTCCAAGAAGTTTGCCATGAGGGACGCGATCAAACGCTTTACTGAAATCAAGGAAGATAAGATCAACTTGTTCGGAAGAATCAAGCGTTATAGCGATTTCATGAACAGTTTTAAAAGTTGCGTAGATGTCGACAGCTTCGTTCGAAAGACATGCTGAAATGGAGAGAGCAAGTTATTACTTTCAAGAAAATTAGTTATGTAATGAGCGATGATGTGTTCTAGTGTTTCACAGCACGTGGATGTCAATTAAATGGGATGATAGTTTTCAATACTTAGGCGATCACCCGTCTGGTGGACAGCAATGACACGAGCTATACGCCAGTCATCAGGCAAAGTTACTGTGCTCATAGATAAAGAAAAGGCAGCTGTTATGACGTGCGCAGCAGGCTCGGCGTAACGGCGAAAAAAAGAATTTCGCATGCCATCCGGCCCCCAAGAAGATTTTTCTATAAAAATAAGCAATAAGGAACACACGCCTTCAAAAGATATGAAGTCTGACACTTAGCACGCTTAAGAAGGAACCTTCATGACTCTGTCAGCGCGGGTGACCACAGAAAGGAAATATTCATTCATTATGCTAGATATTTCCTAAGGATCGCTGATCACAATGTAGCGTTGCCTTATTTCTGGCAAATGCGTGTTTCCACTGCTAAAATATTGCCATAATTTATCGGGACTGGTTTTCTTGTTTTCCGGCAAAATATTGGAAAAATAATTTTGATGAGCAAAAGACAATGCGTCGGAAAGATGGACTTGCAGGTTGCTAATAACTTCAGTGTTTTTGTTACGGCATTTTTGGCGTGTTTTAGCCGGCGTTTTGTACGTATAATTTTTCTGTACATCCATGCGTTTCATTGTTCTGGTATAATACGTTTAGTCAGGACGAAGGCATCAATACAGTAGTTAATGCAGGTGTTCCTTATAATAGTACTTCCTTATAAAAGTATATAAAGGTATTCCTTCTTGAAATGTGCACTTCCTAGGGCGCGGAACGCACATGTGATTTGATGATTCATCGAAACGTTGTACAGTCTGCTCTGCAGGAGCATCTTTGAAAGACAAGACCCACTGGCGATTCTCAAAGTACCAGACAATGAATTTTTCTCAAACCGGCAGTGGTCAGAATTTTAGCATAATTTGAGTTTTTGTCAATGCAATTGAGCAGGCAATATCCATGATAGGAAGCTATTGCGAAGAACTCCTGTATTAAGTGTACTCTGATCCAAGAACCAAGCTCTGCAAGCCCTTCCTTCTGCTTTTCCTTCGAGAGTGTAGATGGGTTGCCTAGTTGGTAGAGATTCATTGTGCAGACGCGCTGACAAATGGACACAAAGCACGCTTGTGACGCTTGTGGTGCCTTGGTGCTTTGGTCCGCTTGGAGAGATTAAACCCTGTGTGTCAGGCCAACTATGACCACCTGAAGGCCAATCTTTACCACGCACAGGAGTTAATGAAATTCGCGAACAAACAACGAGTGCCACCCGGAATGGAAAGTGTGGTAAGAATGAATTACTTTCATTTTAAGCCATACAAATGTTTACGGCCGGCAATTTAATCGTTATAGATCATGGGCCGTGTGCCGGAATCTCTTGGGGAAATGGATCGTGCAGTTCGATCAGTGAAGAAGTTAACCCCAATGCGCTGGTCAGCCTGTAGACTTCCGTTCGAAGTGTTCTTACACCGTTACACAGGTACCTCGGACGAGTTTCCGAGTCTGCGCAGCTCACGATTCATATGCAGACCTTGCGAACACAAATGTTTGCGTGGAGATTAGACTCACCATTGCAACGACATGACGTCTTGACGATGAACGATATCACAGCTCTGTGAGTTACATCTAATACTGAGTAAGAAGATGGGGGCGCAAAATTGTGGTATCCTGAAAAGTTTAGTAATAATAATATACTGCTTAAGCCCCATTCATGAATTATGCGGTATGAACTGGTATATCAAAATTCTTCGCTTCAAATGATATAATGTTGTTCACAGAACAGCGATATCTGTTCTTGCTGTAGAGCTAATAATTTGTATAATTCGTGCTCAAATATTTTTCAAGCTTCTCAATATTTGAAAATCTTTTTGCAAGATTCCTACCCTTAATTGAAATTCCGCTTCAGGAAGTCACTTTTATTGACCTTCCTCTCTCAAATCTAACAAATTTCATAACAATTGGTCTATTGGTTATTTCAGAAAAATATTTCTGTGTTTTACATGTATTTGAATCGGCCGCCTCTGAACTGGCCCCGAGCTAAAGCTACCTCAATGTAACCTTCGATGATGTTCTTATTTTATGGTGCGGAAACAGCAATTAAGTTCCTGTGGTGAAATTCGTGTGGCAGCTTTTGCTCAGTTTCCTGTGTCTTATATTGCTTTAGTAACACACGAGCAATTTATTCTTACAATATCGGGACGCATACTTTTCCTAATTCCGTTTAAGAACGTATCAGGACATTGATGAGCACTGGAGATAAAGTGTAAAAAGGCAATTTGCATCAAGAGAATATACAAAACATCAATTAATAGATTTCCGTTAAAAGTAAATGTTTCGTCGAGACTTCATAAATTATTTCTCAAAAGAAGGCGGTGAGGCTAGGTTACTCATTTTATAACATCAAAACTAGCAGAAGTGTGCGTGTCGCATGTTCTCCCACAGGCGGTGGTTGCTAGCTTCACTAATGCTCCGATTCACACAGGCCCGCACATGGGCGTTGGCTATGCATCATTCAAACATAAAAGTGATCATGCTTGTCATGTCGCAAAACATTGCTTCTAAAGGACCCGTATTATACAGTGCAGAAGATCATTATATTTCTTTGCTACATTTACCTTGACTTCAAAGCGATGGCACCCACCATTTTTTTTTTCGCACCAACTAATCAATGCTGAGCTAGAATTGGCTTGAGTACGTTTACATCTATGCTTTTTCACCTAAGCGTGGTCTGTCATCTCTTACAAGCCTCGCTCATCTTAGAACGCTGCTTTCTTAATTTATTCACGAAGAGTACATTCAATTTACTCTCTAAAAAGAATAACACAAGTGAAATATCCTGCATTTTAAATATTTCGTTACAGCTCTAGGACCACGCCTGTTGACTGCTAAAGCTAATTTTGGTGAAGTCATGCGAAGGTGTACCAAAGAATTCCATGCGTATCTAAAGACTGTTCCACCAGGAAAGGTGCATCAGGTACGTGCATTTCGTCGAGGTACGAAAATTCAATAATTCAGATTGCAGAAAATTGACCGTCCCGCTCTGGACACTTGCTCTCTATTAGGCATTTGTTACATTGATGACTACGCGTTTGATAAGCTGACGCTATGTGTTTGAATATAGTTAGACATTAAATTATTTCATTTATGGGATTTTACGTGCCAAAGCCACTTGCTGATTATGAGCCACACCGTAGTGGAGGACCCCGGAAATTTCGACCCCCCAGTTGTTGTTTACCGTGCAAGAAAATCGAAGTACAGAGGGCAATTTCGCATTTCGCCCCCATCGAAATGCGGCTGCCATGGCCGCGATACGAACCCGCCACCTCTAGCTCAGACGCCCAACACCGTAGTCACTAAGCAACCACGGCGGGTATAGATTATGAAGAAAACTGTTAGATGTCGAAATTGGTAGGGCTGTGCTGCCCACATAGGAGGTTCTTAAGTGCACGAGAAATCAAACTGAAAGTTTGGTTATTATGAAATCTGGAAATCAACATATTTTATATATTTTCGGCCGCTTGTAGCTTACACATAGAAGCAGGACAGTGATGAAAGCCCATGCACTTGAAAAGAAGTTTTTAACTTCGTCAAAGTTGAAGCAACGCCCCATCGAAATATCAATAATATTATGCCTTGGACAATCTCATAAAAAAAAATCTGTTATGAATTGCAGATTCAGTCAGGCGCCCAGCTTCTACACACTCCGAAGATATTTGTACTTGTCAAGAATACAAAGCTAACATGTTTGCACGTGGTTAGTTTAACAGGGACATTGCCAATGAAAGCGCGCCTTCGCCAACGACAAATACTTCACGCACTTGTATATAACGCCTCCGCTGATAGCCGACAAAAGTGCTAGTCTGCAACAGTCGCTGGGCTCTGTGACCTTATCGAGCACTCATTTTTTACCCACACAATTATTGTTTGTTCTATTATGTCCAGTGAAACAAAAGACAAGCGGGTAGATTGACGCCTTCATTTGGGAAGGAAACGAGAATATTTAACAAGAGACCTCGCTGAGACGGACGACGTGTTCTGCCAAAGTGCGAATTCTCGCTCCAGTAATTCAATACTGGCCTGGAGTTTCATAAAGGCACACTTTAGAATTACCTCTACTCTGTTAGGTACTTTGCGTCTCAGGTACACACGTTGTCGCAATTTTTATGCCCGCTGTGCACGTCAACAGTTGCGACCCTCTCCGCCAGACTGATCGGTTGAATGAGCAAGAGTCCCAGCCACGACCCCGGCTGTGCAGCACGCAGCGTCACATGCAATCTGCGATTCGACCGGCTGTAGCCATGCGATCGCTCCAGCCGTCATGTGGCCATTTTCACACAATTTGTTGCTTGCCTGGGGGTCGACACTGGGGTGCTTGCCTGGGGGTCATTTTGTCGACATCGATAGCAAATCAGGGGTGTGCGGTGATTGGTTCAGGTCGGCCACCGTTTTATACGCTAAGTCACAATCACCGCTCACGCCTTTTTGTCGCAGGTATTTTCCATTCTTAGAGAACCACGAAGCATAGCCTAATGCGTATGCGCGCGACTCTTATCTTAGCTGGGCCAAGTTTTGGCAGTCTACGCAAGGTCAATTCAAATAGGTCGCGAAGCTTCGGGCGAAAAGCGGTTCAGTACAGATTGTCACCAACATCAGCAAGGGGGTTTATGGGAGCAGCTATTGAAGCGCGACTATGTTTGGAGGGAACAAACACTGGGAAAGAAAACCGCGTTCTTCAATTCAAGCGATACACAGTTAGATTCATTCAACGAAAATAAATTCCTAGTCAATTTTATATATTCGCGACGAGTTAAGAAAATACAAGTTTATTTATTTTTTTATTATTAATAAATGCATTTCTTTTCAGCGCCCATCGCTACAGGAGGCGTTGACGCCATTATCACTCGCAATGCAATGCACGTCTTTAAATGGGCAGAAAGGCGCACTTGCAAAGCTCACCTGTTGAAATACCCCCCCCCCCCTCACAGTTTGCGCTTTCTTGCTTGTGGAAGTTTGTCTGAATTTGGTGATGCGGCGAGCTTGATCGCCTCTTAATCTGTTCAGTCAAAGGTAGTGAGTTACGACCACCAGATAATTGTGTAGTTGTTTTCGTGCGACTGGCCGACGGGCTTGGCATCCGACAATAGGATCAGCACTCTACACATAAAGTGTTCGTCGGCCTCCAAAGAAAGTATGTTCCGTGCAGGGGTATGATTTCGACAGCCGTACAGCTGGCCTTTTCCTGCATCTCTTTTTACGCTGAAAGCTCGACAAAGGCAGGACAACAAAACAAATTTCGCGCCTTCGAAAACAAAATGACGTCACTTCTGTTTTCAACGGACATGGCGTCACATTATTTTTTCTTCTGCAGAAAGTGTTAAGCCCCATGAACCGCCTATGGACCGCCGTGTCTTGAACGTAAAGGTGCCTATGGAAGCTTCGCTACCAGGTATATTTACCTTGGTCTACGCCTGTACATTTCGATCATCGCGCCCTCATAAACCGCCAGAAGTGTGAGCCAAGACTTAAGAAAATAATGCGACGAACACCCGAAAATTCTTACGAAAGTTCTGGTGCTTGGACAACATCCCCACTCTTGCAAATGGGGACGTACGCAATGGCATCGACTCGTTTGTGCGCAAGTGATTCAAGACAGGCAAGCACGACTTCCGGGACCACACGAAAGATACCAGTGCCTGTTTTACAGGTGCATTCAAGAACTGCCACCATCCTGGGCCACTATCTTGTTCGTGTTGGAAAAGCCAACGTTCAGTATCGCCTCACCTGATTGTTTCGGGGCGCCGATATCACGGCCTGGACCAGTCCAGGCCAATCACGTGAGGTGAAACTGAATGTCGGTTTTTCAACGCAAAAAAAGGCGGCCCTGGATGCGAGAGCGTCACGTGGAATATCAGCTGCCATCTGAAAAGGCACACGTCAACTGGACAAGTGTTCGATCCCATCCGACGAGTGTTAATCCATGCCAGTCCTCACGAGTGCGACGTAACACTGCGGAGTACTTCCCAACGCCATCATGTGGTCCCCTGGAATAGTGCCCGATGTCACGACTGGTTCCTCCGGAACTTCACCCGACGCCACGTCGCCCTTCAGCGAAATTCTCCCTGAATCTAACTAAACGTTCCTCTAATTGCTTTTAACTGTGGCATAAGTTTGTCCTGCGTGCCCAGTCTACGAGAAAATTTTGCACGCTACAGCCCCCAGCGAGCGTCAGATTATTCGGCGTAATCGACTCATTAGCACGAAGACAAGCCCTCGCCATTTGGAGTGCATCGTCTGCGGCAACAGCGGCCGAATAAACAGGGTGGTCAGTCCCGCGTCTCCAAGCGTAGCCCTACACCGCTGCTGGTCCGACTACCATGTTCGCCGAACCCACGTCGAAGTCCTTTGCCTTCCCCGCAGCAGAATACTCTTTGCGATTGAGGAAGCAGCTGTCGCCAAATGGCCAGCTTGCCCAATTTCTTCGTCTGTTTTGCGAAATATCAAGGTGTGCGTGTGTTTGTGTGTAGAAACGGAGTAAATAGTACTGCGTTTCTCGATACATGTACTGCTATTTCGATTATCAGCATTCGATTGAAAGATCGCTGGAACACAGGAAAATATACGCGCGCGACTGCTAAAAATAAAGCGTGTCCTAGACTTGGAGGGGAAATGTTGCGTCCTGCTGATTTTTGGTCGGTTTCAGTCGCGGTTGAAGGACCGAGTTTTAGAGCATAGTATACTGCATTGGTCTACGCAACTCTCGATGCTATGTAGGCAAACATCTCCAGCGTGAATTAGGCACTACGCTTGACTGTAGGACTGGAACGCTTTTACTATGGAACCCGATGCCAACCGATATACTTATACTTGCAGACCTATCAAAGCGACCTTATTCCGCGTTCTCAGTATGTGTTTCCACCTGGTCGGAGAGTTTTGTTCTTTCGCATGTTCTTAACGCTCGGGACGGGATGCTGCAGTGGGCTTGTGCAGCCTACGTACACTTGATCAAGAGGAATAACAGGAAGTACTACAGTGAAGCGTACTACCGCATCCACGAAGATGTATGCTTATAGAACATCGAGAGTTGCGTGCACCAGTACACCAAACTCAATCTTTTCTTTAACGTATTGACGGTCGTGCTTTCTTGTTAGTCAACGGTTCTATTGACCATGTTGCTCTGCCTGGTGGGCTTAATTTGGGAACTTTGAGAAAAAAGACGGAACTGACGTACGAATGGCGACAAAGTCCTCTGACATTAGTCAACCAATTCCCAACTATTCCGCTCTACTTCCCACGCATAATTGACATGCAGTTCTTCACTTCCCAGCAGAATAGGCTCAAAGAAATGCTTGCCTGCAAAGTGTCGGCCTCCTAAATCGCTCAATGCGAGCGTCCTAAAATGTTGCCTGAATCTCCCAGCCAGCTTCTTGTCAACACAACTTAAGTTGCTCCGACGAATCAGAAATCATGGTATATCTCACGAAAAAGAATTACCACCGAACAGGCGGACGACGCACACAGTTCAGGAGTGTTGCATTGCTTGGGGAGCTCCGCATATATTATAAAAAAGAAAGAGTACAAACCGACGTTTTCCGTTGACTGCCACCACCTTCAAGCTATCACCAAGAAAGACGTGAATCCTTCACCTAGCATTGACGGTGCTTTTGATTACATACCCTCCGCGAAATACTTTATGTCGTAGACCTTCGGTAACGGGTAACAAAAGATATCACTGTGTCCGTCTGACAAAGAAAATACTGGTTACCTTACGCATGATAGACTCGGAGTTTAAAGTCAACTCGTTTGGCTTGTGTGATGCCACAGAAATATTCCAGCCCTTTTAGGACAAGCTCCTACGGGGTCAGAAATGAGACTTCTTTGTGCTAACCAGATAATGTTATTATTTTTGGTAGAACTTTCCACCAGCCCAACGGGCAGCTGGGAGATGTATTGGACTGCGTCCAACCGGGTGGCCTCACTTTATGCCCTAAGTGTCATTTTTGTGAGCCTTTGTGTTCTGACAACTCGTCGACAAGGACTTTCAGCTGCCAAATATTACTTTAAGCTTCTTTCCATGTACTCGATTCCGTTCGTCCTTCTCAAATGCTTAAGTGTCGTCAACAACATCATCCCTGATAATGGCCGTTCACGCAAGACGCAAGTTTTGCACGTCGCGCCATCGAAAGCCTTCCGTCCACGCGCACTATGACACGCTTGGTGTGCACTTTCTGCCCCGGAGTAAAATAGAAGGGCGTATCAGAGGAGCATAGAAGAAAAGCAAGAAGGAGCGGTATGAGGTTTAAATGTGTTAACACTTTTGGCTTACTTCACTCGTAAATCTTTCGGTTCGGTTAATTAATGTCTTTCTTCATTCTTTGAGAACTTATGAAATTTTTCCCCTTTCTTTATTCCAGTTTCGGTATAATCAACATTTTGCGTCCCGTGATGAGTACAACTCAGTTGTTGTTTTGTCTTTTCGCTTAGCATAAAATTTCATTCAGATTAGTTCAGCGGTTTTCTTAGGAGAGCATTGGTTCGTTATAGATGTTTTTGTTGAAATGTAGTTCTCGTCGGTAGCGATTAAAAGCGCCCTCTTAAGCTTCCTGCTACTCATTAGAAATGTTAGCCAGTTGATTAATTACGTACCGAGCATTGGCAAACGTAATCCAGGTGCGAGAGCAAGCTACTATGGAGTAGTATTACCTTGAGATACTTTATCTCATATTCTATGAACACAAATATCTTGTGAGAAATATAAAACATGCTGGTTTTTGTAAGTAGAGAGGAATAGCACGAGTGACTATCATGAAAATGTTAACCTTAACGTGTTTTCTTATTTCCCGATATTGCTCCGAAGGTTCCTGCTGGACGTATTTACTTTGATTCAATGCGTATTGTAATAATTTTTACTGCTCACATTTTCAAACCCTGACATGTTTTCAGCTGGCACCCATTCTATGCTCTATGTACAACACGTGCATTCCGCTATTTGAAGAGAGGAACCTCAAACCGGTAAGCCCTGCCGGTTCTATTGTATAACTTTTTTGAAAAATAGGCTACTGTCACTACTGTATTAACGTGAATGGCCTGAATCATTCTTCGCCTGGGGTACTCGCTGATGTGGCAGCAGCAGTCCAGAGTGAAAGCACATACTCTCAGCCAAATAGTTGTGCATCTTACGTTAGAACTGACCACTTCATACGCGCATCACTTTGTCATGGAGAGGGTGCGTTCTCTCTCCGAACTGGCTCAACATTTCTAAGTTCTAGCTGCATCCGCGTATGAACAGAAATTTGAAGCATTTATGTGTCATAACAGTGTTGAAATTGAAGGGCCTTCCTTAAGGTTCGGATTAGGTTGAAACTTATTTAGTAAGTTTTTCAAATATGTAGGCACAGTTTTTCACAGCAAAGCTTTGATATGACGCCTGAGGTCCTATAGTCATTGCTGAAACTGATGTCAACGTAGATTCTTTATTATATTCAAAAACGTGTAATCCTAAAGCATTTGATTTTCTGAAAAACATGTCAAACCTTCGAACACAGCCTTCGAGCAACCATAATATATCACACCACCCTCAGTTATGTGCTGTCGTATATAACACGTTAATTTTCGCAGAGCGCAATTCTTATGGTTACGTAATTGTTTTCATTTGAACGCGCATTTTGGCAGCCTATTGCTAAGGAGTGCTTTCGGAAGTTGTGTTCGTGAGGAAAGAAGTTGTCCTCATAAATACGTAGTTGAGCTAGAAAGTTTTCAATAAAGCTGCCCTGATACAATTTTTATTGAAGCCTGGAAATGAACCTATGGAAACAGACGAGTTAAGAATTCCTATGGAGCGAGAAGTACTTCAGTGCCTTAAGGAGAACTGCAAGCATGGGCAATCAAGGAAACCTTTTCATCCCCATTGCGGTTTTCTCGCTCCTTCTTTATTGTTTTGCACTGAGAAGGCTATAGCAGAATGAAGCGTGCCAACAAATTTTTGGTTACTGAACGTGACCATTGCGCGTAGCTCCAACTTGATTTTGCATGCTAACGAAGACGCCATTACTTCAGATTTTGGTGCCTACCACGGGCAAAGTTCAGAGTCTACCGATCAAACTACACTGGATTGCACGGTGTCTCATCTCCTTGCTCTGCTGCACTGCACTAGAAACCTGGGCGAGGCTGTATTTTCTCCCGTAGAGGGACAAGGAGCGCATTTCCATTGGCATTTACCTCTACAGCAATCGCGCAATTAGAGAGGGTCAGCAGAAAGCGCCTATCTGTGTTCGTTCGTGTTGCGAGTGATGGGTGCCGCACTGCGGACACTCGTTGAAAGGATTATGCCGTAACCAGATTCGCTCGTGATGGCGAAACGGGCTCCAAAGTGCACCACTCGGGAAGCAGCCGACCGTTGCCGGTCGGACATGGGCGTTCGGTCAGCATATATATATATACATACGTGTGTGTGTGTGGCTCTGCTCGTATAGTATGCCAACACAAATCATGGCTGCGACTCAACCACAGTGCCGGCAAATGTCATATTTTACCTTGGCGGAACCCCTTGCATCTGGGTTTTCATCTGGAGCCCCTTGCAACACATTCAAGGAGCAGTTCCGTGATTTTTCTGACAATCGGTCGGCTGCTTCCCGCCAAGAAGCACCTAACGGCATTTGCCCAGACGTCTAGCAAGCCTTTCCTGTCGTACATACCAAACGTGGAGGATCTCTCTCTACAACCCCAAAAGGACGTGTCAGTGGCTGACAACATCGTCTACATTTTTGAAGGTTATCACATATGAGTATCTGCTTGTCTTCATTAACGTGACCACTATTGACAGTGTGAACAAGGAGTGCCGGAAAGTAAAGCATGCGATATGCAGAGGCATATCGGCTCACGTCGAGCTTCTGCCGAAAGCCGTTGCAACATCGTCCTGGGATGCAACTCCTTCTCAACAATCCACATCGGCAGAAGTGACGCGCATCGTAAGCTAAGAGCTGGAGGCCGCTTATACGAATTCCTATAATTCTGTTCACCATGGTATCCGGCCCCTCGAAGACGGCTGTTTGAGTGATCCAGGCCATTTCTAACCAGAAATTTGTTAACCCTGGCGCCTTCTCTACTGTCTGCTATGAACACTACTGACGCCACTCTATTCTATGCGGGCAGGGCTCGTTATGGAAACGCGTCGGAATGGAGAACAGCCTCTAATAAATGCATTTGTTGGCGCTACAGACGAGCTGGACATATCGTTTGCTATGGCCGAAGGCAGTGGCCCTCTCAGTTCTCTAGCTGATTTCCCACTTACTCTGGCCCCTTCTGTACTACAAGCCGCTATCTGCTAGGCATCAAATCATCTGCAACCAATGCCTCTGAAAAAGCCACCCGGTATGCCCGGTCGCCTCCACCGCATCAATGAACATCTCGTTCCCCAATTCACCGCCACCCTACTTCGCCGTCCTTTAGCAGTAAATTTTCGCAGAAAAACTATTCGCTGCGCAACTTCTGGAGGTGAAGCTTTATTGTTGAATTTGGTCCAATATCCTCTGTTGCCCTTATGTGCCGACCGGAACACATTTCATATGCGCGATGACGGCATACCTGTCAGAGCTTTCATTGCCTGGGACAGACGTCTCTGTCATGAGTTCCAGTTTTTGTGGTCGCATGAAAAGAACATCCTTAAACCTCCCATATGACCCGAGTTGTACGTCTCGCTGGCGTTGGGGCGCTCGCTGTTGGATGTGCATAGCTCCGGTTAGCGTGGTTGATCATCAGGTGGTCGGTATTGTTACGGCCCTTGCACAGTGGCCTCGCGAACTCATACGTTGAATTGAATTTCTTTTGGCCAATTCCGCTCACATTTATTGCTCCGCTGGTGGCCCGCACCTTGAACTACCTGGCCAATGTGATGCCAGAGACCCACCTCCTCCCTCTGGCCTACAATGCAGTGAATTTGTTCGCTTACCACAGAAAACCGTGACCCATGTCACATTGTCACGTTCGCCAGCTGTTCCAGATGGTGAGTTCTATTGACACCTTTTACAGACGTCGCGCTCACGCATTGTGTCGCTGCAACATACGAGTTCCTGAGCAGTAAGGCTGATGAACCTGCCTTCCACTTGTAAATTTTGGCTTGATCAAGCAAGTACTTAGGCGCTTTCCGTAGACCCCCTTTTCTCCCTGCAAGGCGATCAGCTAAAAGATTTGGTACCGGATGCTACACGCCCTCAGAAGGGCACTGTGACGCGAACTACTTACGGCAGCCAGGAAATTCATAGCATGATGACACTCCTTTACGCCTGAGCGTACTGATACCTTGAGACTGATTCTTGAGTCGTATCAATACATTTGTGACATAGATAATGGGCCTTTGCGAGATACATCCATTCTCGTGCATCGCATACACATAGGCAATGCCAGCGCCATTCACGAACGCCCTTATCAAGCACCTGCATCTGAGCGAAACGTCATCCAGGAGGAATACAACCAGAAGCTGGCGAAGGACATTGTCGAGCCATTCTCCACTCCCTCAGCGTCCCATGTTGTTTTATTTAGTAAGAATGGATCGCTTCTCTTTTGGGTGTACTATCGCCACCTGGACAACGTTACCACGACTCTGTCTCGTTGCCAGGAATTCTAGGAACCTTTCATTCTCTGTATGGTGCCGCTTACTTCTCTATTATGAAACTTCGATGTGGTTATTGGCAGATTGGCATGGACCTCACGGACATGATGGTATTTACCAGTGAAAGGGCATGCCTTTTGCTCTCTGAACAGCGCCAGCCGCATTTCAAATTATGATGGACTCTCTGCTTCACTTAATTTTGTTTTCGCCTACCTTGGATGAAGACCAAGAATGCCTCTCGCCGAATGTAGAGATGTTCTGCCATGCCAAACTAAAGCTGAATTAATTGAATTGGCATTTTGGAGTTGCCGCGTTACAATCCTTGGCCATAATGTGGACGTTGGCAGTGTACAACCTGAACCAGAGACATTCTACGGTGAAAGACCTTCCTGTACACGAATCTGCCAAAATGGCCACTGCTTTGTGGGGCTCTGTTCCTAATGTGCCGGGTTTCTCAGTGAAATTGCAATAATTCTCTAACCGCTCAAAAATCTTCTCAAACAAGACAATGCTTTGGCTGTGATCCTGCACAAACCACGGCTTTCTCCGATTTAACCACACTCCTCACAACGTCTTCCATTCTGTTCCACTTCGATCCATCAGTCGAAATCAAAGTCCGCTCTGATGAGAGTGTTTAAGGAATAGACGCGGTCTTGAGCCGACGTCAACGAGCAGTGAACAGCATCATCGCCTATGCCAGCAGCTTGCTGCATTGGGGTGAAATTATTCAATCGCGGATCGTGAGTTCCTCGCTATTGTATGGCCAGTTGCAAAATTTCACCGCTATCCATTCGGCGGGCAATTCACAGCAGATTCTGACCACCAAGGCCTCTGTTGGCTAGCCTCTTTGAAAGAGCTTGCATGCAGACTCACTTGATGGTCCCTGCGCCTGCAAGAGTACACCTACACGCCGGTATGGGGGACAAGGAACCCGCACACACAGGCAGATTGTTCCTACGAGTAGTTTGTCCACTACTGTGACTATTCGCGCCATGAATTCCTGGATTGCGTCTTTTCTGTGAGCCAGTTTCTTCACATCGCCAACGAACAGTGTCGGAATACCTACTGAAGATAAAGAACCAATTGCCTGCAATCCTCTTCCAGTGACGCCTCCTTGCGCATGTTCACCCTCCAGCATGCTACCCTTCAACTGCGTCATGTGTACCCTGGTGGTCTTGATCTTCACGTCGCTATACCATCTGCCCTACGCTCCAAATTTCATGCTGAGCTGCATGACGCCCCAACCACGGCCACGTTGTTGTCACTCGCAGACTTGACAGCGTACGACGTCACTTTTATTGGCCTACCCTAGCTATCTAAATGTGGCGTTATGTGAGCGCCTGCGAGCTCCGTCCATGCCGAATGAAACTGTCTACGCTTCTTGCCGGGCATCTTATGCCTATTCACATCCCAATGAGCCCTTCACTAATGTCGGTTTAAATCTCCGCGAACCTTTCCTACATCTCCTTCAGGAAGCAAATGGGTTACTGTCGCTACCAGTACGCGACACTCTACGCAATAACTCGAACGGCGGCGAGCAGCTGTGCTACAGACGTGGCGTAGTTTTTCCTCCTGGACGTAATTTTAGTACACCGTACCCCACGTCGATTGTTGACTGACCAAGGCCGTACTTGCCTGTCTAGAGTCATCGACGATATCCCACGCTGCTGTTATATGCAGAACAAGATCACCACGTCATACCATCGCCTACCTAACACGCTCACGAAGCCCTTGAATAGGACCTTAACAAATATGCTTTCAAAGTATGTACCTGCTGACACATTTATTGCGACCTTACACTGCCAAACGTAGCATCCGCACACAATTCCTCCAAACCCCACACTGCTGGATGTTCTCCCTTTTTCTTTTCGTTCGGGCGTAAATGAACTTTGCCACTGGGCCAATTTCTTGCTTTCATTGCAATTTCTTCTAAAGAACATGAACGCACCGCGATTGCTTGGGATCATTAGGCATCGCAAATGGCACGTAGTTGACTTGCTGCTTCCCAAGAATAATGGAAGCCGCTTTGCGACCAGCGACACGGCGACGCACGTTTTGTTTCGGCTGCCGTCGTGCTACTTTGATCCCGCTTCCAACGTGTGGCCCTTTCTGAAAAACTTTCCTCGCTACACATACCCATAGCACGTCCATCGACAAGTGTATGAGGTCATGGACGGAACTGCGTCCTGCAGTCCCACTGCATCTCGGTTTCGTTGTCCAGCGAGGTTGTCGATGTTTCTAAACTCAAGCATCACCACCCTTCCTCTCCTGTGGGTCCTTAGTAGCGCTGGGTCGGTGCTTTCGCTGTCGGGGTCATGCTACGTGCTACTCGAAGAAGAAGACGCCGACCCTGGGATTTATTACGAAGGACACATTATTGGACACTGCCAGATGTGATGACGAAGTGCCCTGCTCTATGTGGGGTGGCTTCCATGTCGCCCAGTGTTTCATACACTCCTAATGAATAATGAATAATGAATAGTTTCCGTACTCGGTTTCTGCTTGGTATTTGTAGGTATATATGCAGGTATATTAGACGGAACAGTTGTCAGTCACCAAGAGCACGTCTATCATGATGCATATGTGCTTGTGTATGTGTATAAGCACATCATTAGAATAAATATCCCTGCTGCAATAATAATACAATGAAAAAGATTGCGGAGGAAATAGTTTTGCCTTAGAGAACTATAGCTATTTAAAGTTGCAGAAAAAAGGGCCGCTATTTTAACTAAGCAAAACACGACGTTCGTTTTCATTTACCAAACAAGCTACGCATTATTATTAACAAACACAATATATAAAAACAACGCACTAATTAACTTTTCAGGCCTGAATAACATTTGTATTGGTGTGTTAGGTGATGGTTTCCTCTATGATTCTTCGTCTCCTATGTTCGGTGATGATGGCGGTACACAGTGGTCATGTGATGGAGCTCATTCGACAATACAGTATGTACATCGGTGAGAGCAGTGCACAAAAGCGATGACAAAAAGAGTGTGTTCCCTGACGAACTATGGCAAAACCCGAGCTTATGCGCCACTAACACTACAATTTCTTGAGTTAGCAACGCCAGTAGTATTGATACAGTCGCAGCATGAAGGACACTTCCAAAGGAAAGACCAACAACGAAAAAGTACATTCATTTTGTACGTGTAGCGAATGCCTGAATGTTGTTTCGGGTTATAATTTTTCGGTGTTGTTCGCCTGCAGCGACAGGCGCATAACCTTAATTGAACAAACGAAGGGAATGCAGCGCTACAGGAAATGGAGTAGCAAAAAATAGGCGATGGACGCTTGCACGTTTACTATATCAAGGCATATGGGAGCCGTCTCAGGCGACTTGTAGAGAGTACACATGGTATATGTATCGATAAAGCACAAGTCAGCTCCTTGAGCGAACCTGCATGAATGGGCGACATTTCACAAGGAGGGCAGTGACTGTAAATGAACGACCGAGGTGCCAGTGTGCCGTAAGTGAGTTGTGGGAATGATTTTATCTGAAGGAAACAGTGCTGTACTACACATTACAATTATTTCTTTTAGGATCCACCCGTGCGCCGGAAGGCGTTCTTGTGTGAAGAATGTGTAGCGTTGTGCTACAAATCCGCAGTACTTATTCAGGCGGGTACTTCGTCAAAAAAGAGTCTAACGTAGGAGCTCCCATAATACATCCCATCAGCTCTGACGCATTCAGAAGAATTGCGGTGAGTGTGTTTGTTGGCAGCCAGGTGGCAGCCTCCAACGCACTGACAATATTGGCATGTCGGAGATGTCACAGCCATCTACATAATAATGTCACGTAATACAGGATTGAAAAATGCGATGGAAGAGTCTCGTGGACAAAGAACTGCGCTTGTAAACACTCTAATGAATCGGTCACTTAGATAAACATGTCTGAGGGAAGTGAATTTAAAATTTAAAGTAACATCTGAGAACATGCATAACACATGAAACAGAAGGTGCCGGACGAGCATTGCCCTCGCTGTTCAAGAAATGGTGCTGTCATAGAAGCAGCACGTGAGTTCCCAGTGACTTTGCTACAGACCTTTTACGCGATGTCCACAGCACTGTGCTCTCGCAAAAAAAAGAAAAAAAAGTAAGAGACAATGGGTTCGCGGGGTGGCAACGAGGTTCCAGTGCAGAGTACTGAACCTCGTTTCTAGGGTGTTCTCGCGTTCCACATGGGTTTGCAAGAACAAACTTCATTGCCTGGAACGGGATGGGCGACAATTGCATGCTTCCGTGCCTTCGCCACGAGCGCGTCTTCGAATAATGCAATTCAACATTGGTGAGGGAAATGCCTCGACAGAATTCCTTCGAGCAAGTTTACGCGACTGTAGCTTTAATATTAGTAAACTGCACGTGATATGGGTAATAAAACCGAGAAGCGTGTCCTACTGTGACATATCTTATCTATGTACTGGTGTAGCCACATCACGTGGTAATCTAGTGCTGTTTAAGTACGGCCCTTCATTCGCTTGAGTATTCGGCGATACGATCGCTTTACGCTGTGGCCCCCGGTGTTGCCCGGTATCTCATTGCAGGCTTCGGCAAAATAAATGTGAAGTCCTACTGTTTGTTAACAGCGCCCTTTGCATTTCTTGTACGACCGCGACCATATGTGTAGAAATGAGCAAATGTGCAAATCTCTGTGCAGGTATCCATACAATTGGGGCATTTTCTAAAATTATATTTCACACCTTGTGCTGGACACGCCTCCTACGACCAACACATCCCAAACATGCACTGTATTTTTGGTAAACTAACTTCGCATCTATGGTGTGCGCTCTTATGAGAGCATTGTTTAATTTCTGTGCAGGAAAGCTGTACGAACCGCACAAAACATAAAAGCGTGCCTCGGAGCACGCGACCGCCTATAGAGCCAACCCTAGCATCACCCGCGAAATCGCAGCTGGAAACCCGTGTTCAAAGTTGTCCGTGATAGGCAAGTTTGTTACTGTGCTTTATGTGCCCCACATCAATAGAAACCGAATGGCGTGAGAGAACGGTATCATATCCTTAGTAACTGGTGACATCGCGCTTCCGCATAGGTGCGTCAACGAGTGAAGTTAAACTTAGCGTTTATTCCTGTAAAGACGTGAGAGAAATAAATGGCAATAACACTGTAATGCCTTTGCCTAGTAGCATATGACTTAGTGATTTCGGTATTCCAGAATATAACACGGTACGAAGCAACGTTAAGATGGCGACTCGAAGACTCGTGCCAAGGAAGGCACAAGAATGCGTTTGCCGTGCTAAGAATAGCGCCAGTCAGGGACTGCGCAGAATCGTGAGTGTATAACTCGCCGATAGAACTGTAGTCGACATCTTCTATTACTTGGTCGAAATGACCTGGTTGTCATAGCAGTTCGGCGTGTTTAGGAATCGGAGGCACAGTACGAAGTTCACGAATAACGTAGAAAAATTCGTTTATACAATCGGACTATCCAGTTGGCGGCGTCTTTTTATCCAGCGCTGGCGGCATCTTTTGCTGGCAGTGGAACAAGCTCTCTAAGTTATGTTGGAGTGGATCTTTCACTGGAGTAAGCAGAAATCCCAAAGCTTCTGCATCAGGTAAATTTTATCGTGTTGTAGACGAGTTCATCAGCTATGTCAACATTTGTGCGTCTTGAAAAATTAGCGCGCATTCTTGAATTTTTGCTATGGAAACACACATGCCAGGCTATTTTTGTTGTTCGCATAGAGGAAGGATGGACGGTCCCGTGATAATCGGCAAGTAATCGCAATATTGCTGAAGAATGGTCCGAAGACTGGAATCATTAGGAAGAGGTAAAATAGCATAACCTAAATTGAGATAATAAACAGGCTGTAGGACTCGCTACCACGCAAGCAGCTTGGTGTTTGTTTAAGTAGCCCATCGTCACCAATGTATGAGCTGCAAAGACGTCAGAACGGCTAAATATAATACAACATCCTTTGAACCAAGAGCAGCTGATAATCACAGCTTGATATCTCAGCATCCGTGCCAAAAGCTTCTTTGGTTTGCTTCACATTGTCCCCTCCTCTTTGGATGTGCCGAAATAGTGCCCATTTGAAACCACTGAAAGACTTACCCGTAATGTTAGCATTCTGGAGCCGACTTCATTTTATAGTGACCATGAGCACATACATGAAGCATCAGAAAGTGGATCTGATCACAGATACCTTCTATAAAGACAAGGACACCTCGGAGGGTGCAATAAACATGTCACTACTTTCAAGTGCGGTTCCAAGTATGGTTGAAGGTGATGAATTCGCCTTGTGCTCAGGTGAAAAGATAGGGAATATCTAGATAGATAGGGATATGGAATGCATACAGCTATGTGTTAGCTTCCGCTCAAACCAAAGGAAGAACTCGCGTACCTTTTGATGGACATGAGAAACTCACAAATATGTAGCTTTCTTTAGAAAAGCTGCAACTCCAAGATGTGTAATGGTTGCACCTAGACGTGATGAACGCAGTTATTGGTAGTATGCTGTAGCAGAGATGGAATGGATGGAAAGAGCACTGTCTTGAGGCATGTGAAATATTTATCGCACAGGAGACGTTGAATGCAGATGATGAACGGTGAAATTAATAGCAGTTTCTCAATGGGACCGCTATTCTTCCGGGAGTTCAAATTTGTTACCATTAAAAGCGAGGACGCTTCCCAGTTCTTGATCGCGCTGCCGGATTGTAGTAAATCTTGACCACCAAGCCTCCACAGTTGACTACTCGTTGGGCCGAATAAGTGCCGGGCTTCGGAGTTAATTGCCAGTGGCCTAAATTAGTAATGGCACAACGCCGCTGTGAACAGGTGCACGGACGCAGCGGTTGACAGCTGTTTCGAACCATCAACATTGAAGTGATCAACAACATGAGAAACAAAAATATTTCGTTTTTAGTAGGAAATATATAGCTCTGTGTTCAGAGAACCTAGTAACATTTACCTGAGAGCAAGCACTACAGGTCCTGAACTTTCTGCCTTTATTTGCTTGTAAGTAATCCCTGCTGACAGGTAACATATGTGAAACTTGTGTTAGTTTCAAACGTTAGATAGGACGAGTATTGCAAATGCAATGCGGACGCCTAACCCTCACTGGTGCACTTTACAATAAACGTTCAGCAAGGCACGTACCTACGTTAGGTGGACTGCATTTTCAGCCTTCCTGCCAAAAATGAAAGGAATCCAGAAGCGGGATCGCGCCTGTGCCTTCCCGATGTCTTTTACCAGAAAAAACGCATTAAGGACGTTTTAAACTCGTATGTTGTGAAAACGTATCTTGACGTCAGCCATCACATTTCAACAACAGCCATCTCAATATATACTGTGGCTTATAGACACTCTTTAAATGACCTTTTTTATAATAACAATAGAAAAATGGCCTGACAGATGAGATCTCGTGTGTACAATTATATTGTAATCGATACACTTTGGATCGAATGCGACTTTTGGCGTTCTTGAAAAATGAAAACCAAGATGGCTTCATTATTCTTGGCAGTGTATGATTTGTGAATAGTTTTCGACACGCAGGCTCCGTTTTATTTGATGCTTTTTTTATAATGAGTCGCAGAGTTACACTGTAAAATGGTTCACTTCTGCAAGCAAATCTCAGTTCAAAGATAACTACTGAGCAGCATTCTGTACCGCTGATATACAGTGCTGTTATTTCGCAGGATATATCGTATCTGGCGATGACAGTGTTGAACTTTTATTATCTCTGCAGGGGTAGCGTTTCTGTTAATACTGAAGCCGGCTTCTCAGTTTCATTTATAAGTAACCCGATGATGCCTTCAGACTCTATATTGGGGCACAACAAATTATACGGCAAATTCCCTCCATATCTAATGTGTGTTACATTGCTATATTATTGGACCAGAAAATTGAAATAATGTCTATATTAAATAGCAATGTGGCTAGAGTATTCTGTTGCAGCATTTACCGATTTCTCTATTACGAATAGGAACTTTAGTATCATGGTAAGAGAATACAAATAATTTGTAACATAGTAAATACAGATAGCGGGCTTAATATATTCATTCTCACAATACTACATAGTAAAATAAACCAAATTTGTTGATTACAGGTACTTGATTGTAGCCTGTCTATGCAGAAGAATAAGGTATGTATTGGTGCCTCTTTTTCTTCACGTCAACAAAAACGCTCTGCTCTCCTTTAGGTTAAAGTCCGGGCAGCATTAGTGATTATTCATCACGGAAGCAGTACAATCAAATCGTGCGCTATGAACCACATTTTAAAACAGAGAACGGTAAACAATTGTTACTGTCTTGGTTGCTCAGTTATAGACGTCAATGGCCAGTGAAACCAAACTTACCAGCTATGATCGTGATCGCGCTAGTGCGATTAACACACCCCTATTTTAGCACGCTAGTAAAATTGCTAAATTCGAACTCTTCGAATGCAGCAATCTGAGCTTGCTTTGCAATATTAACGTATCCTTTGCTTGCCGTTACAAATGTCACCAAAAATAGAAAGAGGGCTATCTCAAGGGGCTGTCAGGACCTCGACAGGTACCCTTGCTGTGTTGAAGTCTAGGCCACTGGGCTGGAAGGAAAAGCTCACTGCTCCAGCAAAATTCTTGTTAATCTGGCTTGTTCTTATGACGATATAACACAGCAACCTCGCAAATACGGGACGTCGATTGGAGAAATTGACGGCACGGACACAATATTTTTTTGTTTATGTACTTTTCGTGCCATACTGGAGCTTTTTGCCTTAATACCTCATCACTGGTGGTAACGCGTTGTCAGACCTACCTAGTCATCCCTTCTCTATTATTCATTACAGCTCTTAACCCGTGAAATGTTGCAAATAATGTCTAATTTCTATCTACATGCAAGATGCGCTAACTCGTCATTGCTGTATAGTCACCTATTGCGCCGCAGCGTTGTGTTCCTACAGCGAAAGCTGTATATGACTAAGATTCCGTAGTTTTTTCGTAGGCAAAATGAACAGATTAGAGCGCTCACCGAGAAAAATAGTGTAAAGTCAAGGTTATTGCAATATATAAGCAGGAGAGGTATTGACGGTAGAAATAGCTGCGTTATCGATGCGGCGGAAACCCACGCGTAGAACATGCATGCGAGGAGCGCCGGAGGGAACACCAACAAGAACACAAACGGCGGCGGCGTGAAATGACCACAGACGAACAACGTTCCCGCGATTCTTAAGGAAAACAAAAATCGCAAGCCCGGGCAATCATTCCACTCTGTGAAGATGGAATGGCAACGGAAGAACTTTGCTTTTCGTTCGCGAGCTTTGACTGTCGTCAACTTTCGCTGCCATTCGATCTTGACAGAGGGGAATGGCTGTTATTTTTACCTTGTACATTGTGCGTAACTAGAGTGGTAGAGAGCCGCGTCTAAAGAGAAACAGCGAGCTATTCTGTGATCACGCCCTCTCATCCTGCTGAGAAGAATGGTAAGCTCCATGCGAAAGAAATTCAATACATAAAAAAATGACATGGAACATTAAAATTGAAAGTGTGTTCGCTTCATAAACAAATGTCCGCTGGAAATAAAAACAAAAACAGTACACAGTATACCGGCTGAAATAGTAAGAAAGAACGCTACGCCATTTCATTTCTGAGACTTCAGGTTAGTTTGCAGAGACAATCGCTCTTGTAGCCGATTGGTTTCACCTAGCGATATGTCATAACTGTGTTCGAAAGCTATAGTGTCTCAATAAAACCGTTTTATGAATAAATCAGCATACACGTGCACAAAAACAACTGAACCATTTCTCACGCTTGTTAAGGTAACCACTGTAGTATTTTCCTTAAGCTTGAGGCATATGATGTGTGTCTGTGTAGTGGCGCTTCGTATTGCTGCTTATATCTTCATACCTGAAATTAATATTTCCCCAATCAATGGTAGGCATTTCTCCCAAGGATTGAAGACAATCCTTGGGAGAATTATAACGTGCAAGGGGTCATATGAAGAGAGCATGAGCACGTGAAAGCCGGCCTATGAGGCGACAGGATTACATCAAGTCATACATCAAGTCATCTCAAGTCATAATCATCATCATAAGCCAGGTAACGCACACGGCACTGCAAATTCCTGTCCCATAATTCTCCAACTACCCCATTCATCTACGAATTGCGGCCATGTTGTGGCTGCAAACCTCTTAATCGCATCCGCCCACCTAATTTTTTGCCGCCCCTTGCTATCCCCTTGGAATCCCTTCCGTAGTCCTTCATGACTATCGCTTATTTTCTGTCCTCATTACATGTCCATCCCATGCCCATTTCTTTTTCGTGGTTTCTTGGGTATATCTCAAGTATATGAAGCCATACCAACAAAAATATTATAGGGTTTTTCAACCCAAAATCCCGATTTGATTATGAGCCCGCCATAGTGGGTGAATCTGGAAATTCGGAGCACCTGCGGTTCTTTAACGTGCACCTAAATGTAAATACACGGGGGTTTTCGCATTTGGCCCAATCGCAATGCGGCTGCCGCGGCCCGGATTCGATCCCCCAGCCTCATTCTTTGGAGCCCAAAGCCACAGCCTGTAAGAAAGCGCGGCGGTTAAGACGAACAAAACAATCTTAGAGACATCCCTAGAGAACTTCCAGGGATATTGGCATTATGTAATTTTGCTGGATGAACGAAGACTTGACTTAGGAGTTCACGTGATAAATCACTTTGGTCGTTGTTTCTAGGGAACATTTAGTGATCTGTCACCGGTTTCTGAGCGCCAGTCAGACAGACGTGCCCACTTTTGCCTAGGCCTACAACATATGCGGGCAGTACCTCTGCCTCCAGCTTCGCGCCGACACCATGAAGCTTTGACTGAAAACGCGTGCATATTGTGTGCTTTATTGTCACTTAGCAGTGACGGAGAATAACAGAGCGGAAAAACTGCGAAGGACAAAACTAACTTTTTCTTGGGCGAAATTGTTCCCACAAAAACAAGTTACATTCAAAGCACACCAATAGCGGTGAACTCGGTCGGCAATCGTCGAATGTGATCAGCGGGTCAAGCACCTCGGCTTTTACACATCAGTCATCGAAGGTTGCAGAATAATCGCTGATGCCCGCGTGTCTTCCAGAAAGTCCTAGACCATTCGCGGCGCCATACATGCAATCGGATTACACCGGCTTTGGTGAGAAGTTACAGCGGATAGAACCATCGATAATATTCCAGAAACTTTCTATACATGCAGGCGCATCCTTCGCTGAGCAATAACATTTGTCAAACGAAGGAACATGATCACTCGATAAGCAAGTATACCTGTAGATATATATAACACATACTGCATGCATCTTGGGCACTTCGAAGGGGATGCATTAGAAGTGACACAGCGTCCTTGCGGGTATAAGGTGAGGAAGATGTGCAAAGTCCGTACTCTAAGCCCAGAATGCAGTGATATTTTTTTGCGTGAATGTCCGCGAATAATTGTACCGACGAGAAAACGGTAGTAGTTAAATAGGCAGGGGACTGCTCCGTTGAGCAGAACTGGCGCTATGTCACTTGCATTCGTGCGACAGCTGCACACAGCAGACCTCGCTGATAAGATTTCGCAGTCTTGGCATGCACTTCAGCGTTATGTTCGACGCAGGCTTGAGCATTACAGACTCAAAGCACTGCGCCTATGAGTATATTAAATTCAACACTTGTACGTTTCCTTCTTTTTTCGCAGAGTTCTTTACTGTATACAAAGCTGCACTTGCCTGTTGAGTACACCTACACTGGAGAGAAAGTTTTGGTAAGTGCTTCAAGGTTTGTCAGCATCAGATAATGCATCTATATTCTTGGAGTAAATGTCAAAAAATGTACGCATGAAATCAAAGAATGAAAATTATACGACATGCTCCATTTGGTAACTCTTCTAGTTGGCTGTTCTAGTTGGCTGTTCGGGTTGCTTCTATATTCAAACGGTTCAAACCTACCTCATAGATAACATCGAATCCCTGCAGAAGCGTGCTGCTCGTTTCATTTTTTTAGATTACTCACGTTTCACTAGCGTCACAGTGTGAAACACTCGTGCTGGTCTTGATAACCTTTCTCATCGTCGCAAGCTTGCTCGCTTAACACTTTTTCTCAATATTTACCATCATCCGTTGCTTCATAACGATTTCTTTCAATCACCATCGGCGGTCTTTCCATGCCGTGATCATCCTTCCTAGATCAAACGCACCATTTGCGGCACTTCATCTTTTGCGAAATCATTCATACCTAAAAGAATTATTGAGTGGAACCAGCTGCCTGCTTCAATCGCAACTGAAATAAATTCGTCTAAATTTCATGAACTTCTAAAACATGAATGCGATGCGTGGCTTTTCTTCTAGTTTTGTTCCGTTCCCTCAATGTGTTTGATTTTTTTTGTGTGTGTTCTGTTTATTCTGTTGCGTTTTTTTCATTATGGCTGCTTGAGTGCTGCTGTTCTGCTATTTTATTCTTGTTGCCTATTCCTTTAATACGCTTCTCTAGATGTTTATAGTGTTTTTGTCACCCTCTATGTAATACCCTCGTTGTGAGGGCCTTTAGGCGTTTCTTGAAATAAATATTGCCCGTAAAACTTTAGCACAGCTAAAGAAATGTGCATGAATCCCCTAAAAAAGCTATGTATTCGAGGCATGGTTTAAATAAATATGCGTTACACTCCGTTCATAATCGACGTGCAAAAACTTATATCTATAATTTTCTGCGTAACTCTCTCCGGGTGTCTTTTGTCTGGTGTTTCTGGCTACTATGGTGCGTCGCATGTGTTGAATAAAGTGGACTCTGGTTACAAAACGGAAATACTGTAAACTGTAGTAAAGACAGTTCTCTCCCTGTTACGTGGAGAAGCAGAGCAACAAGAGGCTGTGCCGACAATAACTGTAGAAAACGAAAAAAAACGCATGGACAGTGTTACGGCCAGGAGGCCACTTTCCAACAGATTGCGCTCCCTTAACCAGTAATCAGTCTGAATGACCGGATTTTTGCACGAACTTTCAATATATGTTATAAGGAACACAATAGCTTTATTGGTGAAATATGTATGTTATGTGAGCGGCTGGTGGTAGTAATGGAAAAGGCTCCCGCAGTAAAACTTGCTCTACTCTGTTTTGCTACGCTCTTGCTAAACTCTTTAGCAACGTTGTGTTGCGGTCACCACAAAATATTTTGAAGAATTTTTCGAATAACGCTACTAGTTTCACGAAGATGAGGCAGTGCTATTTCAGCAGATGAGCTTAACGCAAGCGATGGGAGCAGAAAGTTTTAACAGGTCATACGCGGCTATATATTGTGCTGTCTGGAGGCAGCCCTACCTCAACAAAGGGAGGCTAATATTGTGAGAGAAAGTCAATACTTTGTCCACCAATGCCACTGTGGATTGAACTAAGCTAAACCGCGATATTCGGCCGGGACAGGCAAGCAGTAACCACGGCGCCATCGATCAGCCATTGTACTTTGCAAAACACGAACCGTTTTGAGAAGCGTAAATTCTTAGTAGAGGTTAAATATACTTTAAATAAATTATAGAACAACTTTTCGTGCAGGAACCACAATCTGATTTAGAGGCACACCATAGTGGGTAACTCCAATATAATTTTTTTACCAGCCTGACTTCTTTACTGTGCAACTAAATCAAAGTCCACGCAGCTTCGTTGCCTTGCAATGCTAAATGCGGGCGCTTTAACTGGGACCAAACCCACGACCTCCAGCTATCGAGCGCAACGCCATGGCCGCTGTGCTACAGCCACTGGTGATTGGCCAACAATGTGCATCGCTCTATGAAGCCAGCTGAAGGCGGAGCCAAGAAACGCTTTAGGGAAATTAACTGTAGTGATGAGCGCAATACAGAAACAATGATGGCAAGCAAACAGATATAGGAAGAAAAGACAGCTTGCCAGTCGCAGGAACTGAGCCATCATATTTCCGACTAAACGTGAGATACTCTACCAATTGAGCTATGGTGGCGACTATGATCCCGTCTACTTCACTGTGTATTTCAGTATATGCACTACGCCTGCCATTGGAAGAGTACGTAGTGCCCCCGCGCCGGATGTACGCCATCAACACAGGCGTCACCTAATACGCGATCCCTAAAGGGGCACATGGTCAATATTCCTGGTATGCTACTTCAAGTCATAAAAGCTGGTGGAGTCGAGACCCTCACCTGAAAGCGACGATAATGGGTATTGAGAGGCCAGATTTTTGTTAAAAGGTGTAAAGGAGAGCTCCTAAACCTATTGCATAATGTATGTATGTATGTATGTATGTATGTATGTATGTATGTATGTATGTATGTATGTATGTATTTATGTATGTATGTATGTATGTATGTATGTATGTATGTATGTATGTATGTATGTATGTATGTATGTATGTATGTATGTATGTATGTATGTATGTATGTATGTGGAAATAGAAAAATAGAAAGGAGGGCCTGCCCCCCACTCCCGAGCCATTCCTGCTTCTACAGCTGGACAGGTATATAGAAGGGATTAGGCAGTGAACCAAAGGAAATCCTAGGGGAGAGCAACCGCAGTAATTCTTAAAATCGCAAATATTAGGAAAATATATACAAAAGTGGAGGAAAGCGCGTCCTCCAATTGCAAGTACCGTTTGGCGCATGTTGCAGCTTTAGAATACCTGAATATATGGTTGTGCCTCAGATATGCGCTTTCAGTGATTTTTTCTAGGTGTGCTTCTTTAACGCACTCGAAAGTACCGGTGCTGGACTACAAGCTGTAGAAGACACCGCTGCATTTTTGCGGATGGCAGTCTTCGCATATGGATGGACTTGAAGGAAAATATATCTGAAACATGTGACTTTCACCAAACGAATTTGCATCATGAACAACTACGCTCAAGAATGAAATGTTACACTTGTCACATTCGGAAGCAAAGATGAATATAAAGGATTTAAAAAAAGGAATTCACACAAGAAGACTGAACGGAAGATAATAGTGCTCTTCTGGTAGTTTACATGGTGTTCCGTGCTATCCGATAATGAAACTTACAGAATAGTCATTTGCCTACCTATGAAGAGTATAATATAATGAATGTGCGAAAATGTAGCAAGCGATCATTGTAGATACGCGTATTGATAGTAAATGATCGTCTTGGACAAGGTTTACAGACAGTCCTTGGCCTATCTTATACGAGGCACGTATATAGATTACGTGTTACGCACGTAATGTTACGCAACTATACGTGTGCACGTGTTACGCAACTATAGCACGTATTACGTGCTATAGTTGGATATGTGCTGGTTCTTCAGAAGGTATAACAATTTTAAGTTAGGATGTTGTCCGCTTTCAGCAGTACCTACAAGTGCCTCAACAGAAGGTGCATGTTATAGGGAAAACTTTAGGTAATCCCACAGACAAACAGTTTGTATATATTGCTACGGCATGAGCCGGGCGAGGAGAAGAGGAAGAAGAAGTGAGCTGGTGCAGCCTCAGGACGCCATCTTGACTTTACCATCCATCTCGTCCCTTGAATAAAGCCGGTTTAACATTAACCGTAACAGTTTTGTGGTGGAGGTGCTGGGTACTTCGACCAAGACGACGGAGCTGCTGCAGCAAGTGCCACGCCGGAGCCGACGCCTCGCTCGACTGCCTCCAACACCAGTTGAGATCCCTATGTCCCACAGCAGCGACGAACAGCCTTCTCTGTCTGCTCCAGTGCGAACAACCGGCGCCTGGATGCATCAGATGGAGCCCCGCCCTTTTTCTGTAAAATTCGGCGAGGACGTGGAGGAATGGCTCACCCACTACAAGCGTGTGAGCAAGTACAACGGCTGGAACTCCACGATTCAGCTCGACAATGTGGTTCTGTTCCTCACAGACACGGCGCTAGTGTGGTTCGAGAACCATGAAGATACGTTCACAACGTGGGACAGCTTCGTTACTCACCTCACAGAGTGCTTTGGCGATTCCACCACGAAACGGAAGCGGGCGGAGCAGACATTGCTTCAGCGCGCTCAAGTCCCAGGTGAGACCTGTACTACGTACATAGAGGCGATCCTGAAGCTCTGCAAGACTGTCAATCCTCGAGTGTCTGAAGAGGACAAGGTTGGACACCTTCTCAAAGGCATAGCCGAGGATGTTTACAATTATTTAATCGGAAAGGAGAGTCTCGCCTCGGTCGCCGACCTCATCAAGCATTGCCGCACATTTGAGGCCTTGAAGCTGCGCCGTATCACGACAAAGTTTGGCAGGCTAGCAAATGTCACAACGGTGGCAAGCGTTGACGAAAACGACACCTACACCTTTCAATTTGACCTTGCGGCAACTATAAGGCAAATTGTTCGTGAAGAACTTGAATGACACACCAAAGGGGCGGATGTCGAACAGCTTGGTTTCGCTTCCAACCAACCTCAAGAACATGCATCTGCTCTGTCAGCATTGTCTGCCATGACAGGCGTTGCAGACTGTCGAGTTGATCAGCTGCGACAGCACCGACGTACCTTTCCCGACGACATGACGCACGATCAACGAACTCGTCGAGCTACCACCACGAATCAGAATTCGGAAGATCGCGTTTAATATTCGCAGCGTCCCAGGGTGGACTCCGAGGCATACAACGTCGATCGCGCATCTCCTGTACGTTACAGCTGTGGCGCCTCAAGACACATTGCTCGTTTTTGTCGCCGGCGCCGACACACAGCAACATATGGCCCACCACCAACTTGGCCTAATTTTGGACGTGATAGTTATGACGACCGTTGGCCGATAGACCCTGCAAACACCAGGCGCGCCACCTCGGAATACCTTCCGTCAGTATAGTAGAAGGAGTGGATCGCCAGCTTCTGACCGCAGCCTGACGCCCCCAACCAGTCGCCAACGCCGTTCACCGTCACCACGGCGACGTGCTACGTCTCCACCGCCGTCGGGAAACTAGCCGGCGCGGCCGATGGAGGTAAGGTCGCCGGACAGTCTTTGTATCTGCGAAATACTCCTCTGCCTATTATGATGGCGAAGAACAAAGTGCGTGTGTTAATTGATAGTTTACCTGCAACAGCATTAGTGGACACTGGTGCAACCGTTTCCGTCATGAGTGTGACTTTCAAAGAGAGGCTGGGTAGGAAAGTTATCTTCCCGTGGAATGATGGTGTGACGTTTCGTGGTGTCAGCGGAGAGTGCCTAGTTCCCCTTGGTATTTGTGTTGCAAGTGTTTTATTCGGAGGAGAAGATCTTAAAACAGAATTTCTCGTACTACCGTGATGCACTCACGATTTGATTCTCGGGATTGACTTTCTTCAGGATTGTGGGGCATCCGTTAACTGTGGCACAGGCGAAATTACTTTGAATAGCGCGCTTCTCGCCACCCTTGCCGACACATCCTTACCAGTGAAAAACTATTGTGTTGTTTCGAACGATTTGCTGCTACCGCCTTGGTCGCTGTCACTTATCCCTGTCAATTTCGCTGCTGCCGACCTTTCATAGTTTGACGCGCAAGTCCAGCCACTTACGTCGAGCTGCGCAAAGAAAGATGTACTTGTACCACGCTCTGTCGTGAGAGTAGTGAATGGCGCCTCCAATTAGTGGGCTTTCAATTGTTCTTGCGTCCCTGCCGTTCTCCCGCATGATATGAAGCTTGCTGAATTTGACGAGATTACTTACAGCTCCATTACAGTTCCAAGCGAGGAGGAGCAGTCTCATACTAGCGATCCCCAAAGAAGCATTTCTGAAGAGCATATCCAACGAATGATTAACAAGGCACTGCCCTCACATGAGCGCCGCGCTCTCGCACAAGTTTTGTGGGCACATCTTTCTGTGTTCGATTTCACACAAGGCGACAAGCAGGCTTCACTCCCGCGTTCTCGTACTCGCCACAGAATTGACACCGGATCTGCGCACCCCATTCGGCAAAAGCCTTACCGTGTTTCTTCAGCAGAGAGGACAGTTATTGCTGGAAAGGTGAAAGACATGCTGCGGAAAAGTGTTGTCCAAGAGTCTTCTAGTCAGTGGGCAGCACCAGTAATCTTAGTAAAGAAGAAGGATGGATCGTGGCGGTTTTGCGTTAATTACAGGAAACTGAATGCGGTCACCAAAAAGGATGTGTATCCGCTTCCTAGAATTGATGATGTCATCGACTGTCTACATTCTGCTGCCTACTTTTCATCACTGGATTTGCGATCAGGGTATTGGCAGATACCCATGCACCCAGACGATCAGGAGAAAACGGCCTTCGTGACACCAGACGGTCTTTATGAATTTAACGTTATGCCGTTCGGCCTTTGTAACGCGCCAGCAACATTGGAACGATTCATGGATACTATCCTCCGAGGACTTAAATGGGAAATTTGTTTGTGCTGCCTCGATGATGTGGTGATTTTTGGCAGCACATTGAGTGAACATAACAGCCGTCTCAATCTTGTTCTGGATTGTGTCAAACAAGCCGGCTTGATCCTAAATTCCAAGAAATGTCGTTTTGGAGAAACCGAGACGTTAGTACTTGGGCATCTGGTCTACAAAAACGGTGTGAGGCCAGATCCACGGAAGATTGAGGCAGTCAGCTCCTTCGAAGCACCGAAGTCAGTGCGGGGGTTGAGGAGTTTCTTGGGCCTGTGCTCGTATTTTCGGCGCTTCGTCCCAAGATTCGCCGACGTGGTGTACCCCCTAACATGTCTTCTCCTAAAAGCCGTCCCTTTCAACTGGACATCGGCTTGCGACGACGCGTTCCGTCAGCTAAAATTTCTACTAACATCAGGGCCCATATTGCGTCACTTCGATGCATCCGCACCTACGGAAGTGCACGCTGATGCCAGTGGCATCGGCATCGGTGCCGTACTTGTGCAACGTCATCAAGGAGCTGAACACGTTGTGGCTTATGCTAGTCGCTCTTTGACTAAGGCGGAACGCAATTACACTGTGACCGAGCAAGAATGCTTGGCAGCTCTTTTCGCTGTCCACAAATTTCGACCTTATATCTACGGACGCCCGTTCACTATCATTACTGACCACCACGCGTTGTGCTGGTTGGTGAATCTCCGTGACCCGAGTGGACGACTGGCACGTTGGGCTCTTCGACTGCAGGAGTGCGACTTCGTTATTTCCTACAAGTCCGGGCGTCGCCACGCAGATGCGGACGGTCTCTCCCGCCTTCCTCTGACGACGACGGAGTGTGACGAAGACAATTTTGATGACTGTTTCGCTCCCATTTCTTCTACATTCCCAGACTCGATGACTTTCAAAGCAGAGCAGGAAAATGATATTGCTTTGGAACCTATATTTGTAGCCGCATCGCGTCCTGGAGCCACCGGTCGATTTTGTGCCCGTGGCGGCCTGCTTTACAAGAACAATTATTCGGTTAAAGGCGCACGCTTCCTTCTGGTGGTGCCGCAGAGTCTGCGAACGGACATACTGAGAGCCATGCACAACGATGTGACCTCTGGCCATCTAGGATTCATAAGAACTTTGAACCGGACAGAGGAGCGTTTTTACTGGCCCAGAATGCGGGACACGGTCAAGCACTACGTCGCCAGTTGCGAACAATGTCAACGCTACAAGCGGCCTACGACCGCTCCGCCAGGTCTTCTCCAACCTCTGCCGCCGCCTCGCCTGCCATTTGAACAAGTGGGTATCGATCTTCTGGGCCCATTGCCCCGATCATCTAACGACAACGGATGGGTGATCGTATGTGTCGACCATCTCACCCGTTATGCGGAAACGGCGGCCGTGCCATCTTCAACAGCTGCGTCAGTTGCAACGTTTTTGCTTCGATTCATTATTCTTCGACATGGTCCCCCCCGTGTGATCATTAGCGATCGCGGTCGTCAGTTCGTTGCGGACGCCGTAGAAGAACTGCTTCGTCTCTGCAGTTCGCAGTTCCGTCATTCAACGCCTTATCATCCTCAGACAAATTGGCTTGTAGAACGTACGAACAGAACTCCAACTAACATGCTAGCCATGTACGTATCTTCCGATCACAAGGACTGGGATGACGTACTCCCCTTCATCACCTATGCGTATAATACTGCAAAACATGAGACGACCGATTACAGTCCTTTTTATCTCCTTTACGCACGTTCACCGCTAAGCTGCATTGACACTACACTACCGTTGGACTTTCACAGCGAGTACTCTGTTGCCAAGACGCTTTCTCTTGCCGAAGAAGCCCGGCGTATCGCTCGTCTTCGTACTGTGGCATCGCAAGACCGATCGAAAGAGCGCTATGACAGCCGACACCAGTCTGTCGCGTACGCCAAAGGAGACTTTGTGTGGTTGTGGACTCCGCAACGTAAACGTGGCTTATGCGAAAAGTTTTTACCCCAGTACACGGGCCCATTCGTCATTGTAGATCGCTTGAGTGACTTGACGTACGTAGTGGCACGCTTGACGTCGACTGGTCGTCGGTCTAGCCGGACCCATTTAGTACATGTTGCCTGTCTTAAGCGGTTTCACCCTACGCTTTCCGAGTGATTTGGACTTGCCCAGCGGGCTTCGTCTGGCAACCGGGGATTGCTACGGCATGAGCCGGGCGAGGAGATGAGGAAGAAGAAGTGAGCAGGTGCAGCCTCAGGACGCCATCCTGACTTTACCATCCATCTCGTCCCTTGAATAAAGCCGGTTTAACATTAACCGTAACAATATATAGTACACACTTTCTGAAAACCAGAAATTTTGCGCCAATTATACGACTACAAAGGAAATACACACACACGGGATACAGCAGCCATCGCCCCTATGCGTGTATTGTGAAAGACACGCCATTTCATAGCGAGTTACCGACTCTTTTCCGTGCATGGTGTCACTAGCCACTCATTGTGGGCTGACCCCGGATATACAGGGTGTTTCAGCGAACACTTGCAAACATTTTAAATGTAGCCTTTGGCAGATAGCTCAATTCTAGTTTATGAGCCGGTCTACTCGAAGCGGTGACACAACATGCACAAAAAATTTAAATTCAATATAGGCTAACTACCAATTATTCACTTATTAATATTTTAGGTAATTATGTTTTCACCCATAGTGCAATTTGGAAGCTCCAGCATTGTACTTCGCAAGGTGGATTCACTTGGGACGAATTCTCAGGACGGCAACAGTTTCGAGTTATGAATTCCCGAACTTTACGGAGAAATACATTGGCGTTCCAGTTACTGCGGTACTTCAGTGCATCAAACGACGTTTTTAAAACGAATTAATTGCCACGCGAATGCATTCTCCCCAATGTTCCGCAATTAATATCTCGAAACTGGAGCCATCCTGAAAATTTGTTCCAAGTTGATCCGGCTGGCGACCTCCACGGCTCGAATTTGTAAATTGCAATGTGGGCCATATGGTAATTAGAAACTTATTCAGTGCATTTTTAATATTTGTCGATTTTTCATCTCAATTTCTTCTGCATTTACTGTGCACCGCTTCCCGTAGACCAGCTCATCAAATTTCATTGTGGTATCTGCGACAGGCAACTTGTACAGATTTTCGAAAGTGTTTGCTGAAACACCCTGTATATAAGCGAAAAAAGATTCTAGCAAACGATCCACAACCCGATGCTGTAACGTTTCGACTAGGGGAATAAATACGAGACGGTTGAGTGAGTATCGAGAAGAAATTTCCTAGTGCAAGCCACTGCGTTATGGCGCATGGCGTGTTTTATTGGATTATTCATATTTAGGGACGTTCCATGCGATCTTTCGCGGTCGCCGCTAAATGCAAATATAAAAGCTGATTTTTCACACTTGAACACGACATTCGATGAACACGCACACAAGCTGCACGCTTTACGTTTTGGTTAGGGTTTCAACGTCAATTGGCGAATTATGCCCAGTCGCTTTCGTGCTCCAATCGCCATACAGGTGCACAGTAACATCTGTATTCTAAGACTGCTGATTAGACACACTTGTTTGCTGGAACGACTTGTAACTTGCTGAAGTGTTCACGCTGGTGCATGTGTACCCGGAGGGGCTCTTCACATCTGCGGTATAGTAAGCGACCAGCCGGGACCCAGTCCTTTCTCAGGTGGTCAAGGCGGTGTCCCAAGGGGAGGAATTGGTTCAACCGGCTTGTAGCCACAAAGCCCGCCAAGCTGTTCCAGCGTGGTTATCCCACAAAGTCTACGGTCCAGGGTTCTACAGTTTATCCACTTTGGTCATGCTGGCGTGGAAAAGACCAAGAAGGTGGCCGGTTCCCATGTTTCGTGGCCTAGCCTGGACCAGGACATCTCTCGCACGGCGCAGAGCTGACATATCTGTTAGGAGCATCAGCGGGCCTCACGTCTTATGAAAAACACCCCCTGGCCGTTTCCACAGAGACCCTGCATGTAGATTTTGGGGGGCCCTTCAATGGCCATTACTTCCCAGCTAGGCCGGAGGCAAGGTCTCGTACATTGAACTTAAAAGTTTTTTTGTTGGCGACAAACAAACTGCGTTAAGGGGGTGTAGAAAGCATGTGAGGCCCCCTCGGACATATTCTTCGTTGGCCCGCCAGGCTCGGTGGCCTGCCAGGATCAGTTAGGCAACTTTGGTCACAGCACCTAGTTTCTTTCTTTGTATGTTGCGTTGTACCAGTTATATAGTGCAATACCAACTCACCCAATCCTCAACCCTAGTGAGATGTGATTAGATAATGGACCCAAATATATCCTACAGGAAAACTACCGCACTTATTCTTAAAATCGCAGTGATTAGGAAAATATAAACAAATGTGGAGGAAACAACTAGCCGCCCGTGGGTGCTCAATCGGTAAGCACCTCCCGCGTCATCCTGAAACTGCCAATACGGCTTAACGCATATTGCAGCGTTAGAATAAGTGAATATAGTCTTGTGTCTTATATATGCAGTTTCTGCGATTTTTTTCTAGGTGTGCGCCACGAAAGCACTCGAAAGTGCCGGTGCTGGAATACAAGCTGTAGACGACATCGCTGCATTCACCCGGGTGGTAGTCTTCTCATATGGATGGACGTGAAGAAAGATACCTCTGAAGCATCTGACTTTCAAGAAACGGAATTTCCATCATTCACGACTACGTCCAAGATTTTAATTTGCACAGTTGTCGCAACCGGAAGCAAACATTATGGATATAACGGATTAAAAAAAAGAAGTCACACAGAAAGATTAAATGAAACATGATACTGCTGTTATCGTAGTTTACATTGTCTTCTCTGATCCCTGATATAGACAGCTACATAAATTACCTTTTACCTACCTATGAAGGGTATAATATAATGGATGTGCGAAAATGTAGCACGCAATCATTGTAGATGCGCATATTGTTGGCAAGGTAGTGAATGATCGTCTTGCACAAGGTTAACAGATTGTCGTGGGCGTATGTATACACGTGCTATTTTTGGATATGCGGTAGTTCTTCGGAAGGTATAAAAATTTTACGTTAGGATGTTGTCTACATTCAGCAGTACTTCCATGTACTTTACTAGAAGGTACGTGTTATACGGATACCTTTAGGGAATGACACATAGAAACAGCTTATAGATATAGTGCATAATCTCTAAAAACCAGATATATTGCGCCAAATATACGACCACAGAGGAAGTGCACAAACACGGCATAAAGGAGCCGTCGCCTGTATCTATGTATGTACTATCGAAGACATGCCATTTCTTAGCCAGTTACCACCTCTATTCTCTGTAGGTTGTTACTAGCCTCTCATTGGGGGCTCACCTCGGATATATATAAGCGAAAAATCATTCTAACAAATGCTTCATAGTACAGTAGCCCGATGCTCTAACGTTTAGACTACGGGAATAAACAGGAGCAGGTTGATGGAGCATCCAGAACATATTTCCTAGCACAAGCCAGTGCGCTGAGGTGCCTGGCGCGTTTGAGTGCAGTACTCATTTTTATGGGCGTTCCATGCGATCTTTCGCCGTCACCGAAAAACACAAATGTAAACGCAGATATTTCACATTTTAATGCGATACCCGATGAACACGCACATCAGCTGTTCGCTCACCGGATTGGTTAGGGTTTCTGCGTCAAGTCGTGAAATACGTCTCGGAGCGTCCGTGCTCCAAACGCACATACTGGTGTGCAGGAACATCAGTATTCTAAGACTGCACGTCAGACACATTTGCTCCCAGCTTGTGCCAGCTTGTTGCCGCACGTAGTAGCCGTGGCAGCACACGTCGGCGCGAGTTTTTTCGGAGAGGCTCCACATCCCTCACATCGCGCAAACCTGCTGTGCTTGTTAATTGTGAGAGCGCCAGCAGAGGGCCTCCTGCAGAAACGCTAATCACAATCGAGCAAGGAGGGCCCACAAAGCGCGGCAAGAGCGCTCTGTTCGGCAACATGCAGGAACAACGCACTCAAGCGTGTGTCATGCATGAGGCGGCTCGATGCCGCGGGCGCCAAGGCATGGCGCTGCGCAGCAGGGGACCGAGGTTAGGCGACAACAATGAGGAGACACTATATATATATATATATATATATATATATATATATATATATATATATATATATATATATATATATATATATATATATATATATATATAATTTTTGATGGAGTGAAAAGCAAAGGGGTGTTGGTAGTGAGTGGGTGGGTGCCTATACCGAGAATCCACTCCCCAGAGCTACTCACCGGGCATGGTCGAGGAGACTCCTCTTGGTCTCCTGGCCATCGTCGGCGAGAATGGTTTCCCACTACTCCCTACTTGTGATATTCGATCCCAACAGGAGGGAATTCAATTTTGGGGCCTGCTCTTGCATTCCCACGTTACGTGGGCTAGAGTTGGCATCCCCTCGCATCACGCGCAGTGGCCAGGATTAGCCGTAGGCCAGATGGCATGCCATAGTCCACGGTGCAAGTGGTATTTGTCTGAATTATTCTAAAGTCCCAGGCATGTTCTGCGTTCTAGACTGTGGCGCTCAAGGATGTCGAGTGGAGACGTCAAAGGATCCACTCGGCGTGTATAGGGCTGCCCTCTCGCTCGGCAAGTCAATTCTGGAGCGAGAGCATCTGCCCTTTCGTTGCACGCAACCCCTGCGTGGTCCGGTCACAGTGCGCTTCCCGGACCGTGTGACCTTGTATGCGTAGGGCACAGGCAGCTACTCTGCCTTACATGTAGGGTAGCCAACCGGACGTTATTCTGGTTAACCTCCCTGCCTTCTTCTTTTCTCTTTCCTCCTGCCTTACATGAACAGCCAACAAGCCACCTGTGAGTCAGCGAGGATCACAGATGGCTGGCCACCTGCGTCTTTGGTCTTTCTTTCTTTCTTTCTTTATTGATTCATTTAAGACAATGAACAGTTTGTCTTAGGGGACACGGCTAAAGGCGTTTTCGCAATTGCCATTGCGATGGCAGCTGTCTCCGCAATGCCTCTTTGGTCCTAATTGTGGCACCAATGTGGAATTTCGGTCGGACTGTAGTGCTTGCGCCCACTCTTATATGGCCACCTGGTCCCGGAGCTGCATCTGTGTACAGTGGGTCAGCAGAATTTGCAAATCTTCTTTATGTTAATGTGCCCGATGCTTCCGGCGGCCCTGGTGGTAAATGGGCTCATGCTTTGATAAACTGACGCCACTATGAACTTTTTGCTCATCGCTTGAGGTAGAGCCAGTAAGTCTTGCTCGTCTTGCACTTTGTTTCGCCGCGAAGATGCCCATCGGGAGTCCGATGGAGGCTTTGTAGGCCGTTCGTACCTGCTCCTGTTCTGTGTTACACAACTCCTGATAAGAGAGGCTGTATATAATGGAGCAGATGACGAAGGGGTGAACAATTCTGAATGTTTAGGCCTCGCTAAAGCCACTACGATGCTTCATCCGTATTCGTACTAGTCCATATGTTTGTTTGACTGCCGTTCAAAGAGTTCTGATTGTTTTATCTGCGCGTGCGTTACTTTGAAGCCGAATTTCAGGTAGGCCCACTGTTTGTGCCCCCATGAGATCTTTTCTGTCTAGCTGGAGCGAGGATTGCGGTTCACAGTGCCCTTTGCCACGAAACCTGAAGAATTTAGATTATTCCGAAGCGCAGGTCATACCGCCCTTAGGGCCAAACGGTGTACAGCTTGTATGACTTCTTGCAGCACACTTTCTTTGAGGCCCAGGGTTCCTTCTGGAATCAAAAGCGTGATGCCATTTGCGTAAAGGGTATGTCCGGTATTTGTTCCTGTCGTGTTCCTGCCCATATTGAAGAGCAAAAGGGACAGCGTTGATCCTTGTGGAGTTCCACGATTGGGCATCCGGAGAGTTTTAATGAGGACTTCTTATAGCCTAATGCGGCTTTTCGGCCCGTTAGAAAGAAGCGAATGGCTTGTAGGGTTTTGCTCCAGAAGCCGCATTGCTTAGTTCTTGCCGAATTAGGCCGTGTGCCATGCTACGCCACCACTCATGCTACTACTACGTGTTAGGCCCCTGCTGGAATGTTGTTGTTCACCTTGTCATGCAATATTAGGAATCTGTCTTGCGTGAATATCCTCCTGCTTAAAACCGTACATGTTCTCAGATAGGTAGTCGTTTTCTTCTAGGAGGTTAGTGGATGTATTAGTGTGACTTTTTCAAATATTTTCCCTAGACATGACGTCAGATATATGGGCCGCAGGTTTTGCACGCTGCGGGTTTTCCCGGCATCTTTTATAACAACTATGGACGCTTTATTCCACTGTGTCGGTAGCATCCCGTGCCCCAAATCTGCTCGGCGAGCAGTCCGTAAGCTTTTACAGATGCTCGTAACTAAGGTGCCGCAGCATTGCCTAAATTAGTTTGTCTTGCCCGGGGCTGTGTTCCGTTGTCCAGATCGCGCCGCCATTAAATGTTCGGCCTTTGAAATAGCAGCGTCCAGCGTCCCATTTGCGGGGCCATTGTTCTTGCGTATGACTGGAACCACGGTGGCCGAGCATATGTAATTCTCCCGAAGAAAGTTTATGAGTGTTTTGTTCGAGCCTTTGAACACCCGGGCAAGTGTAATTACGGTCCTGTTGGTGACCATATTCTATTATCCAGCTGTAGCATGCTTCGCAGTATTGCACATCGTATGTCTGTCATTATAGTGCTTCTCACAAGGTCGTAAAATTGTACCAAGTTTTTGGCTTCCAGCACGCTAGCACAATTGTTTGCCTTTAGAGTTAAGTAGGATATTTTGATTCTGAGTTTGCCTCTTTTAGTCTCTACCTTTTCCACCGTCCAGTGAGCTCCCTTGCAATTCCATAGGTGCAGGAGATGGGTGTCAATTATGGGCTTTTTCATGGAAAAACTGATGTACTTATAGGTGCTGCTATGAGCCTCAAAAATGTAAGCAGTCCACTTTCCCGCGTTGTTGAGCCTGATAATGTAGTGTAGTAGGCTGATAGGTGATTTTGGTGAGTCTATAGAAAGGCTGATAATTTAGTTGTAGTCGATGCTGCTCGCGTTCGTCGAATCCTTGCTCTCCATGTGTGCCTACATACGTCCCTCCACACATGTTTAGTAGACATCTTGCGTTTACTGCAACTCAAAGCGCCACTAATTCTACCAGCTTTACGTTGCCTAATATTCTGTCATGCTACTATCAAAGTGGTTGTTTGGCCCTCAAAACAAAATTCTGATTTTTTAAATATATAAAAGAATCAAATTGTCCAACGGCTGCACTCGAAGACGGAACATCTAGCAGAGAAGCCCGGTACCACAACCATTCCGCCACGGACGCTTTCTTAACCATAAGGGTTTGCCTCATCATTAGCGTGCCTCAGAATATTACATTAATCTAAAGCATGTAGCATTAGTGCCAGTGTGAATTGCAGTAAATATAAGCGTCCTAAGCAAACAGGCGAGGCGTCACCTGCGCAAATACACATGGGCATTAGGTACCCCATGATCGCGATCAGTATCGGCTGAATCTGCAGAGCTTGAAAGCTGTCGCACATTCTTGACCTCCTGTTTCCGAAGGCCCGCATATGGGCGCGGCCGGTTTTGAGCTGCAGCCTTCACCGAACACGAAGGAACAAGCTCTTCCTGCATCTAGACCATGGAGTCACCCTAGCGTGAATACGCGCCATCCTTGCTTCAGCGCAATTAGCGTTTCAATAGAGCTAATTAGCAAGTGAAGGGCTATTTCAGCAATGTGAGGAATGCGGTGCTTTGCGACGAAAGCCCGGCACTGACAAACGCTAACACGGCTGCTAAGTGTGCGAAAAAGATAGCAAAAGTTCGAAAGGACTCAACAACAGGGTTTCAATTGCTTTCAGGAAAGAAAGCTGCCTTACCTGATGTGTCAGAATATAGCTGCTGCTCTGCTGTAGATTGCAACACGAACACGCTTACACAGATTTCCCCACCTCATGTTGAATTACTGATGCAAAAGAAAAACGTGCAGTTCATGTGAGTATTGTTCTTCAGAAACGTAATAAAACTAACCGAATGAGTAGTTTTGCGCCTAAATATGAACAATGGCGAATGATTGCAGAGTGTCTTCATAGAATCGACCTTGCAAGAAATAGATCGAAGCGCTTCAGCGTGCTGGCTTTCACTCGGGAAATGCTTCAGAATTTTCTATGCCGCCTGCTCGCGAAAGTGCCCGCGGACTACTGGTTAAATCATAAGGCTGCTGTGCTAGGGGTCCTCTATTAGAATCTGGTCGTCATGCGGATATACTTGCTTATTTATTAGGTAATAAACGTCGGTATATATACTTATTCGACACATCAAGGTAACCACACCATGGTAAGTTGGAATTTCTCTGGGGTTAGCTTTAGATCACGATTAGAGGCTAGCAAACATACCTGATTCGGAAAAGTGGTGGTAACTGGCCAAGCAAGATTGCATTAATGAACACTTGCTGGTGGTCTTTTGCAACATATTGTAAAAAATGTGGCTCTCCACTGTTTGACAGCTGCAGAATTACTGGTCGAACCAAGAATAAGCTTACAACGGATAATACCGAAATAAAACATATGCAAATGCTGGGTGAAATGTAGGAAAGTATCTCATTCATTGCGCTAACAGCCGAACAATTCAATTTTCTTGGTTTGTCAACATGGATTACCTAAAACTGGTGTGTTGTGCAGCCTTGTGCGTTTGTCCAGTTCTGTGCACTCATTTGTTCATATTATGTTCGCGTCAGTTGTGCATAAAGTACTAACTGCTTTCATCGTTCGTAATGGCAAGCCTTCGTGTGGTTTGGGCTTTTGACAATGCTGACACGAGTGCGCATACACTCCAACATCTTGACACATTCCCTACGAGCTTTCTCGCAAAATTGTGTTGTGATAGCCGCCGACTGATTAAGAGTCGTGGTAGTGCCGTAGGACGAATTTGACCAACATATGCGGCAAAACCAGCCCCGCAGTGTTGTCTACGCTTTCGGGGGGCCTGGTATACGTACGGATGCAGCTCACCCTCTTCCTTCACCATGTAGTAGTCAGACTGCTGGGCGCCTGTTGTGGCGTCAATGCCTTGCAATTCAATGATCGACTACCTCAGGAAAGGGCGTGTTATTCTCCTGAGCTGCCCCAGCGATGTGCAGAGTAAGTCTGGAACACTCTCATCAGTGGAACTGCTGAAGGTTTTACCTGTTGTTGGGTGGAAACTGCAGCTTGCGAGAGCGCATCAGCAACTCATCTTAGGAGCCCTTATACTCAAACTGACTAGTTGTAGCGGTGCAGCGTAACGCAGCATCGTAAGCGACACGCACCCGGGTTGTCAAAGTGCTAAAGCAAACATGGTTCCTCTTGATAAAAAGCTCGGCACTGATGCGGCAGTATATTTTAGACTTAGCCAATAAAAGACATTCCCCAACCTACACAAATACCGAAAAATGTACCCACTAACATACCGCGGCGCCTGCCCCTGAGGCGGCAACATGCGCCCAACACGCTTTTATATCTCGTGGAGGGGCTGGGGCAAACAATAACGCTTCAAGACGCCTAGCACCTCTCTTGAGCGGCGGGAGGTACAGCCAACCGGCGATACCCTGGTGGTGCGAGAAGCGCTCGTTCAGCAAGTATTTCGAGCAGCCAAGGCCAGCAGAGTCCGGGAATGAGGACACCACCCACTCTACCTCAAGAGGAATGATCTCTATGTTTGAAATAATTGTTTTCTCTATCTCTCTTCCCTTTGGAATGTATGAATGGCAAATCGAGTTCAATCTAAAAACATCTCAAGCATCTTTAGCGCAAAAATTAATGACATGCACACAAGCTACGTAGTACTGCAGTGTTTGTCAGCAGCACTAAACGTATGGCTTCAGAAAGCAACCGGTATTAATTCATCGTCGTTTTACTACAGTAGCACTGCGTCTTGTCCTAAGCGGTTTGGATATATTTGTTCGGTAGACGTTTTCATGAAATGTGGTCACTGCAAACATGTATTTCGCACTATCGCTGCAAGCAATGACCGGCAATCGTCTTGCTGCTTTTTTGCCAAGAGCATTTTGTTTCTTTAATTAGAAGCTGGTTCAAAGGCTGCGATATATCCAGCCACTATGGAAAAAAAACTGGCGGTAAAACGTCAGCATAATAATGATGTACTAGAGACTTGCTACATCCCCGAGAACTGCATACTTTCAGATAGCGCGAAATTATCTGGATTCCTGCGAAGCAGACCATTGTCCGCCAAGAAACGAACCCCGCAGGGGCGTCTGCGCAAGCAGGCGTTTGGTGTGTTGCGACACCACGTACCCGAGCACACGAGGGTTGGACCCTCCCGCGTGTAGCCGTGCGCGGCTTAGCCGTGTCCGGGGAAAAGGGGATCCTGGGGGTTGAGCCAATGCCGGGTGTTTGGACCTTTACGGCCCCTCGGCGGCGGCAACACACCCCTTTGGCCTCGGCTTCACGTAGACGGCACCCCGGACTGACCCACCCGGGGGAAATCGGCAGTCGCCTTTTCCTGTCCTCCTCTCCAATCTTCGTCTTTCTCTCTCGCCTTTTTCATCTTTCCTGTCTTCTTCTCTCTTCCATTTACTTCCTGTATCCACGGCGGCAAGGGTTAACCTTGTGTATGTGCCCTCCCTTGGGTATAATATATTAGGTTATAGTGGCAGTGTACGGCTGGCGCCTGTAGCCTTACCCGTTAAGTCCTGCAGCGTCCCCAAGTTGGGCTCCATGGTGGGTGGCCGCCATTGCTGCTGAAAACATTTCAAATTACTATGGGAACACCCGCATTTCCTCGCCTACTTGATCGTCACCCTCAGAAGAGGGGACGCACCGAAGACTTACGCACTTGTTTCAACCGCACGAAAGAGACCTATCCAAAATACCACGTAGTACACAGTGAGAGCCCTGAAAAACAAGCTAGATTTATTTCTCCATTCACAGTAGCAAACTCTTTGACCGAAGCCTTAGGGGCAGGTTATAAGGTCACGAAAATGGCTAGCGGGGACCTTCTCCTCGAGATCCCTCAGAAACAACAGTACGAAAAGCTTGGCAGTCTTGTGACATTTGGTAACATACCAATATCTATTACACAACACCGAACAATGAACAGCTCACGGGGAGTCGTGTCAGAGGCAGACCTCCTAGACTTGACAGAAGCTGAACTCTTGGCAGGATGGAAAGAACAAAATGTCACTGAAGTAAAACGTATTATAATTAGACGAGACAACAAGGAAATCCCCACAAAGCATCTTATCCTAACATTTGCATCCAGCACACTGCCAGAAACTATCGAAACAGGATACATCAAATTAAATGTTCGACCATATATCCCCAACCCTAGAAGGTGTTTCAAATGTCAGAGGTTCGGCCATGGCTCGCAGAGCTGCCGTGGTCAAATAACTTGTGCAAAATGTGGAGTGCAGGGCCACCCCTCCGACAACTGCAGTGGCACACCTCACTGTGTGAACTGCAGTGGTGACCATCCCGCTTACTCACGCTCCTGTCCAAACTGGAAGAAAGAAAAAGATATAATCACCCTTAAAGTCAAGGAAAATATTTCGTTTAAGGAAGCCCGTAAAAGGTGCTCTCCTTTCCACAACACACCTTATGCTGATGCGGCGAGTCGGGGGCGGCGTCGCAGCGGCCAATGCCAAGTGCCATGCCCGCGTGCAGCGAGCAGGCACTTTTGGCTTCTGCCCCTAGGGTGGAAGTAGGTAAGCCTACTCCATCCAACCAGCAAACCGGCCAGGCTACCCTTGGGTTGCCGGCCCCACAAGAGTTATCGGCGGCAACCTGCGCTACACGCAGCGATGCCGCAGTACCGATAGTGGCCCCGAAGGTAGGCGCAGCCGAGGCTGCCTCGACCTCCCCGGCTCCTCCCAGCGCTGGCAACAGCCGGCGCAGCCAAATTCCACAGGGAGCCCCATCGACCTCCGGGCAGGTGGGCGCAGGGGTTTTGCCTTCCGAGGTGAGACTCTCCCGAAAAACTTCTCGCTCGCAAGAGCGCGTGTCCGGCGCCTCACAAGAGGCAATGGACACAACACCTACCCCCACGGCGCGCCAAGCGCCTAAGGAGCGGCGAGGTTCCCTCGAACGCTTCAAAAAAGGCAAAACCCCGGTTACAGGGCCTCGAAAGAGCTCTGTAATCTAATGCATCACTTCCGTTTCCGTACACACAGCACTAATTTACACTAAATATGGATACGCAAATCATACAATGGAACGTCAGAGGTCTCCTTAGAAACCTTGACGATGTACAAGAACTCATCCACAAACACAATCCAAAAGTGCTGTGTTTACAGGAAACACACTTAAAACCAAAACACACAAATTTTCTTCGACAGCACGTCACTTATCGCAAAGATCGCGATGATGCTGTCGCATCATCGGGCGGTGTCGCCATTGTAATTCAAAAAAGCATAGCCTGTCAACGTTTGCAGCTACGAACGGCCCTTGAGGCAGTGGCGGTTCGAGTTATTCTGCTAAACAAGCTTATCACTATTAACGCGATAGCGTTAAGGAGCTCGTGTCGCAGAAAAGCCGGTGTCGTCGGCGTCGGCGTCGGGTGTCGGCGTCGGCGGCGTTGACCGTGAGCGATAAATCACGGCAGGCGCTTCATAAATAAAAAGCAACTTCCAAGATTGGCCCGGTGGGAATCGAACCCGGGTCTCCGGAGTGTGAGACGGAGACGCTACCACTCAGCCACGAGTTCGATGCTTCCAAGCGGTGCAAACGCGCCTCTAGTGAATGCGGTGTTGCCTTCGAAACGAGCCGTGGAAAGTTATACTGCGGTGTATATCGGTAATTATGAACATGTAACGTACAGAAGTCACAATTACACGAGTTGCGAAGTGCGTTTCCGCTGCATTTCTTCTGCGCTTTCCGCACACGCAGAGCCATCTTGCGGCAAACACAGAAGACCCCCTCCTCTCAATGTACGGCGCTGCCCCGACAGGAGGCGCGCCGCGCGCGCATTGGGACCGCTGCCAGGCGCGTCGCGGGACTCCCTCTCCCCTGACGACGCTTCGCCGTGCTCCCGGTTTAGATTACTATCTATCTCTCTGCCCGTGCCGATCACGACGTTTGGCTGGCGTAGATCGTTTCCCCTCCGAGACACCGAGTTCTTTGGTTCGTTTCGTTCGCTCAGGCGCACGTTTCGTTGCCGCGCCGAACGCTGCGTTGCTCGACGCTCACCGCGTGATAGGTGGGCGCTAAGTCCGATGCGGGGCGCATCGTAAGTGATTGCTGTGCCGTAGCGCATTGTCTTATACCCCTTGGCGGGTCGACGGGAACGCTGTCGCGTCCCACTCTTGAAGGCGAAGCTTAAGCGTCCTCCAATTTTTTTGCTCACTTTATATACCCCCACATTATAAACTAAGCAAACATGAATTTCAGTCCCTTATTGATGAATTGCCAGAGCCCTATGCTGTTCTTGGCGATTTCAATGCACATAACTACCTGTGGGGCGACTCTCGTATAGATGCACGAGGACGTCTTGTCGAACAGTTCCTTTTTTCTTCTGGTGCTTGTCTGTTCAATAAAAAAGAACACACATATTACTCTCTTACAAACAGAACCTATTCTTCCATAGATCTTAGCATAGTCTCGCCGTCTCTACTGCCTGAGCTCGAATGGGAAGTTAACGACAACCCTTACGGAAGCGACCACTTCCCTATACTGCTAAGATCTCCAAAAGAAAATGAATATCCACCGCACGCTCCTAGGTGGAAGATTGAGACAGCTGATTGGGAGAAATTTCAATCTCTTACTAGTATATCATGGGCTGAGCTGTCTTCGTTAGGAATTGATGCTGCAGTCGAGTTCTTTACAGCCTTCATAATAGATGCCGCATCAAAATGCATATCCGAAGCGAGTGGTCTGGCATGCAAACGACGTGTACCGTGGTGGAACAGCGAATGTAGGATCGCCCGTAAGAATCAGAACAAGGCGTGGGGGTTGCTACGCGCTTCTCCCACTGCAGAGAATCTTATGAACTTTAAGAAAACTAAATCCCAAGGCAGGCGAACCCGCCGACAGGCCAGAAGAGAAAGCTGGCACAAGTTCTTATCGAGTATCAACTCGTTTAGGGATGAGGCCAAAGCCTGGAACAGAGTTAATAGGATTAGAGGGCGGGAAACACATTCACTCCCCCTGGTAAACACACAGGGCGATACACTGCAAGACCAGGCAGACTCACTTGGGGAATATTTTGAGAGCGTTTCAAGTCAAACAAATTATACACAATCCTTCCTCAAATACAAACTAACAGAAGAACGTAAGCCATTAACAAGAAAAGGTCGAGAAAATGAGCCTTACAGCCGTCCTTTTTGTATTGCCGAATTGAGAGCTGCCTTGAGCGCATGCAACAGCTCCGCACCAGGATCTGATAGAATCATGTATGAAATGCTCAAACACTTACACAATGACACGCAGGTTACACTACTCACACTTTTCAACACCATTTGGGATGCAGGGTACCTTCCAGCTGCATGGAAGGAAGCCATTGTGATCCCTGTTTTGAAACAAGGCAAGGACCCTTCCTCAGTGGCAAGTTACCGCCCGATAGCCCTCACAAGTTGCATTTGTATGGTGTTCGAAAAAATGATAAATCGGCGACTCATCTTTTTCCTTGAACAGAGCAAAATTCTTGATCCTTATCAGTGCGGCTTCCGAGAAGGACGCTCCACAACTGACCATCTTATACGTGTAGAAGCAAATATCCGGGACGCATTTGTACACAAACAATTCTTCTTATCCATATTCCTCGATATGGAGAAGGCGTACGATACGACGTGGCGTTACGGAATCCTAAGAGACTTGTTAGAAATGGGTATCCATGGAAATATGCTTAACCTAATAGAAAGCTATCTGTCCAGTCGTACCTTCCGGGTAAAAGTCGGCAATGTACTATCACGACCTTTTATACAAGAAACGGGTGTACCCCAAGGAGGCGTGCTCAGCTGCACACTTTTTATCGTGAAGATGAACACGCTTCGCGCTTCATTACCACCGGCAATCTTTTATTCTGTCTACGTGGACGATATACAAGTAGCTTTCAAATCTTGTAACCTCGCAGTCTGCGAGAGGCAGGTACAGCATGGCCTGAACAAAGTCTCAATGTGGGCAGACAATAATGGATTTAAGATCAATCCTAACAAAAGCTCTTGCGTTCTTTTTACAAGAAAGAGAGGAATGATCCCAGATCCTTGCTTAGAACTTTGTGGACAACAAATACCCGTAAACAAAGAGCACAAGTTTCTAGGTGTTATACTAGACTACAGACTCACTTTCGTCCCCCACATTAAACATACTAAAGAAAAATGTCTGAAAACAATGAACCTAATGAAACTTCTATCCCATACATCGTGGGGTAGTGACAGGAAGTGCTTAATTAATCTCTATAAGAGCCTGATCCGTTCACGATTAGATTATGGTGCCGTGATCTACCATTCTGCAGCCCCGAGCGCGCTAAAGATGCTAGATCCGGTCCACCATCTAGGTATCCGTTTAGCCACAGGAGCTTTCAGAACGAGTCCCGTACAAAGTTTATATGCAGAATCGAATGAGTGGTCGCTTCATATCCAGAGAACGTACATCAGCCAAACATATTTACTGAAAGTACACTCAAATCCTGAACATCCCTGTTTTAATACCGTTAATGACGTGACATATGCTACACTCTTTCGCAATCGTCCCTCCGTAAGACAGCCTTTCTCGCTGCGTGTGAGGGAGCTTAGTGAAGAAATGCACGTTCCACTCCTCGAGCTTCCCCTAATGCATCCAACCAAGCTGCTACCTCCTTGGGAGTGGCAGCTCATACAATGTGATATATCTTTCGTGGAAGTCACCAAGCATGCTCCAGAGATTGAAATCCAAATGCATTTCCGCGAACTCCAGTACAAATACTCCTGCACTCAGTTCTACACAGACGCATCGAAGTCACGCGAGGGGGTGTCATATGCAGCCGTCGGTCCATCCTTCTCGGAATCCGATTTACTGCATCCGGAAACTAGTATCTTCACGGCTGAGGCCTACGCAATATTGTCGACCGTGAAGCATATAAGGAAATCAAAACTCGAAAAATCAGTTATATATACGGACTCCCTTAGTGTTGTGAAGTCTTTGATGTCGTTTTGTAAGCACAAAAATCCTATAATAATTGAACTCTATTCCGTCTTATGTAAAGCACATGTATCAAACCAGCATGTGATTATATGCTGGGTGCCTGGCCATAGGGGCATCCAGGGTAATGTTCTAGCGGACCAGATGGCCACATCAATTGCATCACACACTGTTAATTCTACCGCTGCGGTCCCTGTCACAGACCTGAAACCCTTCTTAAGAAGGAAACTGCGAAACTACTGGCAACGATTGTGGGACCTGGAAACAAATAATAAGTTGCATGTAATAAAGCCAAAATTAGGTTTCTGGCCTCCTGTAACAAAGTCACGCCGGACAGATGTCCTATTCTGTCGCCTAAGAATAGGACACACATTTGGCACGCACAACTTTTTACTCACTGGAAACGAGCCTCCAACCTGCGGTAGATGCGGGGAGAGGCTGACCGTCCTCCACGTCCTGCTGGAGTGTCGGGAAGCCGAATATGAAATAAAGAAGCATTTTCCCCTAGCATACCGGCAGCACATCCCCCTTCATCCTGTTATGTTACTCGGTGCAGAACCGCTCTTTGACACCAGCACTGTCCTAGCTTTTCTGAAAGATGTTGTATTACATGTAACTAGCCCATACGTTCGTAGCGCCTCCTCTCTATAGAGGATAGCGCTGTGATAGTTGTTTCGAATAGCACATGCCTCTCGTCCCTTGGGTTCAAGGGTTTTGACGAGGCAGTGGTGCCCTTAGAAAATTTTAGCATCTCACATATTTTGTACATTGCATCATTTTTCCCAATACATTCTAGTGTTCATAGTATTCGTCATTAGTCATCGCCATAATTTTATAGCACGTAGATTTTACGCACTTTACAGCGACAATTTTTAGGCCACTTTACAGCCAAGTCACATCTCCATAATACATCGTCAACATCACCACTTGTCATGGCGCTCTTTGGCCAAACCTGGCCCTTGCGCCATTAAACACCACATATCATCATCATCATCATCAAGAAACGAAGGAAGTCAACCTTCGACGTCGATAGTTGTATACTCCCAATGTACATATCAGCCAAATGTCGTGGCGGCGCTGTAGTGCATTTTCCATATATTTAATTTTTTCGTCAAAAAAACCCTAAGCGACATTGACATCGTGCAACTACAAAAAGAAAGAACTTTTGTTTAGCTTCGCCTAAAATTGGGTCTATCATTCTCTGGGAAGTGCTGGGAGAATCTTGGACCAAATGGTTGGTGCACAAACTGAATCAGCCATGGTGGTACGTGAATGCAAGCTTGGTTTCGTTGTCTGGATGTACTTGTATTAAAGCAAAGCTCTGTCTCACTGTGATTTGTTCATGGTCGCCACAAACGCACTGCAGGAAAGCCAACTTAGGCATCTGCGTAGAACACTACAGTTTAAATTCGCAGTACCGCGCCACCGTCGACTGGTCGGCGAGTCAGTGCCTGATAACGGCGCCAAGCAAGGAGCTCAGCAAGAGTAGCGCATGTAAACAAAGTTCACTGGAAGCGCAAGTTGCATCTGCTCGGCATGGCATCACCCCCTTCCCGGTTAACTGAGCTTCCCTACATATCGGATGCAACAAATGAGCATGAACACGAGCTTGTTCTAGGATCTGGAAAACAAATCAGCACCCCTTTCTTCAAGAAAGATGATTGAACGCCACGCTACTCAGACGACCTGTACATATCTGCATTGCATTAGGCACGTCAGGCATTGCATTCGTGGCCGTCACTATGGGTAGGCCGCGGTTGCAGCGCACGGCAAAAGAAATATCTGCTGTACGCGAACGTAAGCTCGAGCGGGATCGTGCCTGTAAAGCCGACCCAGTGTATCGGTCACGGCATGCAGGGCTCGTTGCGTGGTCGTTGGTTTGGACATTGATTCAGTGTGTATTAGGGGAAAGCTTCGCGTTCAACTATCTTTCGTCAACAAAAGGGCTCTAATTTTTTGGCAAAAAACCGCGACTGCAGTCCGATGTACTGAAAACTTAATGTCTCAGGGGGCGTAAATAATTTATTGACTGGATCAAAACGGATAGTTGACTCTTAGTGTCATGGCATTTAACACCAGGTAGTCGACACACAGGCGTGCAGATCCATATCATTTCGCGGAAAGAACAACTGGGAGTGCGTATAGAGACGCCCACAATTCGAGGGCGACGGCTTCGATTGTTTCATCGAATGCTTTGTGTGGTAACTCGGGGGTTGCGGGCTGCATCGCCAAGGTCTGGCTAAATAGGTGTGGATGTGGTATACGAAGACGTTCGTTCCTTTCGCTTTCTATTGAAATGGTAGGATTTGTAAGTAGGGCACACTCCACCAGCATTTATTCAAAGCTACTGTCGCTTGTACTACCGCAATCGGCGGTTTACTGCATAGTAGGGGAACTTGCTTTGAGTGCATGTTCAGTGCTAGCGGAGTTGAGTCTCCTATGAATAGAAGCCATGCCGAGCAATCAGAAAACATATGAACGCCTTTTGCTCAATCCATAATCATATCAGAGCCTCCAATTAAATCTCTACCCAATATCATCGCCGACAAGCTATCGAAGCGTAAGACACGTTGTCATATCGCTCGGGAATGGAATGCCAGGCGATGTCATATTGCGACTACGCTTTCACTAGTTCAACTCTACGTACGTTTGTGCACATGCGCACAGTGGCTGCACACTATGATTCAAATAGGTGAACACTTGGCTATGTGTCTAATTGTGCTGTGACTAATTTCTATCACTTTTTCCTTTGGTTCTCTAGTTCCTGTTAAACTTTCATATCTGCGCAAACGACAATTCTCAACGTCACTGCCACAATTCAAAGCAAATGCTCCTACTGTAAAAAAAATGTTTTGTCTCAGATTAGCCCGGCTGTAGGAAGTTGAATTATGTTCTACAAACACCACAGACAACAATTAAGGCAGACACAGTAGTATCATCTCCCGTCTTGAGGTTTTACAGCGAAGATTTATAAGCCTAGCTGATTCGTCCGTCCATCCATCCGTATCTATTGTACCTTTAACGGCAGTGCTCTCCGTCGCAACCGAGCGCGCGCGTAGCAGTTTTTCTGCCGCACCCAAATGAGTATGCCATGCCTCATACGTATTAATGAGGAGCAGGCAGCTTTCGATCAGACACGCCTCGAGCAGAACTGTGGAAACCGCGGAGAAAGCTCGTCTACGCCTGGTCGATTAAATTAAGGAATTTTACGTGCCAAAACCACTTTCTGATTATGAGGCACGCCGTAGTGGAGGACTCCGGAAATTTCGACCACCTGTGGTTCTTTCATCTGCGCCTAAATCTAAGTACCACGGGTGTTCTCGCATTTCGCCCCCATTGAAATGCGTCCGCCGGGGCCGGGATCGAATTCCGCGACCTTGTGCTCAGTAGCCTATACGATAGCCACTGAGCAACCACGCCGGGTCGGCATTAACCTAGTGATTAACGCCTGGACCGTACGTTTCGGCTTCCCTGATAGAGCATCTGTGCTGAGTGCTTGGGCAATGCAGCCCCGCACGCATTGCTTGGGCAATGCGTGCGGGGCTCTAACCAATTGAGCTACCGGGGCGCGTTTTCCCATCTACTTTCTTGGGTATTTTTGTTGTACTGCTACAAATAACCTTGGGAGTGTAAGCCAGCGCCATCACTTACAAACCTTGGCGGCGCATGCGAAACATCCTTTCCGCCGCAGGCGTCTCGAGTGCGTGATCTCTTTAGGTGAAGGAACTTGGTTATTGAAGCGGCATGTGCTACCTGAAGGCATGAATGCTGCCGGATCAGCATCCCTCGTTATGTAATGAACGAGAACAAGGGAGGTTAACCGAGGGGCCCAATATTTATTATTCATATCGTAAGAAGCGATTAAACCAAACCGGATGTCTCAGCACTCTCTGAAACTGTTCGTTTTCATTATTTTCACTTCCTTTCTGGCTCGAAGTAGAGGCTAAGTGTTTGTCCTGCTCCCTTTGCGAAACAGCCGTGCAGAGTGGCGTAGTTTACGTGTGTCTGCATGGCAGCAAATCGTACTTCATGTACGAAGCGGTAGGTTGTGAACAATTCCCATCTGGTGCTCTCATTGTACGAGGATGACTCCAATAAGATTTGTCTTTTTGTTTCACAGACATTGCCAATTGACACATGGGTCGGAGAGAAGACTGGTATGGAAGGGTGGCTACTTTTCAAGGCACTTGCTACGAGCCCTTCCTTTTCTTTGACCTGAACGGCGCCTACGCTGGCGGATTGCTGTAGCAGCTTCTGCTTTCGGTGAAAGTTCTTGAATCATCTTTATAAGGATGCTAACTGTATTTCTAATTTTCGAGCAAAACTCTTGTTTTGTCTCATTGTTTCCGGAGCGATCTGTACACTCCACGGCGGCCTCGCGGGCCTCTTGTTCACGGGAATGTTTGCGTCGTTTGCACATTATGTAACTCTCACAGATACGTCTTTCATGACCAAGTTTCATGTTTACGTGGCATTGCAATAGTGGTGGCACGTAAAAAAGTATGGATCGCCTCGCATAGCTGTTTTTTTCACATGCAAAGGCAGGCTTACTGACAAAACGGCTTGTTTCATGCATTGGTATTGTCGAAAATGATGAATCTTACCAAATGGAACTCACGAGTAGAGATGTTTACTGCAATCACCCTCCGTAATTTGCTGTTGAACTTAAAGAATGACACCAGTTGTCGATCATTCTTTTTACGTCAAGGAACAAAAATGTTATTCAGTTGTCAGATCACTCTCAAGGTACTTTTTCTCATTTATATGTAGAAGTCTGCATAAATATTATATGTTGTCTGCGTTTATTCTTATGTCTTCCACTTGACGGAGGATCACGGATCCAGGTTACAGCAACAAGGTTAGTCTGTTTAGAGCGTCAATACATCCAGTTCTAATTGGTACGAAGGCCATCGTATAGGGTAACATGCTTCTGGTGATCTCTGCAATACGGTGCTGGCGGTTGAACTCCTTCTTTCTCTACAAGTGGTTTCTTCATGTCAGCGCCATGTCACTGAGAATGGCTACATGCTTGGAAATCTATAAGCAACGCGTCGCTGCAACCGATGCGATCGACTAGCCATGCAAAGCAACCACACGGTCGTCCAGGGTTCACTTGCTGGGGCGGGCTCCAGTCAGCCACAATGAAGGAGATTTTCTACTGTTTCGCGTGCCTCCAGCGTGAAAGACTAACACTAAACAAACCAACAATTACGAAACATAAATGGATAGCCTCTGTTGTTAGGTAACTTTCTTTCTCGCCCAAGCGGTCGAGCTTCTCATTGTGTTTGAAATGTCGTTACATTTTTTTCAGCTCTCGCGTCTCGATGTCAAGGATTCAATTGCTGTTTTTCGCTCGCTTCTGTAGATCACCACCATTGCGTAATGTGAGAAGCGAACCTTTCATGAAGCGGTTATATTATCGCCGTGCGGCCGATGATATTCAGGGCAGCGTTTCCAAGCACAGTTGGTACCTTCCCTGCCAATGAATACGGCAAACGCGTGCGAACCTCCTCCTACCTGAACGTTTTGACTATGCGATGTAATGTCTTCGGGATGGGATTTCTTTGCTATGAGGTTGTATCCAGGGCCGGCGTGCTCTTTATAACGGGCCGCCCTTGGAGGCAGTGCCAGGGTTAACTGCACTTTAGCCAACAAAAGTCTGACTAAGCAGATGCGCCAATCCTCTAACCCTGGAAAAATAGGCGTGGCACTCCTGAATGTGAAAATAGGCTGTCCTGCATGTGACCCATTGGGCAAGTGAGCAGCAATCACCCGTGGTCAGAAAATTCCGGCAGGGCTCGCTAGGAAAGCTGAGCTATAATAATTAAAGAAGGAAATCATCGCATTTACTTGCTTCTCAGGGGCCCTTGAATCTTGTCAGGGAACATCATAAAGAAAAATTAAATCATTTGTTCTGAGAAACCCTAAATGATGTTCGCTAATGGTATTCGCAATGTGCGCTGCGATCTCAGCTCTTCATTTATTGAGGAACGGTTTGGAGCACAATATATGAAGCCTTAATTCCTCAGAGATCTAATGGCTCCACAGTGTATAAGGCAATAACTCAGTTTGTTCAGGCGCATCCTGCTTCAGGAGCTAAATGTAAGGTGCTCGAAAATTGCACTGAACGTGACCCTTTGCATACAGAGAATGCATTCTGCTCACGCAGCACCATGAGCATTAAGATCACTGATGCTTTTTTCTCTGCAGCCGGTCAAGCTATCTCTGATCATTAAGGTGCGCGTTTACTTTTTGAATGCGGGATAGTGGCGGAGTGCTGAGTCGCATCACAGCTCTGCGCTGTGAAATAAAATTGGTGCGAATGGAAGCCTGGAACTACAGGTGCTGCGTTGCGCGCTAGAAGGGGAAGTTAGGCAGCACGGGTATGTTGTATTCTATCAGCGGTTCTTACTCTTTCGAATCATGTACTTGTGTTTCACGTAGATGTATTTTTCTTCGGCCCTTCCTACAAACTTGGTCACCGTGTTTAGTAGTAGGCCGCAAGAAATAAGTGTTGCTAGGCATTTCAATGCAGAACTATAACCAAATGGCTCTTACAAACATGTCCTATGTGAGATTTTTTACTGCGTGAGGACTGTAGGAACGCCGTGCAATGCACCACATTCCTAAATAACTAAGCAGGGCGCAGAAAAGTTTGTGCTAGACAAAGAAAAGTCCCTGCATATTGTAGTTTTTTCTGGCACAGAGAAGTTATCGGTAAGAACATGGACCATGACATTTCATTACAAAGGATAGTCTGTGTGTACTGCAGAATTTATTTGGCCTGTACAAAACAAGAAGTTCAGGGCAAGTCACGTCACTTTCGCAATAGTCAGAAATAATAAATAGTCAATTTCTAGAAACTTGAGATCAATTTAACTTACACAGAAGCTCTCTGATACTGCATGAGGTGAAGCGCTTTATCTTACGGCATGCTTCTTTGAACAAGAGAGCCGGCACGGGTAGCGTGTTACCCATATACTTGTGACACTTGTGATAACACTTCTGTGACACTTGTGATAACACAGATAACACTTGTGACCAGTATTTACAAAGGGAAATACTTTTATACGTTAAAATGTTTATATGATATAAAGCCATTGTTTTATTAATATTAAAGCAGTGTTACATGCTTTGCTGTGTCATGCAGATTTCTGAAGTTGCTGAAACATGCAAGATTTATACGTCGGCTTCCGATATATGACACTCGCCTTTGCTACTATACTCATGATTATGGATTGTGGATCTACATGCCCAACTCAGCCCCCACGTAAGGATGTTTATTTCTCGATGCAACGAAACTGGGCTCTACAAAAGCGAAACAGAAGCGTCTACTACCCAACGCGGACAGAGCTATTATTGTGTTAGCACTAACATGGACACTGAAGCCAGTTTTTGTCTTGGCTACCGCTGTCGACATCGTCCTGAGATTCCGTATACAGAAGTGCAACATGGTACCATGGCGCCCTATGCCCCGAATGCTGTAGCTGAGACAGATAACGCGCGAGGGTGATCTGAAAAGTATGGTGGCTAGCTGCGTGCTGTCTTGCCTGTTGCTCGCTACGATCTCTCTATTTCCCCTGTCTCTCAATGTTGGGGGTGAGGCAGGTCTGCGTGCGGTAACGTTATGAAGAGCTCGCTAGGCAGCGAGCGGGGAAGGAAGGCGGGCGAGTGAGTGTCTCCTGTTCTACGGCCGTTACAGCGCATGGCGTTGTCTACCATGGCTACGCGAGCCCTATTTTGAAGGTAATCGGCGGTGGAAGCGAAAACTAGAGGAATCTAGAAGGCTTATCGCTTCGGGCGGGCTGAGTGCTTTTGCCTTCGGTTGGAGGTGACGCAATCTACTTTTAGAAACACGTAGCGTCTCTGAAAATACATGAAGTCGGCATAGTGATAACGAGTGTCCGCGGTCATAAAGTCAGATCTTTTCTCGCCTGCCCATGGTCGCGGGCCACTGCCATTGGTTTTTTTAAATTCATTAGCAAGTGTTCCTTATGGCCTATATACCTACTATCTTCGTGCGCTTAGTACCAATAGTAAACTAATGGTAGAATGCTTCCGGAAGGTTATTCATCATCATCATCATCATCATAATCAGCCTGGTTACGCCCACTGCAGGGCAAAGGCCTCTCCCATATTTCTCCAACAACCCCGGTCATGTACTAATTGTGGCCATGCCGTCCCTGCAGACTTCTTAATCTCATCCGCCCACCTAACTTTCTGCCGCCCCTTGCTACGCTTCCCTTCCCTTGGAATCCAGTCCGTAACCCTTAATGACCATCGGTTATCTTCCCTCCTCATTACATGTCCTGCCCATGCCCATTTCTTTTTCTTGATTTCAACTAAGATGTCATTAACTCGCGTTGGTTCCTTCACCAAATCTGCTCTTTTCTTATCCCTTAACGTTACACCTATCATTTTTCTTTTCATAGCAGGTTATTGGCTTTATTTAAAAAATATATACATTAGATGGAGTATATTAGGTGCCGTTAGTTGTTGCATTACATAAGGCTGCAGAAAACATGGCCCTTAACTAGAGAGCGAGAGAGAGAGGGAAATGGATGCAACAAATCAGGAAAATGAACCGATAGCCTTCAACTAGCAATTGTGTAGTGGTTGTTCAGCTGGCTGTACATATGCGCCGATACATAATGCATGTGCTGTCTCGAGCTGCACGAACGCCGACATGCAATGAGATTGCGATCTCGTATGACGCTGCCACAAGCTTCTTCAGCAGTGCTCGCAGGGGGAAGAGAACGGCTGGCTCTTATTAGCACTCTGTCACCACATTACCTTAACAATCAGACGCCCGAAAGCTGTAGCCTGTCAGCACGTGCGTATGAAAGAGAGCACGAATGTTTGAGTTCGGCGACGAAATTCGCCCCGCAACTAAGTTGAGTTAGTGCATGAGTCCTTTGCATCTGGGGAGAAAGTCCAAACACCACAAAAATGGGCGATATAGCCAAAGAAAGCCATTTCTATTAAAAAGGGCATATGATGAGAAGGTGGGAATAAACAAGCTTCCCCTGCCGAAACGTCTGTGCTAATTAGGTGTTAAAGGTTACCGATGTCATTGCGTATGCTCGAGGGTCAAATTGTGCATCTCATTCGTAAACTACGCTTTGGACACTTTTGAGCTCACTCATTCTTCTTTCTCGTTTCCTTTGTATTTCTTTTTTTTGCTGCATATCTACATTTATGTGTAAAACTCGAAATGCATAGTGAAGTGGACGTGGGGCCACGAGCCACGCATCAGTGAGAGCAGCCCTCTCAAATCTCTTTTCAAGGAATGAATGCAAATGAGTTACTTTCTTGATGGCTGACTAAAAGGAAAAAAGCACAAGTGGCTGTGTAAACGCAACAGGCATTGAAATGACTTTAATGCGTAAGCGTTTTTTGTGGAGAGTGCACCAGAAAAACCTCTCCGTCACGCGAAAAGTGTAAATCCTACAGAAATATTGGTTTTACAGATGGTTTGCAATCGATATAATGGTGCAAACGTAGATGACTGGTAGCTTTATAAGCGATAAAGAAAAATTGAAAGCAAAGCAAAAACAAAATTGACCGCACGAATACCAGGATGCTTAGATTTATACATAACCACAGAAATACAAAAGGCTTCACATAAAATGCATAAAGAACCTTAATCAGAAGTGAGCAAACTGAAATTTAGGGTCGGCTAGACGAGACTTGGAGGTGGGCAAACTTGAAATTGTGGGGAGGGGAAACTTGAAATTTGTTTGTGAGCCAAGCCTAAATTTGTGGGTGGGCTGACTGAAATTTGGGGGTGAGCCAAGACGACATTTGTGATGGGCCAAATTGATGTGTTGGAGTAGGAAAACTTGAAATTTCGGAGTGTGCCCACTGAAATTTAGGGGCATGGTTACGCGTACTTGCAGAACCTTGTGGAGTTTCTGCATACTTTTTTTTTAGTTCTCTTCAGTCATGCTCCTTATATTTTGCCATGAATCAGTATGTACTGCTCTAGAACACAACAGCGCATGTCTACCTACTTATAGCCGTAGCCAACACGTATATGAACGGCCTGCTACTTTTTCACTGTTGCCAAATCAGCCACTGATTAAAGTCAGTTGTGTGAAGCCCGTTTGGACAGCGCTGCTGCGTCGCACGCTATGCGCGCTGGCACGCGCTCACTTCGCATCCTTGTTGGCCTTCTGTGTAATAAATTTGAAACGAAACTATAATGACCAGGAAATGTTAGGCGAGTTGAAAAACTTTTGAATGTGTTGTTTTCCGGCGCGAAGCAAACTTTGGCATTGGACGTTGTGCAGCTATAATATATCTATTAATTTAGGCAGGTGATTATAAATAATCAGCGGGTAAATGATCGAAGAAAGGCTGTCCCACCTGCATAACGTGACTGTTAACGAGACAGCACTACCACAGACCCACGTTAGTACGATAGTGTCAAATATTAAACTTGTCAAATTTCTAGGCAATTACTTTTTAAATAAAGGTCAGCAAATTCTTTCACTTACAGGAGGATAGAAAGATTATATGGGCGATTCACCATTATACGAGTTTTTTAGAGATTTTCATATTGGGTCATGATAAAAAACATTAAGACGATGCAAGTAATGTTTCGAGAATTATACCTATGTATTGCAGTTGAAGCTTGCTGTATTTTAGTAAGTCTTCATTGATAACTATTGGATGATGACATCTATTGTGCAAAGAAGTTTCACCCGAGAACGAACCAATACGTGAAAAAGCAAAGCAACTCACCACTGGGCAATTTTCAGAGTGCGTAGCATTCTTTGAAATCATTCATTAAGAAGCCTAAAAAGTTTGTGCTCGAAATCACGACTGCTGCGTTTTAAGAAATAAGCAACTGCAAACTGTACCACTAACACTCAGTTTTGCTACCAAGATTTCGTTTGGCAAATGAAAGAAATGTTGAGGTATTGCTTTTTTCTCGCATAATCTGTCTGCAAACACACTCGCCTTAGTTCCAACTCTTCAGAAACTTCTCTCTGTTTTTCCATATGGTATTCTCTGACTGCTTGCGTTGTCCCTGCATTCCATGTCCGCGTAAGCTCCTGCCAGCGTCCTAACTTCACATTGCTAAGGCCAAATGTAAACGCACTCGCTTGCCCGCGAAAGTTCAATTCGCAATGTTGTTTTATACCGCTCGTCGATGCATGTACTTATGGCGTATTGGTGTAAACGTCGGCTTCTATACTAGATGTAGCGTCATCGAATTCTGAAGTCGGACAGTTTGAGTGTCGTATATTTAATTATTAAAAGGCCAAGCGTACAAAGCTACGAAGCCAATTGATGCAAGAAGGACAACGTTTACGTAAATATGTGCATTTGAGCAACACTCTTACGCTAGCTGACAAAATATCGCTCTGGAGGTTGCTGCGCCCTCAACCCAGGTGGCGATGGGCTTAGAATAACTTGTGCGTTCACATGAATTCACCTATTTAGGTCATGACGGTGATACGGCAATTTAGTGACACGAAACGGAATGGCGAAGTGAGCTGAGCAGAAAAGTACCCCGGGTACTCAGCCAAAGGATGCTGGACATTAAAAAGAAGTTCGAGTACCCATCCCCCGAGGAATCTTGACGTTGTTGAAATTCTGCCACTGAAAAGCTGTAACAACATAAATTATTGGGAAATTGTTCTTATTCCTTCGTAAATAAAGTATTTTAGCTGTCTGTTTTACTTTCAGCTGTTGGACCACGCCTACTCCGTGCAAAAGCCTTATTCGGTGACATAATGCGCGTGTGCAAAAAAGAAGTGCTTGCATATGCGAAATGTATTCCACCCCAGAAGCGACGTCACGTACGTAAAACTTACTTACTCAATCTAGCGCTGTTGTAATACAGTTTAATGGTTAAGACTAACTACGCAGTGCAAAAATTTGTGTGTCATACAGTTATAATGTCACCTTGTAAAATTTACGGGTTTTTACATATATATATATATATATATATATATATATATATATATATATATATATATATGTATGTATAAAACCCGTAAATTTTACAAGGTGACATTATAACTGTATGACACACAAATTTTCGCTGCTTAGTAGCAGCTATTCCATGTACGCAAAATAACAGACCATCCTGAGCATGCCAATGTGGACAGTAAAATGAGAGTAATATCGTCAGCTTTCTAATATTACTTAATATTTAGAAAGTTGGTACTGGTAAAAATATTGGTGGTATGTTCCAGATCACACACATATATATATATATATATATATATATATATATATATATATATATATATATATGTGTGTGATATATATATATATATGTATATATATATATATATATATATATATATATATATATATATATATATATATATATATATATATATATATATATATATGTGTGTGTGTGATCTGGAACATACCACCAATATTTTTACAAGTACCAACTTTCTAAATATTAAGTAATTAACTCTTGAAATGAGCTCTCACGCTAATAATGTTGCTTCCAGCACTGCGTAAGTTGTACTCGCACTTTACACTGACAACAATTTCGTGCACAAAAGGCATCCAGAAACTTACATTCCTCTGGTGTGCTGCGAGTTTGTGTGGATTAAAATTGACAAATAACATATAACTATATCGCGATATAGGGTCATCGTAGCGGCGGTTATGGCCACCCTCAAAACTTCAACAGCACTTTTGTTCAGAATCACTTCATATATTGAGTTACTACAAAACTAAACGGAAACCTAACGAAACACTACACGGTACAAAGTACAATATGCCTGAATGACGGTCTAGAAGCCCGTGCTTCCGCCATGTGCGCTCGTCAGATCGTCCAATTGCTCAGGCAGGGAATTGGGTGGTGCGGTCACGACCACGCTGCTCGCCCCCAAAAGCTGCCTTTCTTGTTTTATGGTAATCCAGAGCTGGTCCGCTGTGGTGTAACACGAGCCCAATCACCTCGAAAGCCAGACCTTCATCGTTCGCCAAACATCTTCAATTATGTCTAAATCAGGGCTGCGGCTGGGCAAGTGAAGCTGCATGACAACTTGGTCATCTAGAAAGTTATGGGCAGCTTGCTCAGTGTGAATGGTGGCGCGGTCGTGCTGAAAGCAGAAGAATCCCTCCGCGAAGGGCCCATACAGCACGTAAGGCATGAGCATTTGCTCTAATGTTTCCACGTAGGCGTCAGCTGTCATACGGCTTGGAATTCTGCGGATTGGCCCCAGGCCTTCGTAGCTGACTGAACCCCACACGTTTACGGCTGTGCATCCGCTTGTGTGCACGTCCCAGAATAACAGTTCGTCGTGCCTAAAAAAAGTGCGGCGTGTTGTCCGTACCTGTGCGCGTAAAATGGCGGATAAAAAGTACTTTCCGGTAGTGTTCAGGACGCCAAACTCTCTGGCGTTGGTCCCACCCACTAGAAAAAGTTGATTCGTCAGACAACACGACGTGTCTCCAGTCTTCGGGTGTCCAGTCCTCGTGCCCATGTGCCAACTGGAGTCGCGTCGCTGGTGGCGATGCGACACCTCAAGCACTGGCTTCCTCACGGCGACCCGGCTTTGATTGCCTTGTTCATGCAGTCGTCTGCACACGCGGTCAGCAGTCACGTGCCGAGAAAGCTCATCGCATATTTCGCAGTCTGTGAGGAAGGGGTCGTCGACCGAAGCAGCGGTATTGAGATCTTCCCTGCTTGTTGTCCGCTCATGAACTGCACCTGCAGCATCATCTATCCGGTCTTCATATCTGAATGCCCGGATAATTGTGTTTACGGTGGAAACGAGCCGCTCTATTGCAGCAGCTATTTTTCGTTGGGGAATTTTGCGAGCTATGTAAGCTTTAGCGAGCGCTCTTCTTTCGGTACTCTTCGAGACATCTTAAGCAGATGATTCTTAGATGCATGCATTATATCGCCCCCGATCTAACGACGTTCCAAACTATCATATATTGCATTGGCTGTAGCGCCGCCTATATTGGCGTAACCACTATTATGCTGTTTCATCTTGCTAGCTGCCTGAAAACGCGCTACTTTACGCTTTCTTATCGCTTCATGCTATCGAATTATCAATGACTAGGCTGTTTGACAGAAATTACCCCGTGATGTCACCCACGATTTGTGCCCGTGACGAATTTCTTATACGAGCAATGCAATTTCACTGTAACATTTCGTCTTTTTAAAAATCTGCGTGCAGAATAGCGTACTATACACGTAAGAGGCACTTTGTCACAATGCCATCAAGAGAGCCTGGAGTTGAGTCTGCGGTCACAGTCAACATTGACCGCAGAATATCCCAATGTGTAATCTACTATAGGCCAACCGGTGTTCTCCATCGGTTGTACCCTTAGCCTCATTGCATATATGCTTAGATTCTTCCTAGTATGAATAAATAAAAGCCGCCACGGTATCTCAATGGTTATGGTACTCACCTGCTGGCCCGGAAGTCGAGGGTTCGATTACGGCCATGGCGGTCGCATTTGGATGGAGACAAAATGCTAGATCCCCGTCTTCTGTACGATGTTAGTGCACGTTAAAAAAGCACACGTGGCCGAAGTTGTCAGGACTCCTTTACTGCTGCATCCGCAGCCTGAATCACATTGGGACATTAAATCCCATAAAACTAAGCAAAGTTCGCCTAAAGGGTCAGTTTCTTATCCGACAAGATGACACCTAGCGCTTTTCGCCAATCACTAGAAATAAAAAACTTAGTTTGAATCGCATCCACGCGTCTTTCTTGCTCAGGACATGCGCAGCTCTTACGCCCCGACACTGGAGTTCAAGCGCAGCGTGGACTAAACCGAAAGCGAGAGAGTAAACCGCAGAGCACTCCCATACGCAGTGTCCGAGAATATAAGAAATGAAGTATATGAACAATTATGCCATGGACTTGCAGACTTATTTATTGTCCAATCTTTACAAACGCCACAAGCCTGTATTTGCTCTCCTTTTAAAATGTATCATTTCCTTAAAGCACCAGCTTTGAGACCAAACTCAAAAGGCCCGCGAGCTGTCGCCCGCCATTTCGCTTCGCCGTGGTAAGCAAACCCCAACGTGCTTTCTGGACCCACGTGAGACCCAGATAAAAAGTTTAACAGGAACTAGGGAACCAAAGGGAAAAGTGAAAGTGATAGAAATGGGTGAAGGCAGAATTATACACATACCCAAGTGTACACTTATTTGAATCATATCGTGCAGCCACTGTGAGCATGTGCGCAAAGGAACGTAGAGTTCAACTAGTGAAAGCGTAGTGGCAATATGACATCGCCTGACATTCCATTCCCGAACGAGATGACAACGTGTCATACGCTTCGAAAGCTTGTCGGCAATAATATTGGGTAGAGATTAATTTGGAGGTCGTGATATGATTCTGGATTTAGTGAAAAGCGTCCATATGTTTCCTGATCACTTGACATGGCTTCTGTTCATAGGAGACTCAACTCCACTAGCACTGGACATGCATTCAAAGCAAGTTCCACTACAATGCAGGAAACTGCAAGTTGCGGCAGTACAAGCGATAATAGTTTTGCATAAATGCTGGTGGGGCGTGCCCTACTTACAAATCCTGCCATTTTAACAGAAAACGAAGAAAAACGAACGCCCTCGTATACCACATCAACACCTATTTAGCCAGACCTTGGCGATGCAGCCCGCAACCCACGAGTGACCATACAAAGCGTTCGATGAAACAATCGAAGCCGTCGCGCTCGAATTGTCGGAGTCTCTATACGCTCTCCCAGTTGTTCTTTCCGCAAAATGATATGGATCTGCACGGCTGTGCGTCGACTACCTTGTGTTGAATGCCATGACGCTAAGAGACTATTATCCGTTTCGATCCAGTCAATAAATTATTTATGCCCCCTGAGACGTTACGTTTTCAGTACACCGGAGTGCAGTCGCGTTTTTTCGCCAAAAAATTAGAGCCCTTTTGTTGAAGAAAGATAGTTGAACGCGAAGCTTTCCCCTAATACAAACTGAATCAATGTCCAAACCAACGACCACGCAACGAGCCCTGCATGCCGTTACCGATACACTGGGTCGGCTTTACAGGCACGATCGCGCTCGAGCTTACGTTCGCGTACAGCAGACACATCTTCTGCCGTGCGCCGCAACCGCGGCCTACCCATAGTGACGGCCACGAATGCAGTGCGTGACGTGCCTAATGAAATGCAGATATATACAGTTCGTCTGAGTAGTGTAGCGTTCAACCATCTTTCTTTAAGAAAGGGGTGCTGATTTGCTTTCAAGATCCTAGAACAAGCTCGTGTTCACGCGCAATTGATGCATCCGATATGTAGGGAAGCTCAGTTAACCGGGAAGGGGGTGATGCCATGCCGAGCAGATGCAACTTGCGCTTCCAGTGAACTTTGTTTACAGGCACTACTCTTGCTGAGCTCCTTGCTTGGCGTCGTTATCAGGCACTGACTGGCCGACCAGTCGACGGTGGCGCGGTACTGCGAATGTAAACTGTAGTGTTCTACGCAGATGCCTAAGTTGGCTTTCTTGCAGTGCGTTTGTGGCGCCCATGAACAAATCACAGTGAGACAGAGCTTTGCTTTAATACAAGTACATCCAGATAACGAAACCAAGCTTGCTTTCACATACTACCATGGCTGATTCTGTTTCTGCACCAACCATTTGGTCCAAGATTCTCCCAGCACTTCCCAGAGAATGATGGACCCAATTTTAGGTGAAGCTAAACAAAAGTTATTTCTTTTTGTAATTGCACGATCTCAATGTCGCTTAGGGTTTGTTTGACGAAAAAATTTATTATATGGAATTATGCACTAAAGCGCCGCCACGACATTGGGCTGATATTCACATTGGGATTATACATCTATCGACGTCGAAGGTTGACTTCCTTCTTTTCTTGGCGGACAATGGTCTGCTTCGCAGGAATCCAGATAATTTCACGCTATCTGAAGGTATGCAGTTCTCGGGGATGTAGCAAGTCTCCAGTACATCATTAATATGCTGACGTTTTACCGCCAGTTTTTGTCTATAGTGGCTGGAAATATCGCAGCCTTTGAATCAGCTTCTAATTTAAGAGCCAAAATGCTGTTGCCAAAAAAGCAGCAAGACGAGTGCCGGTCATTGTTTACAGCGATACCGCGAAATACATGATTGTAGTGACCAGAGCTCATCAAAACTTCTACCGAGCAAACATATCCAAACCGCTTAGGTCAAGGCGCGGTGCTACTGTAGTAAAACGATGATGAATTAATACCGGCTGCTTTCTAAAGCCATACGTTTATTGCTGCTGACAAACACTGCAGTACTACGTAGCTTGTATGCATGTCATTCATTTTGCGCTAAAAATGCTTGAGATGTTTTTAAATAGAACTCGATTTGCCATTCATACATTCCAAGGGGAAGAGAGATAGAGAAAACAATTATTTCAAACATAGAGATCATTCCTCTTGAGGTAGAGTGGGTGGTGTCCTCATTCCCGGACTCTGCTGGCCATGGCTTCTCGAAATACTTGCTGAAAGAGCGCTTCTCGGACCCCCAGGGTATCGCCGGTTGGCTGTACCTCCGGTCGCTCAAGTGATGAGCTAGGTGCATTGCAGTCTTATTGTTTGCCGCAGCCCCTCCACGAGGTGTAAAAGCGTGTTGGGTGTGCGTTGCCGCATCAGGAGCAGACGCCTCGGTATATTAGTGGGTACATTTTTTGGTATTTGTGTAGGTTTGGGAATGTCTTTTATTGGCTAAGTGTAAAATATACTGCCACATCAGTGCCGAGCTTGTTATCAAGGGGAACCGTGTTTGCTTTATCACTTTGAGAACCCGGGTGCGTGTCGCTCACGATGCTGCTTTACGCTGCACCGCTACAACTAGTCCGTTTGAGTATAAGGGCTCCTTAAGATGAGTTGCTGATGCGCTCTCGCAAGCTGCAGTTTCCACCCCAAAACATGTAAAAGCTTCAGGAGTGCCACTGATGAGAGTGTTCCAGACTTACTCTGCACATCGCTGGGGCAGCTCAGGAGAATACCACGCCCTTCCCTGAGGTACTCGATCATTGTATTGCAAGGCAATGACGCCACAACAGGCGCCCAGCACTCTGACCACTACATGGTGACGTACGTACACCAGGTCCTCGAAAGCATAGACAACCCTGCTAGGCTGGTTTTGCCGCATATGTTGGTCAAATTCGTCCTACGGCACTGCCACGACTCTTAATCAGTCGGCGGCTATCACGACACAATTTTGCGAGAAAGCTCGTAGGGAATGTGTCAGGATGTTGTAATGTATGCGCACTCGTGTCAGCATTGTCAAAAGCCCAAACCACACGAAGGCTTGCCATTACGAACGATGAAAGCAGTTGCTACTTTATGCACAACTGACGCGAACATAATAAGAACAAGTGAGTGCACAGAACTGGAAACCGCAGAAGGCTGCACAACCCACCAGTTTTAGGTAATCCGTGTTGACAAACCAAGAAAATTGAATTGTTGTGCTGTTAGCGCAATGAATGAGATGCTTTCGTACACTTCACCCAATATTTCCATATCTTTTACTTCGGTATTATCGCTTGTAAGCTTATTCTTGGTTCGACAAATAATTCTGCAGCTGTTAAACAGTGGAGAGCCACATTTTTTACAATATGTTGCAAAACACCACCAGCAAGTGTTCATTAATGAAATCTTGCTTAGAGAGTTACCACCACTTTTCCGAGTCAGGTATGCTTGCAAGTATCTAATCGTGAACTAAAAGCGAACCCCAGAGAAATTCCAACTTACCGTGACGTGGTTACCTTGATGTGCGTAATATGTATATATACCGACGTTTATTACCTAATAAATAAACAAGTACATACGCATGACAACCAGATTCGAATAGAGAACCCCCAGCATAGCAACCTGATGCTGTAACCAGTAGTCCGCGGGCGCTTGCGCGCGCAAGCGGCATCGAACATCTTGAAGCATTTCCCGAGTAAAAGCCAGCGGGCCAAAGAGCATGGACCCGTTTCTTGCGATGTCAAGTCTATGAACACTCTATGCGATCATTCGCCGTCTTTCACACTTAAGCTCAAAACTGCTCATTTGGTTAGTTTCATTACGTTTCCGTAGAACAATACTCACATGAACTGCACGCTTTTCGTTTGAATCTGTATTTCAACAGGAGTTGGGGAAATCTGTGTAAGTGTGTTCGCGTTGCAATCTGGAGCGGAGCAGCAGCTACATTCTGAGACATCAGGTAAGGCAGCTTTGTTTCCTGAAAACAATTCTAACCCCGCTGTTCAGACCTTTCCAGCTTTTGCTATACTTTTCCCGCACGTAGCAGCCGTGTTAGCATTCGTCAGTGCCCGGCTTTCGTCGCAAAGCACCGCATTCCTCACATTGCTGAAATAGGTCTTCACTTGTTAATTAGCTCTACTGAAGCGCTCATTGCACTGAAACAAGGATGACGCGCATTCGTGCTAGGGCGACTCTGTGGTCTAGACGCTGAAAGAACTTGTTCCTTCGTGTTCGGTGCACACTGTAGCTCCAAAGCAGCAGCGCCCCTACGTGGTCCCGCAGTAACGGGAGCCCTGTCTTTCCCCGGAAAACCCGGTAATTGACAACCACGGCCGGCACCTATTGGATTGCAGGAGGTGGCTCACTGGACGGTGGCAAAGGTATAGATTAAACGGGAAACTCAAAATCAAAATAGCCGAAGTAACTGAAAAGGCAAACTATGCTACCATACTGGAAGCGAAAAACTCACTACGGTTTTGCGACTTTATGATAAGCACATTAACGAAATCCATACCATGGGCAATACTGCGAAGCATGCTGGAGCCGGACAGTACAAAAACGTCACCAACAGAACCATTACACCTGCTGGGGCTTTCAGAGGCTCGAATGAAGCAATAATAAACTGGCTTCGGGAGAGTTACATCGGCTCGGAAACTGTGGCTCCAGTCACACGCAAGTACAACGGCCCCTTAAATGGGACGCTAGACGCTCCTGTCTGAAAGGCAGAACTTACCGTAGCGGGGCAATCCGGACGATGGAACATCACTCCCGGTCAAGAAAAACTAGCTTAAGCAATGCAACGAAACCTTAGTGATGAGCATCTAGAAAAGCTTACAGACTACTTCACAGAGCAGATTTTGAGCACAGGATTGCCACCGACGCAATGGAATGAAGCGTGCATAGTTGTTATACAAGAGGCCGGGAAAGCCCACAGCGGGCAAAACCTGCGGCCCATATATATATAACCTAATGTCTAGGGAAACTATTTGAAAAAGTCATACTAATAGACTAACGAACCTCCTAGAAGAAAACGACTACCTACCTGAGAACATGGACGGTTTTAGGCAGCAGATATTTACGTAGGGCACATTCCTAATACTGCATGACAGGGTGATCAACAACACCCCAACAGGGGCAGAATACGCAGTGGTTGCACAATTGGTGGCCCAGCATGACACACGACCTAATTCGGCACGAGCTAAGCAAAACGGCTTCTGGTGTAAAAACCTATAGCTACATTCGCTCCTTCCTAACGGGCCGAAAAGCCGCAATAGGCTATAAGAAGTGCTTTCTGAAACTCTCGGGATGCCCAATCGTGGAACTTCATAAGTATCAACCATGTCCCCTTTGCTCTTCAATATGGGCATGAACAGGGTATCCCGACGACTGGAACAAATATCGGACCTAAAATTCACACTTTACGCAAACAGCATCACGAGTTTGATAACAGAAGAAACCCAGGGCCACAAAGAAACTGTGCTGCAAAAAGCGATACAAACGGTACACCGATTCGCCCTAAGGGCGGTATGGCTTGCGCGCCGGAGAAATCTAAATTCATCAGAATTCATGACAATGGGCACTGCAAACCGCAATTCTCGCATCGGCAAGGCGCAGAAGAGCTGAGAAAGGCACAAACAATGGGAACTCTCAGAACTCAGAACCAGAACTCTCCGAACGACAGTCCAACAAATATCTGGGCTCGTACGAAGGACGAATCATCGCAGCAGCTTTAGCGAGGCCTAAACTTTCCGAATTGTTCACGCCTTTGTAATCAGCTGCATTATTTATTTATTTATTTATTTTATTGTACCCTCAAGACCGAAGTATTACAGAGTGGAGTGGGTAAAAAAATATACACAAATAAATAAACAAAGCAGCAATAAACAACAACTGTGGTTAGTTAATTGCATCCGGGAGTAATGATGTCTGATAATGCCGAACGAAACTTTGAGTTGCCCTTGATTGCGACAACTGCGCCGGGAAGGTGGTTCCATTCCTGAGAGGTCCTAGGAATGAATGATTCGTTACTGGTTCTGGTGCGGCACTGAATGATTCCAACCTTGTGGCTATGGTCGATGCGAGAGGAAATGTAGGTAGGAGGTGATATTAGATTATCGCATAGGTACGAATTGTGGAAATATAGTTTATGAAATAAAGCAAGGCGAAAGCACTTACGCCGGGCTGAGAGAGGAGCAAGCAGCAAAGAGTTTTTCATGGCAGTTACGCTTGATGTACGGCTGTAGTTGCTATGAATGAAACGTACGGCATTGTTTTGGATTAGTTCGAGTGATTGAGTAAGGGTTTCGAGGTGCGGGTCCCAGATGGATGAAGCGTACTCCATTTTACTCCTAATAAGTGTTTTGTATAGAATTAATTTTAATGATGTAGGAGCAGAAGGAAAGTTTCGGCGAAGATAACCTAGCATGCGATTAGTATTGTTAATTACGTTATCGATGTGCAACGACCAGGAAAGTGATGAGGTTATGTGGACGCCTAGGTATTTATACGAGGTTACGACCTCCAGGGGAGTATCATTAAGGTAAGAGTTCGGTGGAGGAATATGGCTGCGAGTTACACGCATACATTTACATTTACTTACGTTAAGTTGCATTAACCATACGTCACACCAGTTAGAGATAGCGTTTATATCGTCTTGTAAGAATTTGTTATCAGATTTGTCCGAGATTTCACGGAGGATAAAACAGTCATCTGCGAAAAGGTAAATGTTAGAACAAACGTCAATGGGTAAGTCGTTAATGTAAATTAAAAAAAGAAGAGGGCCTATAACAGATCCTTGGGGCACACCAGAGTCTACAGGATTAGATGAGGACATATGATTTTCAACCACAACATACTGTGACCGATTAAAGAGAAAATGTTCAAGCCATGCAAACAGGTGAGGATCAAGATTAAGTTTACTAAGCTTAAATAGAAGTAATTTATGGCACACTTTGTCGAAGGCCTTGGCGAAATCAAAGAAAACACAGTCTGCGAAAGAACCTTTGTCGAGAATAAGATGAAGGCTGTGAGTAAAAGAAAGAAGTTGGGTTTCACATGACAAGTTTTTTCGGAAACCATGTTGTGCTTTTGTAAAAAATGAATTATTGTGTAAGTGCTTAGCTAAATGTGAGTGCAGAATATGTTCAAGAACCTTGCAAGGAATGCTTGTGAGGGAAATGGGGCGGTAGTTGAGTGGCGAATGTTTGCTACCGGACTTATGAAGTGGGACCACCTTCCCGACCTTCCAATCTGTAGGTAGCCGATGGGTATCTAAGGATTGCTGAAAAATTTTCGAGAGCAGAACAGATGAATAAACAACAGTATTTTTCAGGAATTTCGCGTTAACCAAATCAGCACCGGGACTTGATGACAACTTAAGACCTTTAATTACATTTTCGACCCCAAGAGGTTCAATGATAATAAAGTCCATAGGTGGGTAATTGCAAGACTCGAGCGTTGGAAGCACAGAGTTACTACATACGATAAAGTTGTTACAGAACACAGAGTTAAGGCTATGGGGACATACATCTTCGGGTACCGGTGAACCGTTGGAATCAATCAACGTGATTTAATTATCTTTGGAAGGGTTAATAACACGCCAAAACCTTTTAGGGTCATTAGCAAGCATTGTGGGCAAAGTGTGTACTTGGAATGTCTTTTTGGCAAGTTTAATGGCTTCTGTGTAAGTACTGTTTGCCTCCTTATAAGCGTCCCATTTCGATGCCAGTGAACTTTTATTGGCTATTCGATACAGTCGTTTTTTTCGGTTTGTAAGCCTTTTTAACTTGGAATTGAACCAGGGTTTCTTAACATTGCAGGATATTACATTTGATGGAATAAACTTGTCGGTGAGCTCATGTATCTTATTTTTGAAAACGGTGCAGTTCTCATCAACCATGCGATCATCAAATTGGCTTACGAAAGGATCAAGAAAATTAGCTAGATGAATATTAATATCGTCAAAGTTTGCCCTATCGTAGTGGTAAATTATTTTTTTTCAACAATTGGTTTTATCACAGGAGATAATATGTTGAAAGAAAGACCCAGGTGATCGCTAAAGCCCGGTAAGCATGAAACATTGGTAACTATGTCAGGATGAGAGCATAATATTAAGTCAAAGAGGTTTGCGGCGCTTTCCGAGATCCTCATTGGTTCTAATACTAATTGTGTTAGGGAAAACAAAGAGCAGAGATCAAGAAAGTCGTTACTTTGCGAAGAAAATGGATAACAGTGCGGAGGTTCAGTAGTCCAGCATATCTTGGGGAAATTGAAATCCCCCAATAATATGATGGGGTTCGAAGGATGCCGCAAAGTAAGGGTGTTAAGCACATCGTGAAGCTCACTGGTGAAAGTGGATGGGTAGGATAGAGAGCGGTAGCAGACAACAATCGTAATTTTACGGTAACCGATATCGACGCACGCGCACACAACTTCCAGGTTACAGTATAAGTGGACTTGATGACCTTGATGGCAATGGACTTGATGGCAACGGAAAGTGTGAAATCGAGACAAGTCAAAGATTTCACAATCTTGCACATGGGGTTGTAGCCGCGTTTCTGTTAATGCAATGATACCAGCATTACAGCTATCGATGAGCGATTCTAGTTCCACGCGTTTGCGAAACACACTTCGAGCGTTTGCAACAAGCACGGAGAGTTGTGGTGTTAAAGATACGCCATTGCCCTTTGCGCATTGCTATGTAGCAGGATGATGACGCAGATTGTCAGGTGCGCTTGCGTGATCTGGAACACTACTTTTAACTTGCTTAACGCTGTCAGTTGTTGAATCATACATAAAACACTGATTATCAATGAAAAGCTTGATAAAACGTAGTTTAATAGAGGGGGAATTAGGTTGGTTTTTAACAAATTCGACAAGCTCTTTTCGAGCGAGCCTTGTCGCAGGCGAGAAGTCCTCAGTTACTGAAATGTTACTATTTTTAAGCTGGCTGCGCGACGAAAGTATGCTCTCCTTAATTTTGAAATTTGTTAGTTTCATTATAACCGGACGACATTTTGTGTTTGAAAAAAATGGCTGTGGCTTAGGTAAGGTTAAGCCCAGGATGCGAAGCATACTAGCCTTTATTTTAGTTGTTGAACCACTGTTTAGCCTGGTGAACTGCTGTTGCTTGGCTATATTTGGTTCGGCTAGACGAAGAAACAACTCATGCATTACTTCTTCGCCTTCAAGAGTGGAACGCGACAGCGTTCCCGTCGACCCGCCAAGGGGTGTAAGACAATGGGCTACAGGGCAGCGACTACGCGCCCCGCATTGGACGCGGTGAGCGTCGAGCAAAGCAGCGTTCGGCGCGGCAACGAAATGTGCGCCTGAGCAAGAGACGCACGCCTTAGAAACAGCGCGTTTCTAAGGCAACACCGCATTCACTAGAGGCGCTTTTGTACCGCTTTGAAGCGTTGTACTCGTGGCTCAGTGGTAGCGTCTCCGTCCCACACTCCGGAGACCCTGGTTCGATTCCCACCCAGCCGGTCTTGCAAGAGTTGAGCCAAAGCCACTTCTCCTCTGTCGTGACGTCACGGTGTCACGTGATTTCATGGTCACCGCCGCGCCTGAGGAGCTGGGTTGAGCCCTCGTAATATGCTTCGCATAAAAGTCCCGATTCGATGCGCCCGTTCAACTGAGTTTGGTGGCAAGGCATTTCCCATAGCTGACGACAGGGCATCCACGGTTTTTTGTTCAGTTTGCAGCCATGACTCATGGGAATCGGGTATGCCGTGAAAAACCAAGTTATTCCGCCTTGACCTGTCTTCCAAGTCATCTAAGCGCGAGACTATGGTGTCCTGCTGCTTTTTTGACCGTTCAGCGCTCTCTTGAAGTATGGCGATATCTTTGGAAAATGTGTCTAGGGCTTCAGATTTTTTCTCAAGTGATTCGAGACGGCGGAAAATATCAGTTAGCTTGCCTTCGATTGTGTTTTGGCTGGCTTTCACGCCCTTCATATCCGATTTCAATTCGGACTGACCTTTGGCAAGCTCGACTGTCGACTTCTTTATGTCTTTTAGCATTAATAGCACTGCACTCATTTGATCCGACTGGGATTCGGGAAGACTACTCGACGCAGAGTCATCTTGAGCCGACCTCTGCACCCTTGGAGGCCCCGGGTTTTCCTCGACATCACCGCATTGCAACAACAACGGCGCCACGTCGCAACAATCACACATAGTAGCATATAAGACAAGTGGGCATGGGAGCAGCAAAAGTGAGCGATTATCACTCCGTTTAGCATACAGGGTCAAATTGTTACGCACCTGTGGAGCGAAGAAAAGTTGTGCATGAGGCATGGTGCAACTAGTGCTGCTCACATGCCCACTGAAGGAGTAGTTCATCAGCAAGCTGCTTTTGAAGGGGCTGGGAAAGGGCGGTGAATCAACCAGTGACGTCGTCCCAGAAACGATGCGGTGTCCATCTAGCGGTACATCCAGGAAGGATGGAAGATTATGGAGGCCACACGTGCCGGTGACGGGCTCTTGATCTTGGACAGCATCGACGCGTTCGCCCATGGTAGGGCACGTTTGGATGGGCGCAGATGGTGAAACAAGGGCAAGCATCAGGAAAATTTGTGGAGCGAAGAAAAGTTGCGCATGAGGCTTAGTGCAACTAGTGCTGCTCACATGCCCACTGAAGGAGTAGTTCATCAGCAAGCTGCTTTTGAAGGGGCTGGGAAAGGGCGGTGAATCAACCAGTGACGTCGTCCCAGAAACGATGCGGTGTCCATCTAGCGGTACATCCAGTAAGGATGGAAGATTATGGAGGCCACACGTGCCGGTGACGGGCTCTTGATCTTGGACAGCATCGACGCGTTCGCCCATGGTAGGGCACGTTTGGATGGGCGCAGATGGTGAAACAAGGGCCAGCATCAGGAAAATCTGCAGAGCGATGAAAAGTTGCGCATGAGGCATAGTGCAACTAGTGCTGCTCACATGCCCACTCAACATACAGCTACAGCTTCCCTTATCAGGAGTTGTGTAAAACGGAACTGGAGCAGATAGACGTCCTTATACGAACGGCCTACAAAGCCGCCATCAAACTCCCTATGGGCATCTTCACGGTGAAACTAAGTGCATTGGGAGTATACCACACCTTCGAAGGACTAAAGGGTGCGGTATTTATATGGCAAAGGCAGTGCCTAAAGTTATCCCCTACCGGTATAAAGCTGCCAGAAACACTTGGCCAGCCCGTAAGACCACACTACGGCTAGCAAGAATTACTGGCTCTACCTAGAACGACGAGCAAAAGCCTCAGAGTGGTTTCAGTTTACGAAATCATGAGCCCTTTTTACCACCAAGGCTGCCGCAAGGATCGGGCACACCAACATAAAAATACTTGCAAATTCTGCTGACGCACTGTACACTGATGCGGCTCCGGGACCAGGTGGTCATATAAGAGTGGCCGCAAGCCCTACAGTCTGATCGAAATTTCACAATGGTGCAACAATTAGGACTAAACTCATAGGCATCGTGGAGATAGCCGCCGGACCAATTGTCAGCCATCTGTGATCCTTACGGGCCGACAGGTGGATTGTCGCCTGTTCATGCAAGGCAGAGTAGCGGCGTGTGCCCTACGCATACAAGGTCACACGGTCCGGGAAACGCACAGTCATTGGGCCAGGCGGGGGTGGCGGGTAACAAAAGGGCAGATGCTCTCGCTCCAGAATTAGCTTGACGAGCGAGAGTGTGGGCCGATACACTTAGATCAGATCCTTTGAAGTTTCCACTCGAAGTCCTTGAGCACCAACGTCTATAACGCACAACATGCGCAGGGCCCCACCCGAGTCTGAGCGCAGTGGATGCTCGGGACTTTCGAATAATATTCAGAGAAATACCACCCGCACCTCGGACTGTGGCACGCCATCTGGCCTACGGCATATCCTGGCCACTGCCCGTGGTGCGGGGGGATGCCAACTCTAGCCCACGTAACGTCGGAATGCAAGAGCAGGCGCCGAAATTGAATTCCCTCCTGTTGGGATTGAAAATCACAAGTGGGAAGTAGTGGGAAACCATTCTCGCCGACCCTCACCTGGAGACCAAAAGGGGTCTCCTCGACCATGCCCGGTGAGTAGCTCTGGGTAGTGGAGTCTCGGAATAGGCACCCATCCAACCACTCCCAACACCCCTTTCTTTTTCACTCAATCAAATACTATTCTCTTTCTCTCTCTCTAATGGGGTTCCTCATTATTGTCGCCTAGCCTCGGCCCCCTGTTTCCGCAGCGCCATGCCTGGGCGCCCGCGGCGTCGAGCCGCCTCCTGTATGACACACGCTTGAGTGCGTTGTTCCCGCATGTGGCCGAACAGAGTGCTCTTGCCGCGGTTTGTGGGCCCTCCTTGCTCGACTGTGATTAGCGTTTCGCAGGAGGTCCTCTGCTGGCGCTCTCACAATTACCAAGCACAGCAGGTTTGCGCGATGTGAGGGATGTGGAGCCTCTCGAAAAAAAACTCACACCGACATGTGCTCCCACGGGAACAACGTGCGGCAAAAAGCTGGCACAAGCTGGGAGGGTCTGCACATCTATCTTACAAGTCGTTCGAGCAAACAAATGCGTTTAATCAGCAGTCTTAGAATACAGGTGTTCCTGTGCACCAGTATGGCGATTGGAGCACGAACGCGACTGGACATATTTCGCCAATTGACGTTGAAACCCTAACCAAAATCTAAAGCGTGCAGCTTATGGCCTGTTCATCGAATGTCGTGTTCAAATGTGAAAAATCAGCTTTTATATTTGTATTTAGCGGTGACCGCGAAAGATCGTATGGAACGTCCCTAAATATGAATAATCAAATAAAACACGCCATGCGCCATAACGCAGTGGCTTGCACTAGGAACTTTCTTCTGGATATTCATCCAACCGTCTCGTATTTTTTCCCCTAGTCGAAACGTTACAGCATCAGGCTGCGGATCGTTTGGTAGAATTTATTTTTCGCAGATACCACAATTGTATTTGATGAGCTGGTCTACTGGAAGCGGCGCACAGTAAATGCAGAAGGAATTGAGATGAAAAATTGACATATATTGAAAATGCACTAATTAAGTTTCTAATTACATTATGGCCCACATTGCAATTTACAAATTCGAGCCGTGGAGGTCGCCAGCCGGATCGAGTTGGAACAAATTTTCAAGATGACTCCAATTTCGAGACATTAATTCCGGAACTTTGGGAAAATGCATTGGCGTGGCAGTTAATTCGTTGTAAAAACGTCGTTTCATGCACTGAAGCACCGCAGTAACTGCAATACCAATGTATTCCTGCCTAAAATTCGGTAATTTATAAATCGAACCTGTTGCCCTCCTCAGAATTCGTTCCAAGTGAATCCACCTTGCGATGTACAATGCTGGAGTTTATAAATTCCACTATGGGTCAAAACAATATTAGCTAAAATATTAATAAGTGAATTCTTGGTAGTTAGTCGATTTTGAATTTCAAAATTTTGTGCATGTTCTGTCACCGCTTCGAGCAGACCGGCTCATAAACTAGAATTGAGCCATCTGCCAAAGGCAAATTTTAAAAACTTTTGAAAGTGTTCGCTGAAACACCTTGTATATCCGGGATCAGCCCACAATGAGTGGCTAGTGACACCATGCACGGAAAAGAGTCGGTAACTCGCTATGAAATGGCGTGTCTTTCACGACACACACATATAGGTGACGGCTCCTGTATCCCGTGTGTGCGCATTTCCTTTGTGGTCGTATAATTGGCGCAACATATCTGGTTTTTAGAACGTTTTACTATATGTCTACAAGCTGTTTGTCTGTGGGATTACCTAAAGGATTCCCTATAACATGCACCTTCTGGTAAGGCACTTGTAAACACTGCTGAAAGCGGACAACATCCTAACGTAAAAATGTTATACCTTCTGAAGAACCAGCACATATCCAACTATAGCACGTATATACATAGCCCAAGGAATGTCTGTAAACCTTGTGCAAGACGATCATTTACTACGTGTAAATCAATACGCGTATCTACGATGATCACTTGTTACATTTTCGCACATTCATTATATTATACTCTTCATAGGTAGGCAAGGGATTATTATGTGAGTTTCTTTATCAGATACAGGGAACACCATGTGAACACCAGTCTTCTTGTGTGACTTCCTTTTTTCAAATCCTTTATATTCATCTTTGCTTCCGAGTGCGGCAAGTGTGCACATATCAATCTTGAACGTAGTCGTGCATGATGCAAATTCGTTTGGTGAAAGTCGCACTTTTCAGAGATATTTTCCTTCACGTCCATCCATATGTGAAGACTGCCATCCGCAAAACTGCAACGCTGTCGTCTACATTTTGTATTCCAGCACCGGTACTTTCGAGTACGTTAAAGGAGCACACCTAGAAAAAATCACAGAAAGCGCATATCTGAGGCACAACCATATATTCAGTTATTCTAACGCTGCAACATGCGCCTAACGGTACTCGCAGTTTGAGGATAAGGATGGAGGTGCTTACCGATTGAACACCCACCGGTGGCACACGATTTCCTCCACTTTTTTTTATATTTTCCTAATATTACCGATTTTATTAATTACTGTGGTTGCTTTCGCCTAGGATTTCCTTTGGTTCATTGCCTAATCCCTTCCATAAGCTTGTCCAGCCGTAGAAGCAGGAACGGCTCGGGAGTGGGGGGCAGGCCCTCCTTTCTATTTTTCTATTTCCATATAGAAGTCCCAAGATCTCTGGACATCAAGTGGCTTCAATTGCAGATTATGTCAACTGGACCCCACGCTACGGCTACAACTGCCACCTAGCCTTTCCCGCGGCGAAGCAACCTTGTTGTGTCGCTTGTGGTTGGGAGTGGCGTTCACGAACGCATACTCCTACCGTATGGGAATGGCCGAGAGCCCGATGTGCGACTCCTGTGGGTGCGAGGAGTCCATCGAACACGTATTGTGTACCTGCCCTCGCTACGATGTCCAACGCCTCTCTCTGCGGGCAACTTTACACAGACTAGACTCGAGACCATTCACCGAGTCAAAGATACTCGGACCGTGGCCACAACCGCACTGGCTCGAAAAGCGATTCGTGCACTAGTGCGGTACTTAAAGTGCACGGGCTTAAGAGACCGCTTATAGTGTCATTGTGTAAGGTGTCCCTCCCACATGTACCCAGTGCTGACTCTCTCCCTTTCTTCCTCTTTCTATTCTACTTTACCCACCCCCAGTGTAGGGTAGCAAACCGGATGCTGTTCTGGTTGACCTCCCTGCCTTCCCTACCCTTGCTTTCTCTCCCTCTCTTCCTTATACATACATGCGCACATACATACATAGATACATACGTACATACATGCGTACATACACACACACATACATACATACATACATACATACATACATACATACATACATACATACATACATACATACATATATACATACATACATACATACATACATACATACATACATACATGCAATAGGTTTAGGAGCTGTCCTTTCCACCTTTTAACAAAAATCTGGCCTCTCAGTACGCATTATCGTCGCTTTCAGGTGAGGTTCTCGACTCCACCAGCTTTTATGACTTCAAGTAGCTTACCAGGAATATTGACCATGTGCCCGTTTAGGGATCGCGTACTAGGTGACGCCTGTGTTGATGGCGTAGATCCGCCGCGGTGGCACTACGTACTCTTCCAATGGCAGACGCAGTGCATATACCCAAATACACAGTGAAGTAGACAGGATGACAGTCGCCACCGTAGCTCAATTGGTAGAGTATCTGACGCTTACTGTGGAATATGATGGTTCAGTTGCCGCGACTGGCAAGCTGTCTTTTCTTCCTATTTCTCTTTGCTTACCATTATTGTTTCTGTATTGCGCCCATCACTACAGTTAATTTCCCTAAAGCGTTTCTTGGCTCCGCCTTCAGCTGGCTTCATATAGCGATGCACATTGTTGGCCAATCACCAGCAGCTGTAGCACAGCGGCCATGGCGTTGCGCTCGTTAGCTGGAGGTCGTGGGTTCGGTCCCGGTTGAAACGCCCGCATTTAGCATTGCAAGGGAACGAAGCTGCGTGGACATTGATTGAGTTGCAGAGTAAAGAACTCAAGGTGGTAAAAAATTATATTGGAGTTACCCACTGTGGTGTACCTCATAATCAGATTATGGTCCATGCACAGAAAGTTGCTTCTTTTATTTATTTAAAGTTTATTTACCCTTTAGCAAGAATTTACGCTTCACCAAACGTTTCTTTATTTGCAAAGTACAATGGCTGATTGATGGCGCTGTGGTTACTGCTTGCCTGTCCCGGCCGAATAATGCATTTTAGCTTGGTTCAATCCACAGTGGCATTGGTGGACGAAGTATTGACTTTCTCTCACGATAATAGCCTCCCTTTGTTTATGTATGGCTGCTTCCAGACGACTGGTTCCAGACTGAATACTGGTAAAGCGAACGCAATCTGTTGTAATGTGCCCTTCGGCCGTAGCAGTGTCCATGCGTTTTATTTCGTTTTCTACAGTTATTATCGGCACAGCCTCTTATTTCTCTGCTTCTCCGCGTAACAGGGAGAGAAATGTCTTTACTACAGTTTACAGTATTTCGGTTTTGTAGCCAGAGTCCACTTTAATTCAACACATGCGATGCACCATAGTACCCAGAAACACCAGACCAAAGACACCCAGAGAGAGTTACGCAGAAAAATATCGATATAAGTTTTAGCATGTCGATTATGAACCGAGTGTAACGCATACTTATTTAAACCTTGCCTCGAGCACATAGATTTTTGGGGGGATTCGTGCACATTTCTTTAGCTGTGCTATAGGTTTACAGGCAAGATTTATTTCAAGAAACCTCTAAAGGCCCTCACAACGAGGGTATTACTTAGAGGGGTGGCAAAAATTCTATAAACATCTAGAGAAGCGTATTAAAGGAATAGGCAACAAGAATAAAATACCAGAACAGCAACACTCAAGCAGACATAATGGAAAATCGCAACAGAATAAACAGAACACAAAAAAAATCAAACACATTGAGGTCATCATCATCATCAGCCTGGTTACGCCCACTGCAGGGCAAAGGCCTCTCCCATACTTCTCCAACAACCCGGGTCATGTACTAATTGTGGACATGTCGTCCCTGCAAACTTCTTAATCTCATCCGCCCACCTAATTTTCTGCCGTCCCCTGCTACACTTCCCTTCCCTTGGAATCCAGTTCGTAACCCTTAATGACCAACGGTGATCTTCCCTCCTCATTACATGTCCTTCCCATTCTCATTTCTTTTTCTTGATTTCAACTAAGATGTCATTAACTCGCGTTTGTTCCCTCACCCAATCTGCTGTTTTCTTATCCCTTATCGTTAAACCTATCATTCTTTTTTCCATAGCTCGTTGCGTCATCCTCAATTTGAGTAGAACTCTTTCCGTAAGCCTCCAGGGTTCTGCCCAGTAGTTGAGTACTGGTAAGACACAGCTATTATGTTAACTTTTGTTATTAACTTTTCTCTTGAGGGATAATGGCAACCTGCTGTTCATGATCTGAGAATGACGGCCAAACGCACCCCAGCCCATTCTTATTCTTCTGATGATTTCCGTCTCATGATCCGGATCCGCCTTAACACCTGCCCTAAGTAGCTGTATTCCCTTACCACTTCCAGTGCCTCGCTACCTATTGTAAAATGCTGTTCTCTTCCGAGACTGTTAAACATCAATTTAGTTTTCTGCAGATTAATTTTTAGACCCACTCTTCTGCTTTGCCTCTCCAGGTCAGTGAGCATGCATTGCAATTGGTCCCCTGGGTTACTAAGCAATGCAATATCATCAGCGAATCGCAAGTTACTAAGGTATTCTCCATTAACTTTTATCCCCAATTTTTCCCAATCCAGGTCTCTGAATATCTCATGTAAAGACGCTGTGAATACCATTGGAGAGATCGTATCTCCCTGCCTGACAGCTTTCTTTATTGGGATTTTATTGCTTTCTTTATGGAGGACTACGTTGGCTGTGGAGTCGCTATAGATATCCTTCAGTAGTTTTACATACGGCTCATCTACACCCTGGTTCCGTAATGCCTCCATGACAGCTGGGGTTTCGACAGAATCAAACGCTTTCTCGTAATAAATGAAAGCTATATATAAGGTTTGGTTATATTCCGCACATTTCTCTATAACCTGATTGATAGTGTGAAGATGGTCTATTGTTGAGTAGCCTTTACGGAATCCTGCCTGGTCTTTTGTTTGACAGAAGTCTAAGGTGTTCCTGATTCTATTTGCGATTACCTTAGTAAATACTTTACAGGCAACTGACAGTAAGCTGATCGGTCTATAATTTTTCAAGTCTTTGGCGTCCCCTTTCCAATGGATTAGGATTATGGTAGCATTCTTCTGAGATTCCGGTACGCTCGAGGTCATGAGGCATTGCGTATACAGGGTGGCCAGTTTCTCTAGAACAATCTGTCCACCATCGTTCAACAAATCTGCTGTTACCTGATCCTCCCCAGCTGCCTTCCCCATTGCATATCTCCCAAGGCTTTCTTTACTTCTTGCGGCGTTACCTGTGGGATTTCGAATTCCCCTAGACTATTTTCTCTTCCATTATCGTTGTGGGTGCCACTGGTACTGTATAAATCTCGATAGAACTCCTCAGCCACTAGAACTATCTCATCCATATTAGTAATGATATTGCCAGCTTTGTCTCTTAACGCATACATCTGATTCTTGCCAATTTCTAATTTCTTCTTCACTGCTTTTAGGCTTGCTCCGGTCCTGAGAGCATGTTCAATTCTATCCGTAGTATACTTTCTTATATCAGCTGTCTTACGCTTGTTGATTAACTCCAAAAGTTCTGCCAGTTCTATTCTAGCTATAGGGTTAGAGGCTTTCATACATTGGCGTTTCTTGATCAGATCTTTCATCTCCTGCGATAGTTTACTGGTATCCTGCCTAACGGAGTTGCCACCGACTTCCATTGCGCACTCCTTAATGATGCCCACAAGATTGTCGTTCATGGCTTAAACACTAAGGTCCTCTTCCTGAGTTAAAGCCGAATACCTGTTCTGTAGCTTGATCTGGAATTCCTCTATTTTCCCTGTTACCACTAACTCATTGATCGGCTTCTTATGCACGAGTTTCTTCCGTTCCCTCCTCAGGTCTAGGCTAATTTGAGCTCTTACCATCTTGGGGTCACTGCAGCGCACCTTGCCGAGCATGTCCACATCTTGTATGATGTGGACGTGCTCTTAGCACAGATTGTGAGGTCGAATTCATTTCTAGTGTCGCCATTCGGCTCATCTACGTCCACTTTCGGCTATTCCGCTTGCGAAAGAAGCTATTCATTATCCGCATGTTATTATGTTCCGCAAACTCTACTAATAACTCTCCCCTGCTATTCCTAGCGCCTATGCCATATAACCCCACTGCCTTGTCTCCAGCTTGCTTCTTGCCTACCTTGGCATTAAAGTCGCCCATTAGTATAATGTATTTTGTTTTCACTCTTCCCATCGCCGATTCCACATCTTCATAGAAGCTTTCGACTTCCTGTACATCATGACTGGATGTAGGGGCCTAGACCTGTACAACCTTCATTTTGTACCTCTTATTAAGTTTCACAACAAGACCTGCCTCCCTCTCGTTAATGCTATAGCATTCCTGTATGTTACCAGCTATATTCTTATTAATCAGGAATCCAACTCATAGCTCTCGTTTTTCCGCTAAGCCCGGGTAGCACAGGATATGCCCGCTTTTTAGCACTCTACATGCTTCTTTTGGCCTCCTAACTTCACGGAGCCCTATTATATCCCATTCACTGCCCTCTAATTCCTCCAATAGCACAGCTAGACTCACCTCACTAGATAACGTACTAGCGTTAAGCGTTGCCAGGTTCATATTCCAATGGCGGCCTGTCCGGAGCCAGGCATTATTAGCACCCTCTGCTGCGTCGCAGGTCTGACCGCCGCCGTGGTCATTTGCTTCGCAGCTGCTGGGGACTGAGGGCCGGAGTTTGATGGTTGTGTTCATATAGGAGGTTGTGGCCAAATACTGCATCAGGGTGCCAATCCTGCTCGCGTTACCGGTTCTGGTCACCGGAATCAGGCCACACTCCGGGCTTGTTTTATGCAATTTTATCAACACGCAGATTTTTTTTTAATCCGGTGGAAAATTGCCGGCACCGGGATTCAAACCACGGACCTCTTGGACGCGAGACGGGTGTTCTTCCTCTACGCCACCGCTGCACTCTACGCCACCACTGCACACATTGAGGTAACGGAACAAAATTAGAAGAAAAGGTACGCATCGCATTTATTATGTAGAAGTTCATGAAATTTAGACGAATTCATTTCAGTTGCGAATGAAGCAGGCAGCAGGTTTCACTCAATAATTCGTTTGGGTATGAATGATTTCACAAAAGGTAAAGTGCGGCAAACGGTGCGTTTGATCATGGAAGAATGGTCACGAAGCGGAAAGACCGCCGATGGTGATTGAAAGAAATGGTTAGGAAGCAATGGATGATGGTAAGTATTGAGAGAAAGTGTTAAGCGAGCAAGTTTGCGACGATGAGAAAGGTTATCAAGACCAGCACGAGCCTTTAACGCTGTGACGCTAGTGAAACGTGAGTAATCTGAAAAAATGAAACGACCAGCATGGTTCTGCAGGGATTCGATGTTATCTATGAGGTAGGTTTGATCCCGTTGATAGAGAAGCAACCCGAACAGCCAACTAGAAGAGTTACTGAATGGAGCATGTCGTATAATATTCATTCTTTGATTTCATGCGTACATTTTTTTTACAGTTGCTCCAAGAATATAGATGCACTACCTGATGCTGACAAACCTTGAAGCACTTACCAAAGCTTTCTCTCCAGTGTAGGTGTACTCAACAGGCAAATGCAGCTTCGTATACAGTAAAGCACTCTGCGAAAAAAGAAGGAAACGTGAAAGTGTTTAATTTAATATACTCATAGGAGTAGTACTCTGAGTCTGTAATGATCTAGCCTGCGTCGAACGTAACGCTGAACTGCATGCCAAGACTGCGAAATCTTATCAGCGAGGTCTGCTGTGCGCAGCTGTCGCATGAATGCAAGTTACATAGCGCCAGTTCTGCTCAACTGAGCAGTCCCCTTCCTATTTACCTACTACCGTTTTCTCGTAGGTACAATTATTCGCGGATATTCACGCAAAAACTATCGCTGCAGTCTGGGCTTAGAGTGTGGTCTTTGCACATCTTCCTCACCTTATACCCGCAAGGATGCTGTGTCACTTCTAATGCATCCTCCTCGAAGTGTGCAAGATGCATGCAGTATGTGTTATATATATCTACAGGTATACTTGCTTATCGAGTGACCATGTTCCTTCGTCTGACAAATGTTATTGCTCAGCGTAGGATGCGCATGCATGTATCGGAAGTTTCTGGAATATCATCGATGGTTCTGTCCGCTGTAACTTGTCAGCAAAGCCAGTGTAGTCTGGTTGCACCTATGCGCGCCGCAAATGGTCTAGAACTTTCTGGAAGACACGCGGGCATCAGCGATTACTCTGCTACCTTCGATGACTGATCTGTAAAAGCGGGCGTGCTTGACCCGCTGATCAGATTTCGACGATCGCCGATGTTCGCCGCTATTGGTGTGCTTTGAATGCAACTTGTTTTTGTGGGAACAAGTTCGCCCAGTAAAAAGTTAGTTTTGTCATTCGCAATTTTTCCGCTCTGTTATTCTGCGTCACTGCTAAGTGACAATAAAATACACAATATGCACGCATTTTCAGTCAAAGCTTCATTGTGTCGGCGCGAAGCTGGAGGTAGAAGTACTGCCCGCATATGTTCCGGGCATATGCAAAAGTGGGCACGTCTGTCTGACTGGTGCTCAGAAACAGGTGACAGGCCACTAAATATTCTCTAGAAGCAACGACCAAAGTGATTTATCGAGTGCAGTCCCAAGTCAACTCATCGGTTTTCCAGCAAAATTACATAATGCCAATATCCCTGGAACTTCTCTAGGGATGTCTCTAAGATTATTTTGTTCGGCTTAACCGCCGTTCTTTCATACAAGCTATGGCTTTGGCCTCCTAAGGATGAGGTCACGCGATCGAATCCGGGCCACGGCGGCCGCATTGCGATGGGGCCAAATGCGAAAACCCCGGTGTATTTACATTTAGGTGCACGTTAAAGAACCGCAGGTGCTCCAAATTTACAGATTCCCCATTATGGCGGGCTCATAATCAAATCGGGATTTTGGGTTGAAAAACCCTAGAATTTTTTTTTGTTGGTACGGCTTCATATACTTGAGATATGCTTAAGAAACCGCGAAATAGAAATGGTCATGGGATGGACATGTAATAAGGAGGGTAAATAAGCGATGGTCATGAAGGACTACGGCAGGGATTCCAAGGGAAGGGAAGCATAGCAGGGGGTGGCAGAAATTTAGGTGGGCGGATGAGATTAAGAGGTTTGCAGCGCCATGGCCACAATTAGTAGATGACCGGGGTAGTTGGAAAATTATGGGACAGGCATTTGCACTGCCATGGGCGTAACCAGGCTTATGATGATTATGACTTGAGATTACGTCCCTGTAATGCCGTCGCCTTATACGCCGGCCTACACGAGCTGATGCTCTCTTCATAAGACCCCTTGCACGTTATAATATAATTGTATTCAATCCTTGGGAGAATCGTCTACCACTGATTGGGGAAATATTAATCTCAGGTATGAAGATATCGGCAACAATACGAAGCGGCACTAAACAGACACACATCATATGCCTCACGCCTAAAGAAAATAGAACAGTGGCTACTTTAACAAGCGTGGGAAATGGTTCAGTTGTTTTAGTGCACGTGTATGCTGATTTATTCATTTAAACGGTTTCATTCAGACACTATAGCATTCTAACACGCTTATGACATATCCCTAATAGAAACGGCTACATGAGCGTTTGTCTCTGCTAACTAACCTGAAGTCTCAGAAATGAAATGGCTCAGCGTTCTTTCTTTCTATTTTAGCCGGTATCCTGTGTACTGTTTTTGTTTTTATTTCCAGCGCCACACTTGTTTATGAAGCGAACACACTTTCAATTTTAAGGTTCTATGTCATTTTTTTCTGTATTGAATTTCTTTCGCATGTAACTTACCATTCTTCTTAGCAGGATGAGGGGGCGCGATCACAGAATAGCTTGCTGTTTCTCTTTAGATGCGGCTCTCTACCACTCTAGTTATGCACAATGTACAAGGTAAAAATGACAGCCTTTCCATTCTGTCAAGATCGAATGGCAGCGAAAGTTGACGACAGCCAAAGCTCGCGAACGTTTTTTCGTTGCCATTCCATCTTCACAGAGTGGAATGATTGCCCGTGCTTGCGATTTTTGTTTTCGTTAAGCATCCCGAGAACGTTGTTCGTCTGTGGTCGTTTCACGCCAGCGCCGTTTATGTTCTTGTTGCTGGTCCCTCCGGCGCTCCTCGTATGCATGTTCTACGCATGGGTTTCCGTCCCATCGATAACGCAGCTGTTTCTACCATCAATACCTCTCCTGCTTATATAGTGCAATAACCTTGACTTTACACTATTTTTCTCGGCGAGCGTTCTAATCTCTTGTCCATTTTGCCTACGAAAAAACTGCGGAATCTTAGTCATATACAGCCTTCGCTGGAAAAACACAACGCTGCCGCGCTATAGATGACTATAAAGCAATGACGAGTGAGCGCATCTTGTATGTAGACACAAACTAGGCATTATTTGCAACATTTCACGGGTTCAGAGCTGTAATTAATAATGGAGAAGGGATGACTAGTTAGGTCAGACAACGCGTTACCACCAGTGATGAGGTATTAAGGCAAAAAGCTCCAGTACGGAACGAATGAGTGCATAAACAAAAAAATATTGTATCCGTGCCGTCAATCTCTCTAATCGACGTTCCGTATTTGCGAGGTTGCTGTGTTATATCGTCATAAGAACAAGCCAGATTAACAAGAATTTTGCTGGAGCAGTGAACTTTTCCTTCCAGCCCAGTGGCCTAGACTTCAAAACAGCAAGGGTACCTGTCGAGGTCCTGACAGCCCCTTGAGATAGCGCTCTTTCTATTTTTGGTGACATTTGTAACGGCAAGCAAAGGGTGCGTTATTATTGCAAAGAAAGCTCAGATTGCTGCATACGAAGAGTTCGAATTTAGCAATTTTACTAGCGTGCTAAAATAGGGGTGTGTTAATCGCACTAGCGCGATCACCATCATAGCTGGTAAGTTTGGTTTCACTGGCCATTGACGTCTATAACTGAGCAACCAAGACAGTAACAATTGTTTACCGTTCTCTGTTTTAAATTGTGGTTCATAGCGCACGGTTTGATTGTACGGCTTCCGTGATGAATAATAACTAATGCTGCCCGGACTTTAACCTAAAGGAGAGCAGAGCGTTTTTGTTGATGTAAAGAAAAAGAGGCACCAATACATACCTTATTCTTCACCATAGACAGGCTACAATCAAGTACCTGTAATCAACAAATTTGGTTTATTTTACTATGTAGTATTGTGAGAATAGATATATTACGCCCGCTATCTGTATTTACTATGTATTTACTATGTGTATTCTCTTACCATGATTCTAAAGTTCCTATTCATCATAGAGAAATCGGTAATAAATGCTGCTACAGAATACTCTAGCCCCACTGCTATTTAATATAGACATTATTTCAATTTTCCGGTCCAATAATATAGCAATGTAACACACATTAGATATGGAGGGAATTTGCCATATAATTTGTTGTGCCCCAATATAGAGTCTAAAGGCATCAGCGGGTTACTTATAAATGAAACTGAGAAGCTGGCATCAGTATTAGCAGAAACGCTACTCCTGCAGAGATAATATAAGTTCAACATTGTCATCGCTAGATACGATATATCTTGCCAAATAATAGCACTGTATATGAGCGGTAGAGAATGCTGCTCAGTAGGTATCTTTGAACTGAGATTTGCTTGAAGAAGTGAACCATTTTACAGTGTAACTCTGCGACTCATTATAAAAAAAAACATCAAATAACACGGAGCCTGCGTTTCGAAAACCATTCACAAAACATACACTGCCAAGAATAATGAAGCCATTTTGGTTTTCATTTTTCAAGAACGCCAAAAGTCGCATTCGATCCAAAGTGTATCGATTACAATATAATTATACACACGAGATCTCATCTGTCAGGCCATTTTTCTATTGTTATTGTAAAAAAAAGGTCATTTAAGGGGTGTCTATAAGCCACAGTATATTTTGAGATTGCTGTTGTTGAAATGTAATGGCTGACGTCAAGATACGATTTCACAACATAGGAGTTTAAAACGTGCTTAAGGCGTTTTTTCTGGTAAAAGACCTCGGGAAGGCACAGGCGCGATCCCGCTTCTGGAGTCTATTCGGTTTCGGCAGAAAGACTGAAAATCCAGTCTACGTAACGTAGGTACGTGCCTTGCTGAACGTTTACTTGTAAAGTACAGCAGTGAAGGTTAGGCGTCCGCATTGCATTTGCAATACTCGTCCTATCTAACGTTTGAAACAAGCAAAAGTGTCACATACGTTACCTGTCAGCAGGGATTACTTACAAGTAAATAAAGGCAGAAGTTCAAGACCGGTAGTGCTTGATCTCAGGTAAATGTTACTAGGTTCTATGAACACACAGCTATCTATTTGCTACTGAAAGCGAAATATTTTTTTGTTTCTCACGTTGTTGATCACTTCAATGTTGACGGTTCAAAACAGCCTTCAACCGCTGCGTCAGTGCACCTGTTCACAGCGGCGTTGTGCCATTACTTATTCAGGCCACTGGCAATTTACTCCACAGCCCGGCACTTATTCGGCCCAACGAGTAATCAACTGTGGAGCCTTGGCGGTCAAGATTTACTACAATCCGGCAGCGCGATCAAGAACTGGGAAGCGTCCTCGCTTTTAAAGGTAACAAATTTGAACTACCGGAAGAATAGCGGTCCCATTCAGAAACTGCTAATAATTTCATCGTTCATCATCTGCATTCAACATCTCCTGTGCGATAAATATTTCACATGCCTCAAGACAGTGTCCTTTCCATCCATTCCATCACTACTACAGCATACTACCAATAACGGCGTTCATCACGTATAGGTGCAACAATTACGCTCCTTGGAGCTGCAGCTTTTCTGAAGAAAGCTACATATTCGTGCGTCTCTCGTGTCCATCAAAAGGTGCGTCAGTTCTGCCTGTGGTTTGAGCGGAAGCTAACAAATAGCTGTATTCATTCCATATCCCTATCCATCTAGACATTCCCTATCTTTTCACCTGAGCACAAGGGGAATTCGTCGCCTTCAACCATACGCACTTGGAAGCAGTGACATGTTTATTTCACCCTCCGAGGTGTCTTGGTCTTTATAGAAGGTATCCGTGATCAGATTCACTTTCTGTTGGTTGATGTATGTGCTCATGGTCACTATAAATTTGAGTCGGCTCCAGGATGATAACATTACGGGTAAGTCTTTCAGTGGTTTCAAATGGGCACTATTTCGGCACATCCAAAGCGGAGGGGACAATGTGAAGGAAACCAAAGAAGCTTTTCGCATGGATGCTGAGATGTCAAGTTGTGATTATATGCTGCTCTTGGTTCACTGGTTGTTGTATTATATTTAGCCGACCTGACGGCTTTGCAGCTCATACATTGGTGACGATGGGCTACTTGAACAAACACCAAGCTGCTCGCGTGGTAGTGAGTCCTACAGCCTGTTTACTATTTCAATTTAGGTTATGCTATTTTACCTCTTCCTAATGATTGCAGTCCTATTTTTGTTGTTCACATAGAGGAAGGACGGACGGTCGCGTAATAATCGGCAAGTAATCGCAATATTGCGACTACTTGCCGATTACCTTTTACCTCTTCCTCTTCCGATTTTACCTCTTCCTAATGATTCCAGTCTTCAGACTGGAATCATTAGGAAGCTAGGTGAAGATCAAGATCGCCAGGGTACACATGACGCTGATGAATGGTAGCATGCTGGAGGGTGAATATGCGCAAGGAGGCATCGCTGAAAGAGGATTGCAGGAAGTTGGTTCTTTATCGTCAGTAGGTATTCCGACGCTGTTCGCTGGCAATGTTAGGAAACTGGCTCACAGAAAAGACGCAATCCAGGAATTATTTGCGCGAATAGTCACAGTAGCGAACAACCTAGTGTTAGGAACAATCTGCCTGTGTGTGCAGGATCCTTGTCCCCCATACCGGCGTGTAGGTGTACTCTTGCAGGCGCAGGCACCATCAAGTGAGTCTGCATGCAAGCTCTTTCAAAGAGGCTAGCCAACAGAGGCCATGGTGGTCAGAATCTGCTGTGAATAGCCGGCCGAACGGATAGGGGTGGAATTTTGCAACTGGCCATACAATAGCTAGGAACGCATGATCCGCGACTGAATAATTTCGCTCCAATGCGCGCAGCAAGCTGTTGGCATAGGCGATGATGCTGTTCACTGCACGTTGACGTCGGCTTAAGACCGCGTCTATTCTTTAACCACTCTCATCAAAGCGGACTTCAATTTGGACTGATGGATCGAAGTGGAACAGAATGGAAGACGTTGTGAGGAGTGTGGTTAAATCGGAGAAAGCCGTGGCTTGTGCAGGATCACAGCCAAAGCTTCGTCTTGTTTGAGAAGATTTGGGAGCGGTTAGAGGATTATTGCAATTTGACTGAGAAACCCGAAAAAATAACAGCAGAACCTCACAAAGCAGCGAACATTTTTGGCAGACTTGTGTACAGGAATGTCTTTCACCGTAGAATGTCTCTGGCTCAGGTTGTACGCTGTCAACGTTCACAATATTGCCAAGGATTGTAACGCGGCAACTTCCAAAACGTCACTTCGATGAATTCAGCTTTAGTCTGGCATGGCAAAACATGTCTACATTCGGTGAGAGGCATTCTTGGTGTTTGTGCAAGGTAGGCGAAAACAAAGTTAAGTGAAGCAGAGTGTCCATCATAATTTGAAATATGGCTGGCGCTATTCAGAGAGCGAAAGGCATACCCTCTCACTGGTTAATCACATCATGACCTCCAAAAGCCATTTTCTCCATGTCCGTCAGGTCCATACCAATCTGCCAATATCCATATCGAAGGTTCATAATAGAGAAGTAAGCGGCAGCATACAGAGAATGAAAGGTACCTAGAATTCCGGGCAACGAGACAGAATCTTAGTAACGTTCTCCAGGTGGTGATAGTACACCCAAAAGCGAAGTGATCTATTCTTCTTAATGAAAAAAAGGACATGGTATGCTGATGGAGTGGAGAATGGCTCGACAATGGCCTTCGGCAGCATCTGGTGGAATTCCTCCTGGATGACGTTTCGCTCAGATGCAGACGCTTCATAAGAGCGTTCGTGAATGGCGCTGGTATTGCCTACGTGTATGAGAACGGATGTAACACCCAAAGGCCCATTATCTACGTCACAAATGTATTGATACGACCCAAGAATCAGTGTAAAGGTTTCAGAACGTTCAGGCGTAAACGAGTGTCACCATGCTATGAATTTCCTGGCTGCCGTAACTAGTTCGCATCACACTGCCCTTCTGAGGGCGTGTAGCATCCGGTACCAAATCTTTTAGCTGATGGGGTTGAAGGGAGAAAAGGTGGTCTACGAAAAGCACCTGTCTAAGTACTTGCTTGATGAAGCCAAAATTGAAAAGTGGAAGGCAGGTTCGTTAACCTTACTGCTCAGGAACTCGTAGGTTGCAGCGACACAATGCGTGAGCGCGACGTCTGTAAAAGGTGTCAATAGAAGTCACTGTCCGGAAGAGTTGGCGAACGTGACTATGCGACATGGGTCTCGGTTTTCAAAGATAAGCGAACAAATTCACTGCATTGTAGGCCAGAGGGAGGAGGTGGGTCTCTGGCATCACATAGGCGAGGCAGTTCAAGGCGCAGGCCACCGGCGGAGCAATGAATGTGAGCGGAATTGGCCAAAACAAACTCAGTTCTACGTATGAGTTCGCGAGGCCACTGCGCAAGAGCCGTAACAATACCAACCACCTGATGACCAACCACGCTAACCCGAGCTGTGCACATCCCAAAAGCGAGCGCCCCAACATCAGCGAGACGTACAACTCGGGTCGTCGGAGGTTTAAGGATGTTCTTTTCATGCAACCACAAAAACTAGGACTGATGACAAAGACGTCTGTCCCAGGCAACGAAAGCTCTGCCAGGTATGCCGTCGTCGTAGACTTAAAATGTGTTCCGGTCGGCACATAAGGGCAACAGAGGATATTGGATCAAATTCAACAATAAAGCTTCACCTCCAGAAGCTGCGCAGCGAATAGTTTTTCTGCGAAAGTCGACTGCTAAAGGAGGGCGAGAGAGAGCGGCGGTGAAATGATGAACTAGTTGTTCGTTGATGCGGTGGAGGCGACCGGGCATACCGGGTGGCTTTCTCAGAGGCATTGGTTGCAGACGATTTGATGCGTGGCAGATAGCGGCTTGTAGTATGAAAGGGGCCAGAGTATGTGGGAAATCAGCTAAACTGAGAGGGCCACAGCCTGCGGCCATAGCAAGCGATATGGCCAGGTCGTCTGTAGCGCCAACAAATGCATTTATTATAGGCTGTTCTCCATTTCGACTCATTTCTATAACGATTCCTGCCCGCATAGAATAGGGCGGCGTCAGTAGTGTTCATGGCCGACAGTAGAGAAGACGCCAGGGTTCACAAATTTCTGGTCAGAAATGGCCACGATCACTCAAACAGCCGTCTTCGAGGGGCCGGATACCGTGGTGAACAGAATTATACGAATTCGTATAAGCGGCCTCCAGCTCTCAGCGTACTATGCGCGTCACTTCTGCGGGTGTAAGGAGTTCCCTCTTAGCACGACGTTGCAACGGCTTTCGGCAGAAGCTCGACCTCAGCCGAGATACGTCTCCATTTCGCATGCTTTACTGGCCGGCACTCTTTGTTCACACTGTGAACAGTGCTCATGTTAGTGAAGACAAGCGGATTAAACTAGTCATACGGGATAACCTTCAAAAATGTAGACGATCTTGTCACCCTCTGACACCTCCTTTTGGGATTGTAGACACAGATCCTCCACATTTGGTATGTATGAAAGGTAAGGCTTTCTAGACGTCTGGGCAAATGTCGTTAGTTGCTTCTTGGCGGGAAGCGGCCGTCCAATTGGTTTGCCACAAAAATCATGGAACTGCATCTTGCACGTGTTCCAGCAGATGAGATAGCTCTCACGGGTGCGAAACCAGATGCGAGTGGTTCCACTGAGGTAAAGGATATCATTTGCCGGCACCATGGTTGAATCGCAGCCATTGTTTCTGTTGACATGCTACACGAGCAGAGCCACACACACACAAACACACACACACACACACACACACACACACACACACACACACACACACACACACATATATATATATATATATATATATATGGGGGGGCGAGCCGGACCGAACGCCCATGTTCGACCGGCAAAGGTCGTCTTCTGCTTCCCGAGTAGCGCACTTTGGAGCCCGTTTCGCAATCACGAGCGAATCTGGTTAGGTAATAATCCTTTTAACGAGTGTCCGCAGTGTGGCACCCATCGCTCGCAACACGGACACAAATAGGCGGTTTCTGCTTACCCTCCATAATTGCGTGATTGCTGTAGAGGTAAATGCCAATGGAAATGCGCTGCTTGTCCCTCTACAGAAGAAAATACAGCCTCGCCCAGGTTTCTATTGCAGTGCAGCAGAGCAAGGAGATGAGACACCGTTTAATCAAGTGTATATTGATGGGTAGACTCTGAACTTTGCCGGTTGTAGGCATCAAAATCTGAAGTATTGGCATTATCGTGAGCATGCGAAAACAAATTGGAGCTACGCGCAATGGTCACGTTCAGTAGTCAAAAAGTCGTTGGCCGCTTCGTTCTGCTATAGCCTTCTAAGTCCAAAACAATGAAGAAGGAGCGAGAAAACCGCAATGGGGATAAGAGGTTTCTTTGATTACCCATACTATCAATTCTCCTGAAGGCACTGAAGTACTTCTCGCTCCATAGTAATTCTTAACTCGTCTGTTTCCATAGGTTCATTTCCAGACTGCATTAAAATTTGTGTCAGGGCAGCTTCATTGAAAACTTTCTGGCTCAACTGCGTATTTGTCAAAACGGATCTGGTTTAGGATACCTCAACTCAGTAATAGAAACGTGAACGCAACTTCTTTTCTCACGAACACAACTTCCCAAAGTACTCCTTAACAATAGGCTGCCAATATGCCCGTTCAAATGACAACAATTACATTACCATAAAAATTGCGCTCTGCGAAAGTTAACGTGTCATATACGACAGCACATAACTGAGGGTTGTGTGATATATTATGGTTGCTCGAAGGTTGTGTTTGAAGGTTTGACATGTCTTTCAGAAAATCGAACGCTTTATGATTACACGTTTTTTGATATAATAAAGAATTTACGTTGACACCAGTTTCAGCAATGACTATAGGTCCTCAGGCGTACATAGCAAAGCTTTGGTGCGAAAACCTGTGTCTACATATATGAAAAACTTGCTAATTAGGTTTCAACCTAATTCAAACCTTAAGGAAGACTCTTCAATTTCAACACTGTTATAACACATAAACGCTTCAAATTTCTTTTCATTCATGGATGCAGCTAGAACTTAGAAATGTTGAGCCATTACGGAGATAGAACGCACCCTCTCCATGACAAACTGATGCGCATATGAAGTGGTCAATTCTAACGTAAGATGCACAACTATTTGGCAGAGATTATGTGCTGTGACTCTGGACTGCTGCTGCCACATCAGCGAGTACCACAGGCGAAGAATGATTCAGGCCGTTCACGTTAATGCAGTAGTGACAGTAGCCTATTGTTTCAAAAAAGCTATACAATAGAATCAGCAGGGCTTACCGGTTTCAGGTTCTTCTCTTCAGCCAGCGGAATGCACGCGTTGTACATAGAGCATAGAATGGGTACCAGCTGAAAACATGTGAGGGTTTGAAAATGTGAGCAGTAAAAATAATTACAATACGTGTCGAATCGAAGTAAATACGTCCAGCAGGAACCTTCTGGGCAATATCGGCAAATGAAGAAAACACGTTAAGGTTAGTTATTCATGACAGTCACTCGTGCTATTCCTCTGTACTTACAAAAACCAGCATGTTTTATATTTCTCACAAGATATTTATGCTCATAGAATATGAGATGAAGTATCTCAAGGTAATACTACTCCACAGTAGCTTGCTCTCGTGCCTGGATAACGTTTGCCAATGCTCGGTGTTATTTGATCAACTGGCTAACATTTCTAATGAGTAGCAGGAAGCCTAAGAGCGCAATTTTAATCACTGCCGACGACAACCACATTTGAACAAAAATATCTATAACCCACCAATGCTCTCCTAAGACAACCGCTGAACTATGCTGAATGAAATTTTATGCTAAGCGAAAAGACGAAACAACAAATAAGTTTTACTCATCAAAGGACCCAAATGTTGATTATCCCGAAACTGGAATAAAGAAAGGGAAAAAAATTCGGAAGTTCTCAAAGAATGAAGCAAGACATTTAACTACCAAACGGAAAGTTTTACGAGTGAAGTAAGCCAAGAGTGCTAACGCATTTAAGCCTCGTACCGCTCCTTCTTGCTTTTCCTCTATGCTCCTTCTATGCGCCCTTCCATATTACTCCGAGGCAGACAGAGCACACCAAGAGAGTCATGGTGCTCGTTGATGGAAGGCTTTCATTGGCGCGACGTGCAAAACTTGCGTCTTGCGTGAACGGCCATTATCAGCGGTGACGTCGTTGACATCACTTAAGCATTTGAGAAGCACGAATGGAATCGAGTACATGGAAAGAAACTTAAAGTAAAATTTGGCAGCATACTGTCCTTGTCGACGAGATGTCAGAGCACAAAGGCTCACCAAAATGACACTTACGGCGTAAAGTGAGGCCAGCTGGCCGGAAGCAGTCCGACACATCTCCCAGCTGCCTGTTGGGCTGGTGGAAAGTTCTACCAAAAATAATAATACCATCTGGTTAGCACAACGAAGTCTCATTTCTGACTCCGCAGGAGCTTGTCCATAAAGCGCGGGAATATTTCTTTGGCATCACGCAAGCCAAACGACGTGACCCTAAACTCCGAGTCTATCAGGCGTAACGTAACCTATACTTTCTTTGATAGACGGATGCCCTGATAGATACCGTTACCCGTGACCGAAGGTCTACAACAGAAAGTCTTTTGCGGCGGGAATGCAGTCAAAAGCATCGTCAATGCTTGGTCAGGGATTCACGTCTCTCTTGGTGATAGATTGAAGGTGGTGGCAGTCGATGCAAAACGTCGGTTAGTACTATTTCGTTTTTACATTATATCCGGAGCTGCCCAAGCACTGCAACACTAATGAATTGTGTGCGTCGTCCACCAGTTCGGTGATAATTCTTTCTAGTGAGATATACCATGATTTCCGGTGCATTGGAGCCACTTGAGTTGTGTTGACGAGAGGTTGGCTGAGAGACTCCGGCAGCATTTTAGGACACTTGCATTGAGCGATTTAAGATGCCGACACTTCTCTGGCAAGCTTTGAGCCTATCCTCCTCGGAGTCAAGTCAAGTGATACTTCCATCATGCGTGTAAGTAGAGCCCAATAATTGGGAATTGGTTGACTAATGTCTGAGGACCTTGTCGCCATTAGTACGTCAGTTCTGTCTTTTTTCTCACATGTACCCAAATTAAGGCCACCAGGCAGAGCAACAGACTCAACAGAACTGTGAGTAACAAAAAACACGACCGTCGATAGGTTAAAAAACATTGACTTTACTGTACTGGTGCACGCAACTCTCGATCTTATATAAGCATACATCTGCGTGCATGCGGTAGTACGCTTCTCTGTAGTACTTCCTGTTATCATATTCCTCTTGATCGCTCAATGTGTACTTAGGCTGAACAATCCCACTGCAGCCTCTCGTCTCGAGCGTGAAGATCACGCGAAAGAACAAGACTCTCCGACCAGGTGGAAACACATAGTGAGAACGCGCAATAAGGTCGCCTCTATAGGTCTGCAAGTATAAGTACATCGATCGGCATCGGTTTCCATAGTAAAATCGTTCCAGTCCTACAGTCAAGCGTAGCGCCGCATTCACATTGGAGATGTTTGCCTATATAGCATCGAGAGTTGCGTTGACCAATACAGGAAACTATGCTCTAAAACTGGGTCCTTCAATCGCGACTGTAACCGAGCGAAATCAGCAGGACACATTTCCCATTCCAAGTCTGCAACCTGCTTTCTTTTTTGCACTTGCACGCGTGTATAATCTTGTGTTCTGGCGACCTTTCAACCGAACGCTCATAATGGAAAACGCAGTAGCTGTATCGAGAAACTCAGTAATATTTACACCGTTTCTACACACCAACACAGACACACCTTGATTTTTTGCATAACAACAGACGATGAAATTAGGCAAGCTGGCCATTCGGCGACAGCTCCTTCCTCAATCGCAAAGAGTATTCTGCTGCGGGGAAGCCAAAGGATTTCGACGTGGGGACGGTGAACATGGTGGTCGGACCAGCATCGGTGTAGAGCGACGCGTAGAGACGGGGGACTCACCACACGGTTTATTCGGCCACTGTTGCCGCAGACGATGCACTCCAAATGCCGAGGGCTTGTCTTCGTGCTAATGAGTCGATTACGCCGAATAATTTGACGCTCGCTGGGGGCTGTAGCGTGCAAAACTTTCTCAAAGACTGGGCACGCAGGACATAGTTAAGCCACAGTTAAAAGTAATTAGAGGAACGTTTAGTTCGATTCAGGAAGAATTTCGCTGAAGGGTGACGTGGCGTCGGATGAAGTTCCGGAGGAACCAGTCGTGACATCGGGAACTATTGCAGAGGACCACATGATGGCGTCGGGCAGTACTCCGCAGTGTTTCGTCGCACTCGGGAGGACTGGCATCGATTAACACACGTCGGATGGGATCGAACACTTGTCCAGTTGACGTGTACCTGTTCAGATGGCAGCTGATATTCCACGTGACGCTCTCGCATCCAGGGCCGCCTTTTTTTTGCGTTACAAAACCGACATTCAGTTTCACCTCACGTGATTGGCCTGGACTGGTCCAGGCGGTGATATCGGCGCGCCAAGGCAATTAGGTGAGGCGATACTGAACGTTGGCTTTTCCAACACGAACCAGATAGTGGCCCCGGATGGTGGTGGTTCGTGAATGCACCTGTCAAACAGGCACTGGTATCTTTCGTGTGGTCCCGGAAGTCGTGCGTGCCTGTCTTGAATCACTTGCGCGCAAACGAGTCGATGCCATTGCATACGTCGAGGTTTACACTTGCAAGAGTGGTGATGTTGTCCAAGCACCAGAACTTCTGAAGATCTTTCGGGTGTTCATCGCACACTTCCGGAGGTTTATGAGGGCGCGATCGAAATGTACAGGCGGAGACCAAGGTAAATATACCTGGTAGCGAAGCTTCCATAGGCGCCCATACGTTCAAAACATGGCGGTCCATAGGCGGTTCATGGTGCTTAACGCCATCTGTATGTGGTGGGAACACTTCCGGCGGAAGAAAAAATAGTGTGACGCCATGTCCGTTAAAAGCAGAAGTGACGTAATTTTGTTTTCGAAGGCGCGAAATTTGTTTTGTTGTCGTGCTTTGGAGCTATATATTCAAATGCCCTGTCACTCGACTTGATGGGCGTTTCGAGCTTTCAGCGTAAAAAGAGATGCAGGAAAAGGCCAGCTGTACGGCTGTCGAAATCGCACCCCTGCACAGAACATACTTTCTTTGGAGGCCGACGAACGCTTTATGTGTAGAGTTCTGATCCTATTGTCGGATGCCAAGCCCGTCAGCCAGTGGCACGAAAACAACTACACAATTATCTGGTGGTCGTAACTCACTACTTTTGACTGAACAGATTAAGAGGCGATGAAGCTCGCCGCGTCACCAAATTCAGACAAACTTCGACAAGCAAGAAAGCGCAAACTGTGAGGGGGGCGTATTTCAACAGGTGAGTTTTACGAGTGCGCCTTTCTGCCCATTTAAAGACGTGCATTGCATTGCGAGTGATAATGGCGTCAACGCCCCCTGTAGCGATGGGCGCTGAAAAGAAATGCATTTATTAATAATAATAAAATGAAATAAACTTGTATTTTCTTAACTCGTCACGGATATATAAAGTTGACTAGGAATTTATTTTCGTTGAATGAGTCTAACTGTGTATCGCTTGAATTAAAGAACGCGTTTTTTATCCCCAGTGTTTGTTCCCTCCAAACATAGTCGCACTTCAATCGCTGCTCCCATAACCCCCCATGCTGATGTTGGTGACAATCTGTCCTGAACCGCTTTTCGCCCGAGGCTTCGCGACTTATTTGAATCGACCTTGCGTAGACTGCCAACACTTGGCCCAGCTAAGATAACAGTCGCACGATACGCGTTAGGCTATGCTTCGTGGTTCTCTAAGAATGGAAAATACTTGCGACAAAAAGGCGTGAGCAGTGATTGTGACTTAGCGTATAAAACGGTGGCCGTCCTGAACCAATGACCACACGCCACTGATTTGCTATCGATGTCGACAAAATGTGACTCCAGATCGACCCCCAGGCAAGCAACAAATGTGTGAAAATGGCCACATGACGGCTGGAGCGATCGCATGGCTACAGCCGGTCGAATCGCAGATTGCATGTGACGCTGCGTGCTGCACAGCCAGGGTCGTGGCTGGGACTCTTGCTCATTCAACCGATCAGTCTGGCGGAGGGTGTCGCAACTATTGGCGTGCACAGCGGGCATAAAAATTGCGACAACGTCTGTAGCTGAAACTCAAAGTACCTAACAGAGTAGAGGTAATTCTAAAGTTTGCTTTTTTGAAACTCCGGGCCAGTATTGAATTACTGGAGCGAGAATTCGCGGTTTGGCAGAACACGTCGTCCGTCTCAGCGAGGTCTCTTGTTAAATATTCTGGTTTCCTTCCCAAACGAAGGCGTCAATCTGCCCGCTTGTCTTTTGTTTCACGGGACATACTAGAACAAACAATAATCGTGTTGGTAAAAAAGGAGTGCTCGATAAGGTCACAGGGCCCAGCGACTGTTGCCGACTAGCACTTTTGTCGGCTATCAGCGGAGGCGTTATATACAGGTGCGTGAAGTATTTGTCGTTGGCGAAGGCGCGCTTTCATTGGCAATGTCCCTGTTAAACTAACCACGTGCAAACATGTTAGCTTTGTATTCTTGACGAGTATAAATATCTTCGGAGTGTATAGAAGCTGGGCGCCTGACTGAACCTGCAATTCATAACAGATTTTTTTATCAGATGGTCCAAGACATAATTTCATTGATAATTCGATGGGGCTGTTCCTTAACTTTGACGAAGTTAAAAACTTCTTTTCAAGTGCATGGGCTTTCATCACTCTCCTGCTTCTATGTGTAAGCTGCAAACGGCCGAAAAGTATATAAAATATGTTGATTTCCATACTTCATAATAACCAATCTTTCATTTTGATTTCTCGTGCACTTAAGAACCACCCATTCGGGCAACACAGCTCTACCAATTTCGACATCTAGCAGTTTTCTTTATAATCTATACCCGCCGTGGTTGCTCTGTGGCTACGGTGTTTGGCGTCTGAGCTAGAGGTAGCGGGTTCGTATCGCGGCCATGGCAGCCGCATTTCGATGGGGGCGGAAGGCGAAATTGCCCTGTGTACTTCGATTTAGTTGCACAGTAAACAGCAACTGGGGTGTCGAAATTTCCGGGGTCCTCGGCTACGGTGTGGCTCATAATCAGCAAGTGGTTTTGGCACGTAAAATCCCATAAATGAAATAATTTAGTGTTGAACTATATTCAAACACATGGTGTCAGCTTAGCAAACGCGTAGTCATCAATGTAACAAATGCCTAATAGAGAGCAACAGTCCAGAGCGTGACGATCAATTTTCTGCAATCTTAATAATAGAATTTTCGTACCTCGACGAAATGCACGTACCTGATGCATCTTTTGTGGTGGAACTGTTTTTAGATACGCATGAAATTCTTTGGTACACCTTCGCATGACTTCACCAAAAGTAGCTTTAGCAGTCAACAGGCGTGGTCCTATAGCTGTAACAAAATATTTAAAATACTGGATATTTCAATTGTGCTATTTTTCTAGAGAGTAAATTGAATGTATTCTTTGTGAATAAATAAAGAAAGCAGCGTTTTAAGATGAGTGAGGCTTGTAAGTGGTGACAGACCACGCTTAGGTGAAAAAGCATAAATGTAAACGTACTCAAGCCAATTCTAGCTCAGAATTGATTAGTTGGTGCGAAAAAAAAAATGGTGAGTGCCATCATTTGAAGTCAAGGTAAAAGTAGCAAATAAATATAATGATCTGCTGCACTGTATAATACGGGTCCTTTAGAAGCAATATTTTGCGACATGACAAGCATGATAACTTTTGTGTTTGAATGATGCATAGCCAACGCCCATGCGCGGGCCTGTGTGAATCGAAGCATTAGTGAAGCTAGCAACCACCGCCTGTAGGAGAACATGCGGCACGCAAACTTCTGCTAGTTTTGATGCTATAAAATGAGTAACCTAGCCTCACCCCCTTCTTTTGAGAAATAATTTATGAAGTCGCGACGAAACATCTACTTTTAACGGAAAACTAGTAATTGATGTTTTGTATATTCTCTTGATGGAAATTGCCTTTTTACGCTTTGTCTCCAGTGCTCATCAATGTCCTGATACGTTCCTAAACGTAATTAGGAAAAGTATGCATACCGATATTGAAAGAGTAAATTGCTCGTGTGTTACTAAAGCAATATAAGACACAGGAAACTGAGCAACAGCTGCCACACGAATTTCACCAAAGGAACTTATTTGCTGTTTCCGCACCGTAAAATAAGAACATCATCGAAGGTTACATTGAGGTAGCTTTAGCTCGGGGCGAGTTCAGAGGCGGCCGATTCAAATACATGTAAAACACAGAAATATTTCTGTGAAATAACCAATAGACCAAGTGTTAAGAAATTTGTTAAATTTGAGAGAGGAAGGTCAATAAGAGTGACTTCTACAAGCGGAATTTCAATTAAGGCTACGAATCTTGCAAAAAGATTTTCAAAAATTGAGAAGCTTGAAAAATATTTGAGCACGAATTATACAAACTAATAGCTCTGCACCAAGAACAGATATCGCTGTTGTGTAAACGACATTATATCATTTAGAGCGAAGGAATTTGATATGCCAGTTGATACCGCATAATGCATCAATGGCGCTTAAGCTGTATCTTAATATTACTACATTTTTCAGGATACCGCAATTTTGCGCCCCCATCTTCTCACTTAGCATTAGATGTAATTCCCAGAGCTGTGATATCGTTTATCGTCAAGACGTCATGTTGTTGCAATAGTGAGTCTAATCTCCACCTCAACTTTTGTGTTCGCAAGGTCAGCATATGAATCGTGAGCTGCGCAGACTCGGAAAACTCGTACGAGGCACCTGTGTAACGGTGTAGGAACACTTCGAACGGAAGTCTACAGGCTGACCAGCGCATTGGGGTTAACTTCTTCACTGATCGAACTGCACGATCCATTTTCCCAAGGGATTCCGGCACACGGCCACTGAAACTCGTGCAATGATCTATAATGATTAGATTATCGGCCGTACACATGTTTATGGCTTAAAATGAAAGTAATTCATTCTTAGCACACTTTCCATTCCGGGTGGCCACGTTCTTTGTTCGCGAATTTCATTAACTCGTGGGCGCGGTAAAGATTGGCCTTCAGGTGATCATAGTTGGCCTGACACACAGGGTTTAATCTCTCCAAATGGACCCAGAACACCAAGGCACCACAAGCGTCACAAGCATGCTTTGTGTCTATTTGTCAGCGCGTCTGCACAAAGAATCTCTACCAACTAGCCAAGCCATCTACACTCTCGAAGGAAAAGCGGAAGGAAGGGCATGCAGAGCTTGGTTCTTGGATCAGAGTACACTTAATACAGGAGTTCTTCGCAATAGCTTCCTGTCATGGATATTGCCTGCTCAATTGCATTGACAAAAACTCGCATTATGCTAAAATTCCGACCGCTGCCGGTTTGAAGAAAATTCATTGTCTGGTACTTTGAGAATCGCCAGTGGGTCTTGTCTTTCATAGATGCTCCTGCAGAGCAGTCAATACAACGTTTCGATGAATCATCAAATCATATGTGCGTTCCGCGCCCTAAGAAGTGCACATTTCAAGAAGAAATACCTTTAAATGCCTTTATAAGGAAGTACTTTTATAAGGAACACTTGCGTTAACTACTGTATTGATGCCTTCGTGCTGACTAAACGTATTATACCAGAACAATGAAACGCATGGATTTACAGAAAAATTATACGTACGAAATGCCGGCTAAAACACGCCTAAAAAGCCGTAAGAAAAACACTGAAGCTATTAGCCAGCTCCAAGTCCAGCTTTCAGACGCATTGTCCTTTGCTCATCGAAATTATTTTTCCAATATTTTGCCGAAAAACCTGAAAACCAGTTCCGATAAATTTCGGCAATATTTTAGCAGTGGAAACACGCATTTGCCAGAAATAAGGCAACGGGACAGTGTGACCACCAATCCTTAGGAAATATCTTACATAATGAATGAACATTTCCATTCTGTGTTCACCCGCACTGATAGAGCCATGGAGGTTCCTTCTTAAGCGTGCTAAGTGCCAGGCTTCATATTTTTTGAAGGCGTCTGTTCCTTATTGCTTGATGTTAAAGAAAAATTTTCTAGGGGGCCGGATGGCATACCAAATTCTTTTCTTATTAACAGCTGTATTTTCTTTATCTATGAGCACAGCAACTTTACCTGATGATTGGCGTATAGCTCGTGTCATTGCATCCACCAGACGGGTGATCGCCTAAGCATTGAAAACTATCATCCCATTTCTTGGACATCCACGTGCTGTGAAACACTAGAACACATCATCGCTCATTACATAAGCAATTTTCTTGAAAGTAACAACTTGCTCTCTCCATTTCAGCATGTCTTTCGAAAGAAACTGTCGACATCTACGCAACTTTTAAAACAGTTCACGAAATCGCTCTAACGCTTGATTCTTCCGGACAAGTTATTCTTATCTTCCTTCATTTCAGTAAAGCGTTTGTTCACGTCCCTCATGGCAAACTTCTTCGCAAACTTACTAAGCTCGCCTTTCCTACATTTATCATAAATTGGATAAGAGCCTACCTGTGAAACCGTAGCCAGTTCGTAGACGTTAACGGCCATGCTTCTACTGCATTACCAGTTCTGTAAGGAGTACCTCAAGGAAGCGTACTCAGCCCGATTCTTTTCCTAATCGATGTTAATGATACAACTCGAGCTTTTCATCCACACGTTCACTTCAGATTGTTCGCAGACGATTATTTTGCCTTTAAAGAGATTACTTGCCGTGCTGATCAAGTTCAGTTAAGCACTAGCTTAGCCAGGCTTAAATGGTGCACCACCTGGTCTATGACCGTAATGCCAACAAAACTGTCTTACTTCGTGTCACGAACAAAAAGCCACCTATGATTTTTACATATTGCATAAAAAGTGCACAAATAAAGTAACTCTCCGAATATAAATACCTAGACATAACGATTACCAACACTCTATCGTGGTCGAAACACATTGCGAACGTTTTTGCATCCGCTTCTCGAAAGCTTGGCTTTTTGCGTGATAAACTGGAAACAGCACCTTCAAATTAAAAATTTCTAGCATACAGAACATATATATTGCCAAAATTAGAATACGCCTCAATATTATGGGACCCCTATTACATAAAGGATAAGCACAAGCTTGAAATGGTTCAGAGACGAGCAGTACGGTTCATTTTCAACAAGTTCAGGTCCACTGATTCGCCGGCACAACTGATGACCGAAAACCATATCCTTACCTTAGAAGCACGAAGAACTGTGGCACGACTAATATTTCTTTTCACGATGTACAAGTCGCTTGAATTTAATGAACGAACATACATTCAACCTTACCTGTCACGCGCGCCTCGATACCGTCACGCTCGCAACTTGCTCCCTTTCTGTGCACGCACTAAACTGTTTAAAAATTCATTCTTTCCTCGTACTGTTGTTCAATAGAATTATCTACCCTCAGAAATATTCTCTGCTTGTAATATTGAGCAGGCACTACTCATGTATTTTGCACAATAATATGGAATGTTGTTTTTTCCTCTTTTATTCATGTTATTTTTACTATCGTCTATGCAAGTGCATTTTGTTCTGATGTGAACTTCTTATTTTGATATGATATTGACTATCCCAATGCATATTTCTGATGGTGTGACAACCTCCTTTGCTATACAAGAAGGCCAACTTGTTCCTTTTTTTCTTTTTGCTCTCTTACTTTTTCTGTTCCATATGTCTGGCACAAAAGCACTTATTATTCTTGTCCTACATGAGTATTTGCAAATATACGCGCACCTTCTAGGTTTGTGTAGTCTGTATAGAAATGTATGTACAAAAAAATAAATTTAGTGCGTGTGAAAGTGCACAACACCTTCAATGACACAAACGTCGCATCATAATTAGATTTTGAGAGTTAACTTTACATGTTAACTGAAATGTCATCAAATTCTATGTCTTGAAGACTCCTAGTACGAAGTCTCAGTCTTTTCACGATCTTGAGTAGTTTGGTGATTTCCAGAGCTACGCAATCCTACATTTTCATGAGGTTTCGGAAATGTAAAAAGTTCATTTTGCAGTGCCCAGAAACAGCGCCGCACTACATGTCATAGCTTTGTTGGTGAAATATTTGAACTTCTGTCACTTCTGTCATGTATGGGCAACACACTGAATGCCCAATGTTGTCCACTGAAAGATGCAGAAAGTTCGCCCACAACATGTTCTCAATAGCCAACCTATTTCTTGCAGTGCACGTGTAGACAAGCTCCTCTTTTAACCTCTGAGCGTTGCTTTAGTCAGGGCTCTGCGATACGGGCAGCAGTGGAAAATGCTGTATGCAAATTACTAAAATAAAGAGACGGTCTCCCCTGTGTGAACTAAAGACGTTCTTAAGAATATAATTCGCCGTTTCCTTTTTTTGGAAACTTCGGCAACGCCTAAAATGTGTTGTGATTCTTTTACGCGCCATAATATTCACTCCGAACATTGCTACAAAATGCTATGTGGTAGTGTATTGTTTTACAGGATTCAACCGCATTTAAGTGAGAGTAAAGACTCTGAAAATATTCTCTAGAATTGGTCGCAATTTCGCGAAATAGATTATCTGTAGGTTTTCTTGTACTTATAAATCATCAATTCGCCAATCTTTTATGGCGAAAGAGTCGAATTCATGATCTGCAGACATTGAACATTGCAGGCTTCCCCACTCCAAATGGACAGTTGTGCTGCCTGGCTTTCGGAAAAAAGACTAATTTTTTCATTTTCTCTTAGGTGTGTTAGTTTTTCAAACGTGAACCGCGTTTTCGGGGACAATGGCGAAATTTCAACAATGGTAAAGGCAAGCCTGATTGGTTTCGGTTGCCATTTGGGCGCTCACCTTAACTTTCGCCGTATAGACATGTGTAACTGTGTGACTTAATAATCCCACAAGCCGTCACTCAGCAACTGCTATAGAAAACGCTAAATACCGAGCACAGTAATTGAAGTATTCGTAAGGTTCCGAGGAATGTAAACTTTACTTAATGTAAGCAAATATGGACAAAAGGAGCCGCATTATCTTCAATTTGCCAATATTGCGCTATGCACGTGCTAGGAGTGTGCGGTTCTTTACAAGGCTTCTTATAATTGCAAAGTCGCGCAATGGGGGGGGGGGGTAGGGTTGAATAGGCCGTTCGCACACGTCCCGAAATTGAAACACCTCTTGATGCACGCACATCTTTGGACTTCGACAAGCAAAGTCACAAGCAAAAGGCCATTTTTCGTGCTTTTCGAGTGAAGAATGGTGAGCAGAATACCATGCAATGATGTCCGCGACGCATCGTCAATACATTATTTAGCACTATACCTGAAGTGTCAAGGGGAGAGGAATTCATATCAACATATGTATTCCACAATATAGCAATCATGAAACCTGAAAACAATTACTCACGTGGTACTCGTGTTCTGCAGGTTGATCCAGGATCAGCGATGTATTGCATGGCTGCAATGACTATTATCAATAATGTGACCCTCATGGATGAAGCCTGCTGTCTGATCGCCACAATATATTGAACTTGATGATGCAGAACCTTGGAAAATTGCATGAGAATAAGTACAGTCATTATTTAAACAAAATATCCTAGATTAAACTGAATCAGGCATTATAGGTATAGAAGCACTTATAGCTTACAATCATCATCATTATCATCATCATCATCAGCCTAGTTACGCCCACTGCAAGGCAAAGGCCTCTCCCATACTTCTCCAACTACCCCGGTCATGTACTAATTGTGGCCATGTTGTCCCTGCAAACGTCTTAATGTCATCCGCCCACCTAACTTTATGCCGCCCCCTGCTACGCTTCCATTCCCTTGGAATCCAGTCCGTAACTCTTAGTGACCATCGGTTATCTTCCCTCCTCATTATATGTCCGGCCCATGCCCATTTCTTTTTCTTGATTTCAACTAAGATGTCGTTTACCCGCGTTTGTTGCCTCACCCAATCTGCTCTTTTCTTATCCCTTAACGTTACACCCATCAATTTTCTTTCCATAGCTTGTTGCGTCGTCCTCAATTTCAGCAGAACCCTTTTCGTAAGCCTCCAGGTTTCTGCCCCGTATGTGAGTACTGGTAACACACAGCTGTTATACACTTTCCTTTTGAGGGATAGTGGCAACCTGCTGTTCATGATTTGAGAATGCCTGCCAAACGCACCCCAGCCCATTCTTATTCTTCTGAGTATTTCAGTCTCATGATCCGGATCCGTGGTCACTACCTGCCCTAAGTAGATGTATTCCCTTACCACATCCAGTGCTTCGCTACCTATCGTAAACTGCTGTTCTCTTCCGAGACTGTTAAAGAATACTTTAGTTTTCTGCAGATTAATTTTCAGACCCACCCTTGTGCTTTTCCTCTCCAGGTCAGTGAGCGTGCATTGCAATTGGCCTCCTGAGTTACTAAGCAAGGCAATATCATCAGCGAATCGCAAGTTGCTAAGGTATACTCCATCAACTTTTATCCCCAATTCTTCCAACTCCAGGCCTCTGAATACCGCCTGTAAACATGCTGTGAATAGCATTGGAGATATATCTCCCTGTCTGACGCCTTTCTTTATAGGGATTTTGTTGCTTTCTTTGTGGAGGACTACGGTGGCTGTGGAGCCGCTATAGATACCTCCCAGTATTTTCACATATGGCTCATCTACACCCTGATTCTGTAATGCCTCCATGACTGCTGAGGTTTCGACTGAATCAAACGCTTTCTCGTAATCAATGAAAGCTATATATAAGGGTTGGTTATATTCTGCACATTTCTCTATCACTTGATTGATAGTGTGAATATGGTCTATTGTTGGGTAGCCTTTACGGAATCCTGCCTGGTCCTTTGGTTGACAGAAGTCTAAGGTGTTCCTGATTCTATTTGCGATTACCTTAGTAAATACTTTGTAGGCAACGGACAGTAAGCTCATCGGTCTATAATTTTTTAAGTCTTTGGCGTCCCCTTTCTTATGGATTAGGATTCCGGTACGCTCGATGTTATGAGGCATTGCGTATACAGAGTGGCCAGTTTCTCGGGAACAATCTGACCACCATCCTTCAACAAATCTGCTGTTACCTGATCCTCCCCAGCTGCCTACCCCCTTTGCATAGCTCCTAAGGCTTTGTTTACTTCTTCTGGCGTTACCTGTGGGATTTCGAATTCCTTTAGGCTATTCTCTCTTCCACTATCGTCGTGGGTGCCACTGGTACTGTATAAATCTCTATAGAACTCTTCAGCCACTTGAACTATCTCATCCATATTAGTAACGACATTGCCGGCTTTGTCTCTTAACGCACCCATCTGATTCTTGCCTACTCCTAGTTTCTTCTTCACTGTTTTTAGGCTTCCGCCGTTCCTGAGAGCCTCTTCAATTCTATTCCTATTATATTTCCTGATGTCCGCTGTCTTACGCGTGTTCATTAACTTAAAAAGTTCTGCCAGTTCTATTCTAGCTGTAGGGTTAGAGGCTTTCACACATTGGCGTTTCTTGATCACATCTTTCGTCTCCTGCGATAGCTTACTGGTTTCCTGTCTAACGGTGTTACCACCGACTTCTATTGCGCAATCCTTAATGATGCCCTTGAGATTGTCGTTCATTGCTTGAACACTAAGGTCCTCTTCCTGAGTTAAAGCCGAATACCTGTTCTTTAGCTTGATCCGGAATTCCTCTAGTTTCCCTCTTACCGCTAACTCATTGATTGGCTTCTTGTGTACCAGTTTCTTCCGTTCACTCCTCAAGTCTAGGCTAATTCGAGTTCTTACCATCCTATGGTCGCTGCAGCGTACCTTGCCGAGCACGTCTACATCTTGTATGATGCCAGGGTTCGCGCAGAGTATGAAGTCGATTTCATTTCTTGTCTCACCATTCGGGCTCCTCCACGTCCACTTTCGACTAACCCGCTTGCGGAAAAAGGTATTCATTATCCGCATATTATTCTGTTCTGCAAACTCTACTAATAATTCTCCTCTGCTATTCCTAGAGCCTATGCCATATTCCCCCACTTACTTGTCTCCAGCCTGCTTCTTGCCTACCCTGGCATTGAAGTCGCCCATCAGTATAGTGTATATTTTTTTTACTTTACCCATCGCCGATTCTACGTCTTCATATAAGCTTTCGACTTCCTGGTCATCATGACTGCATGTAGGGGCGTAGACTTGTACCACCTTCAATTACCTCTTATTAAGTTTCACAACAAGACCTGCACCCTCTCGTTAATGCTATAGAATTCATGTATGTTACCAGCTATTTCCTTATTCATCAAGAATCCGACTCCTAGTTCTCGTCTCTCCGCTAAGCCCCGGTAACACAGTACATGCCCGCTTTTTAGCACTGTACATGCTTCTTTTGTCCTCCTAACCTCACTGAGCCCTACTAAATCCCATTTCCTACCCGCTAATTCCTCCAATAACACTGCTAGACTCGCCTCACTAGATAGCGTTCTAACGTTAAACGTTGCCAGGTTCAGATTCCAATGGCGGCCTGTCCGGAGCCAGGTATTCTTAGCACCCTCTGCAGCGCCACAGATCTGACCGCCGGCGTGGTCAGTTGCTTCACGGCTGCTGGAGACTGAGGGCCGGGGTTTGATTGTTGTCTTCATATAGGAGGTTGTGACCAAGTACTGCACCAGGGTGGCCAATCCTGCTCTGGTGAGAGAGTGCGTTACCGGTTCTGGTCACCGGGATCAGGCCGCACTCCAGGCCTGTTTGTGCAATTTTCTCACCACACGGTTTTTTTTCTGTAGTTTCCGGTGGAGAATTGCGCGGCACCGGGATCTGAATCACGGTCCTCTTGCACTGTAGACGGATACTCTACCGTCCCCACAGGATTTAAAATAAAAATTAAATTATCGGGTTTTGCGTGACAAAACCACTTTCCGATTATGCACGCCGTAGTGGAGGACTCCGAAAATTTCGACCAATTGGGGTTCTTTACCGTGCACCTAATTCTAAGTACACGGGTGTTTTCGCATTTCGCCCCCATCGAAATGCGGCCACCGTGGCGGGGGTCCGATCCCGCGACCTCGTGCTCAGCAGTCTTAACACCATAACCACTGAGCAACCACGGCGGGTCCCGCAAGAGTTGTGCGCCTCATTTAACCTACAGTGGTGCCCTATATGATCAGTCAAGGTGGACCAATCTGAGCTCGGTTATACCGCATGGACGGCACTCGGCTAGAGAACCTGGTATTTATGGCCTGCACATGTGTGGCCACACATAATTGAGGATATATAGTTTTTTTCAGGAGGGTTTCCGTACAGTGATAAAATGAAGGAAAAGACATTAAAAAGAAAGAAAAAAAAGGAACATAACATGTGATTTGAACTCGTGACCCTTCAATGTTGTCCGGAAAGGTAGGTCAGTCAGTTGGTTCGTCAAGCCACCGGATACTTTCAAGTGCCATTGCTCCTGCTACGAGCCTCATACTTATGTGGAAAGGGACTGATGATGTCCACGACAGCCGATTGGTTGGAAGGCATAATTTCTTGGAAAAATGGCCGCCAGAGGAGCAGCGTGAACTCCAGCGGCTTGAAAGACTAGGAATCGCATGCGCGCGCTGTTGCTTTGTCTCTGCGTGTAGTAGTTAAGAGAGCCAGTTTAAGGGCGGAGAAGAAGTAAGGAGAGGAAAGCAATATTCCAGCGCCGTGGTTTTAAAGCGCAGCCGTGGTAGGGAAACGGAAGGCGATATAAGCATGCGTGTCCATTATACGCACACGACAAACTGCCTTACAATATTTAGACTTGAGGGGAAGCTTCGTTAACAAACTATAACACGGCAATCAGCACTCGAATACGATGAGAGAAATTATTGAGACGTGGGAAATTCCCTTGAAATAAATCTGGTTTGCGAGACTAATGCTTGTATGTATTGAACCTCTTAAAAGATGAGGGGAAAATATGCGCTCACCGAGAGGGCATCGTCAGCACGAGACCATCACCAGGCACCTTACAGAGATGTGGAGAGCTTCGCGGCCGGAACGAAGCCTCCCCTCTCCGCCGGCCAAGAGTGGAAAACGCGCTTTCCGATCGCTCAAGGTTGCGCGGGCATAGTATAGCTCTAGCGTTTAGGAAAAGCTTAAACAGGCGCGAGGGCGGCACGCATAGCGTGGGAAGCTAGCCGCCAGAATAGCTATCCCAAGACCTGCTGCTGGTGAGGGCGAAATGCCTTCGTGTAATTATAATAACCCGAATAGGACTTCTTTCAAAGAAAAAAAAGAAAAAAAAAGTAAACGGCTCAGCAGGCTATTCTATGAGAGCTATGACTGATACTTTTCTATATGTATTCATCGCATCTATGGGATCGCATGCGCGCGCTGTTGCTATGTCTCTGCGTGTAGTAGTGAAGAGAGCCAGTTTAAGGGCGGAGAAGAAGGAAGGAGAGGAAAGCAATATTGCAGCGCCGTTGTTTAAAAGCGCAACCGTAGTAGGGAAACGGAAGGCGATATAACGGAAGGCGGCATAGCTTACAATATAAGCACACAAATCTTATGAAGACAGGCACTTCTCAACGGATTTATTTCTTCGTCAAACACCAATGCAAATCCACAGCAGACCAGAGAAGGTAATAAGGAGCATTATAATGCGATATGCGCGCTTTGATGTAAATACCCCAAACGGCTTTCTTATTGATGAATATAGGTCACGCTTTTAAATACCTTGCTCTTCTGCGCCATGTGTGCTCTTTAAATCGCCTTAAAGGTGTTTGTGCATGAAACAGTTGAAATACGGTTTCGAAGACAAGCAAGGGAAATTTCTTCTGCACAATATGTAGGTGAATAAAACGAATTGATGTATGTTTTTTTTTTCAGATTCGTTGGACAAGCCTATTGGTGTACAGTATTGATATGCCTCAAAGTCATCGCTGTCACCTATCAAATTATACATACCTGTACCATAGTTTGTATACTTATTATTATGTATATCTAATAAACGCGAATACGACACAAGAAACACCTGTGAAGATTACCACAGAATTGAAGAATTTTGCGCGCATAACGTGCGATGAATTTATAGTTGCGCCTATGCTATCTTTCATGATTCTACATCTCCATTCATCTCGTGCTGTTCAGTATTGCAATAATTGGCAACTTCTCGGGTGATGGTTTGATGTGACAAGTTTTCCTAGGCTTCACCTGCTGCGTAGGTAAACTCACTAAGCGTAATGTTCGCCTCGACATGCCTGTATTGAATATTCTCGATCTCAAGAAAACTATGCGTGCCTGCTACCAGGTCCTATATTATATCCGGCAGCATCTGGCCCTTTGAAACCCTGATATGTTTAGCCATTTTGGAGCTGTGAAAAAGATGTGAGGTGTCGTTTTATTACATTTTATTGTTATTTCTAAAAAGAAAGAAATCAGCTCTGAGCGCACCACTCATTTCTCATTTATATTCACCAGCGCATGCATACAGATTACACTTCCTATTGCACTTATTGACAGTTTAAAAAATGACAGTATATATGACCTGTCCTTTTTCCTCACGCTTCATTTTTCTTTCTTTTCGTGCTTGAATAATTATTGTATTCGACATTAGTTCGCCTCATTCTTTACCTTACACTTCTAATGCGCTGCGCAAATTTGTTAGTGGAGATTTCTGTGGATGTTGTCTGAAGCCCTCTAAAGCGTGGCTTTCTTTGTCTACCGCTGCATGCTTTCGGCTGAGTTGGCCTGTCTCTCTGCCTTTATGTTTAGGATGGTCGCTGTCTGTTTTCTCACGGAGAAGATTTGCATTCCCAAAAACCATCATCGACGATTACCATATTAACGCAAAATTCGACCTCAGCTCTATACATATTGTAACAGATAAGAAAGGCACGGACAAGAGAAAAGAAGGGAAGATGGAGAGGACGAAGAGTTGGAGAGGCCGAGCTGCGCTACTATCACGCTACGATCATCATCTATCGCCTGTAAATGAAACCATTTCTTCGCAACTCTTCGTAACAGTTGTGGTGGAAGGTGCGGGGTAATCGACACCCAAAGACGGAGGCTGAACCAGAACTTCTTCGACGGAACCGTCGCATTGCTGGACTCCCACCGTATCTACCGGAGCTGAATATGTCCCACGACGCAGACGAACAACGGCCCATTCCAACAGCTGCGCCGACAAGTTCCGTTCTGCAACTGAGAGATGCGCGTCCCTTCGCCGGAAGATCGGACGAAGACGTCGAGGAATGGCTCATCCATTATCACCGGGTGAGTGCCGCCAACAAGTGGAACAGCGCTTATCAGCTTTCGAACGTAGTGTTCTTTCTAACGGATACTGTGTTGCTGTGGTTCGACAATAACGAGCAAACGTTCACAACATGGGGAAGATTTGTTTCCGAAATCACAGAGAGATTCGGCGACTCCGCGACGAAAAATAAAAGGGCGGAACAGATGTTGCTGCAACGTGCGCAAGTGCCAGGCGAAACCTGCACGACCTATATTGAGGTGGTAATAAAACTGTTTAGGATGGTGGACTCTGGAAGGTCTGAGGAAGATAAAGTCGGGCACATCCTGAAAGGAATTGCCGAAGACGTCTATAATTTCCTCATCGCAAAGGACAACCTGGCTTCCGTCACTGACATCATTCGGCATTGTCGTACTTTCGAGCAGCTGAAAACGAGGCGCATCACGCCGAAGTTTGGCAGGCTAGCCAATGGGACAACAGTTGCAAGCGTGGAAAGCAACCAGCCCCTCGATCTTGCATCAACGATCAGACAAATAGTTAGGGAAGAGCTCAGCCTGCACGCACAAGCGACACATTCAGGCACTCACAGCTTCCGCCTACCACCAGATTTCGAGTCAAACGTGGCTTCCATCGCCCCGTATCCTGCGGCGAGGGGCACCGAGGATTATGAACTCGGGCCCCGACAGCAGCCACGTCTCTACGACAGAGGCGCTACTTATGACGCTCGACCACAACGAGAGCAGTCGCGTTTTTGCCCCCGAGGCCCTGTGACTTCTGCCAGGCCACGACAAGAAGGGCACTGACCCTACTACCACGACGTGACTTATGAACGATATGACGGATTTCAGTGAGGCGCAGAGACACGTTATCCACATGACAACGAACTTTCTCGCCGCCCGCAGCAGCCTAGCATCCGTTTCGAGGAAGATGCTGTGAACCGCGACCCTCCTGTGTGCTAAAACTGCGGTTCCACAGGCCATATAGCATGGTATTGTCGCCAAGGCCGTCAATCACGAAGGACACCACTAATGTTCTCGCCACCCAGAACCCGTACTTCATATGACTTGCGGACGACCGACTCCCTTCCAATGCACCACTTCCCACACGAGACCAGACGCGGCGATTCGCCAACTTCTGAGCGGAGTATGACGCCGCCAAATAATCGTCCCCGTCGCTCTCCGTCCCCTCGGCGCTATTCTTCGTCACCGCCACCGGGAAACTAGCATCCGCGGCCAATGGAGGTGAGGTCGCCGGACAGTCTTTGCCAGAAATTTCTCTGCCTGTTGTGATGCTCAAAAACAAAGTGAATGTCTCGATTGACGCAATACCGACCATGGCGTTAGTGGATACTGGAGCGACTGTGTCTGTGATGAGCCTCGCTTTCAAGAACCGTGTAGGCCACAAAGTTATGTTTTCTTGGAACAACGGTATTACTTTTCGTGGAGTGGGTGGCGACTGGCTTCATCCCTTTGGTGTTTGTGCTGTGAGTGTTTTGTTGGCTGGGAAAGTTTTTGTGTCGGAATTCCTTGTTCTTGCTCGTTGTTCGCACGATGTTATTCTTGGTATTGATTTTCTTGAACAGTGCGGCGCTTCCGTGGACTGTGGTTGTGGCGAAATATCATTGAACAAGTTAATTATATCAACAGATTCCGAACAAAGTTCGCGTGGCGAACACAAGGACATAAACACACTCAGTGTTCTTGATGAAGTGATTGCACCATCGTGGTGCCTGACGCCCATTTGTGTTTCTGCAACTACTGTTGACGCTGATTGTGTTGATCTTGTAGTTAGGCCTCTCCGCATAAACTGTGCCAAAAAACATATACTTGTGCTCTGCTCTGTCGTGTGCATGACGAAAGGAGTCGCCACATCGTGAGCGCTGAACTGTTCCGCCACGCCAGTTGTCCTTCCTCGTGGTATGAAAATCGCTCTCTTCGATGAAGCCGCATGTAACTCAATGGCGGCCCTAACTACGGACGTCTCTACAGCTTGCTCTCCTTGCGATAACAGCCATTTTGAAATGCTAATGCTTGGCATGATCAGCAAGGCTCTCGGTGCGTCGGAACGGCAAGCACTGGTACATATCCTTGCCAGGCATGAGGCTGCATTCGACTTCACGCATGGAGATGCGCCGCTTCATTTGCCGTCGTCCCGCGCTCGTCACAGAATAGATACCGGCTCCGCACACCCCATCCGCCAGAAGCCCCACCGATTGTCATCCTCCGAGCGAAAAGTTATTGCACAACAAGTCAAGGAGATGATGGACAAAGGTGTCGTTCAAGAGTCGTCTAGTCCATGGGCAGCCCCAGTAATCCTGGTCCGAAAAAAAAGATGGCTCCGGGTGATGCTGCGTGGATTACAGACATCTAAACGCAGTGACGAAGAAGGATGTCTATCCTCTACCGCGAATAGATGACGTCATTGATTGCTTACACGCTGCTTCTTACTTCTCAACACTTGATTTGGGATCGCGGTATTGGCAAATACCTATGGACCCTGCCGACAAGGAAAAGACCGCTTTCGTGACTCCAGATTGCCTATCCGAATTTAATGTTATGCCTTTTGGCCTTTGCAATGCTCCTGCCACCTTCGAAAGATTCATGGACACAGTACTACGTGGCCTGAAGTGGGAGATATGCATGTGTTACCTCGATGATGTTGTAATCTTTGGCCGCACGTTTGAAGAGCATAATGAACGCCTCAGCCTTGTTCTCGACTGCATCGAGAAAGCTGGACTGGTTCTAAACTCGAAGAAATGTCACTTTGGCGAACGTCAAACACTGGTCCTGGGACACTTAGTTGACACGGATGGCGTCAGACCCGATCCTCGTAAGATTGAAGCTGTGAGCTCCTTCAAGCCACCACAATCAGCACGAGAACTTCGCTCGTTCATTGCCCTATGTTCATATTTTCGTCGTTTTGTTCCCAGGTTTGCCGACATCGTCTACCCGTTGACAAGTATTTTGCGACAAAATGCATCCTTCAATTGGACACCAGGCGCATCATTTTCTCAACTGAAGTTTATACTAACGTCAGCACCGCTCTTGCGTCACTTCGATCCGTCTTGCCCAACTGAAGTTCACACTGATGCTAGTGGAATTGGGATAGGCGCGGTGCTTGTACAACGTCACAGTGGCGCAGAACATGTAGTCGCATATGCCAGCCGTTGCCTGAGCAAATCTGAACGGAATTATACGGTTACGGAACAGGAATGCCTGGCAGCTGTTTTCGCCATACAGAAGTTTCGGTGTTATCTTTACGGTAGACCATTCAAGATTATCACCGGCCATCATTCTTTATGCTGGCTGGTCGGTTTGCGTGAGCCCTCTGGTCGCCTCGCACGCTTGGCGCTGCGCCTCCAGGAATACGACTTTGTGGTGTCATACAAGAGTGGCCGTCGTCACGCTGACGCAGACTGCCTCTCTCGGATTCCTCTTGCGGCTACCGACTGCGATGCTGATAATTTTGACGACTGTCTCGCTGCTGTTACTTCTACGTTCCCTGACGCGGCAGACTTTCAGCGAGAACAACGGAGTGATGTTACCCTCGATCTGCTTTTTGTCGCCGCCCGTACTTCTCAAGGCAGCGGTCGCTTTACCGTCCGTGACAAATTACTCTACAAAACTAATTATTCCGGGCATGGAGTGCGTTTTCTGCTTGTTGTCCCGGAGAGCCTTCGCTCCGACGTTCTACGCGCCATGCATGACTATGTGACATCCGGCCATTTCGGTTTCGTACGAACGCTACACCGCACGCAGGAGCGCTTTTACTGGCCCAAGATGTACGAAACAACCAAGCGCTATGTCGCTAGTTGTGAAACCTGCCAACGTCACAAGCGACCGACCACCGCAGCCCCGGGTCCCCTTCGGCCATTGACACCACCCAACACGCCATTCGAGCAAGTAGGCATTGACCTTTTGGGTCCATTCCCGTTATCTAGCAACAAGATCCGTTGGATAATTGTCTGCGTAGACCAGCTTACACGGTATGCAGAAACTGCAGCCATACCGTCTTCCACCACCGCTTGCGTGGCGGTCTTCCTGTTGAGTTCCGTGGTCCTTCGTCATGGCCCACCACGTGTCATCATCAGCGACCGTGGTCGCCAGTTCACTGCTGATGCCATTGAAGAGCTACTTCGTTTGTGCACTTCCCAGTTCTGTCATTCCACGCCGTATCATCCACAGACCAATGGCCTCGTTGAAAGGACGAAGAGAACGCTGACCAAAATGCTTGCCATGTACGTCTCCTCCAATCATAAGAACTGGGACGTGTGCTGCCCTTCATCACTTACGCATACAACACGGCGAAACACGAAATCACGAACTATAGCCCATTTTATCTCCTCTATGCCAGGTTACCGCGAAGCGCTCTGGACACTTTCTTACCGTTCGTTCTGCACAGTGACGATTCTGTATCGAAGACTTTGTGTCTCGCCGAAGAAGCGAGTCGAATAGCTCGTCTTCGTACTCTGGCCTCGCAAAGTCGTTGGAAAGAGCGATACGACAACCGTCACGTACAAGTATCGTTGGAAAAAGGTGACTTGGTCCTTCTTTGGACACCGCAACGCAAGCGTGGATTGTGCCAAAAGTTATTGTCACACTATTCAGGCCCATTTGTAGTTGTAGAACGCCTCAGCGAACTCACTTACGTCATAGCTCGCCTACTGTGCAACGGTCGGCGATCAAGCAGAACTCAGCTGACTCACATTGCTCTCCTGAAACCTTTCTACCCTGCTTGTGCATCCTGACTCGCCCCACGGGCTTCGTCTGCTTGCGGGGAAATGTAACAGATACGAAAGGCACGGACAAGAGAAAAGAAGGGAAGACGAAGAGGACGAAGAGTTGGAGAGGCCGAGCTGCGCTACTATCACGCTACGATCATCATCCATCGCCTGTAAATAAAACCATTTCTTCGCAACTCTTCGTAACAATATTTTCATTTACCATTATATTGGGGGAAAGAACCTGAAAGATATAAGCATCAGAGTCGCCAATCGCTGAAACTCTGACCTGCGTGTCAAGCGCCTTGCCTTTTACACATGGCTAGTCAAAGGTTCCAGTGTAATCGCTGGTGCTGTGTGGCTTCTAGAAACACAACACTGGAAAACTGGAAAAATGCAAACATTTTACAAATCAACAAAAAGGGGGGCAATTATGAACTGAAAAGCTATAGGCCTATTAGCTTACTCCAGTGCTATAGTATATTCACCAAAGTAATCTGTAACAGTATAAGGGCAACACTGCACTTTAGTCAACCAACGGAACAGGCTGGTTTCAGGAAGGCATACTCTATAATGAATCACGTCCATGTCATTAATCAGGTAAAGCAGACATCCGCAAAGTACAATGAACCTCTCTATATGGCTTTTATAGATTGGAAAAAGCATTTTGATTCAGCAGAGATACGAGCAGTCATAGATGCATACCATATTCAAAGAATACAGACCGCTTACGCAAATACCATGAAAAATATCTACAGAGACTCCACAGCGACCTTATTTCTTCACAAGTGAAGTAGGTATGATACTTATAAGGAAAAGCGGTCAGACAAGGAGACACAATATCTATAATGCTGTTCACTGCGTGTTACGTGCTATTAAACGCGGAAGGTTTAGGATTAACGGTCGACGGCGAATTCCTCAGCAACCTTCGGTTTGCCGATGGCTGATTCCTCACCTCAAAAGGGAGAGTGTAAGGGTTGAAGATTCATGTGCAGAAGACAAAGACAACGATAAATAACCGGGCAAGGGAACTAGAGCTCAGGATTGTAAGTTAGCCTCTAGAGTTGTGAAGGAGTACATTTACCTAGGTAAACTAATCACAAGGAACCCTGGCCATGAGACGCAAATTCACAGAAGAATAAAAACGCATTGGAGCACATACGGCAGTCATCGCGAGCTCCTTACTGGGAGCTTATTGTTAGCATTAAAAAGGAGAGTATATAATCAGTGCATTGTACCGGTGCTGGTATATGTGGAGATATTTGGAGACTGACAAAGAAAGCTTCAGAACAAGCTAAGGAGAGCGCAAGAACCGATAGAACAAAGATTACTAGGCCTAACTTAAGGAGACAGAAAGTGAACGGTCAGGATCACAGATCAAACGTGTATAGACGATATTTTGATAGGCAATAATAGAAAGAAATGGCGCTGGCCAGGTCGTGTAATGCGCAGATGAGATAATCGTTTGAACATTAGTGTGACAGAGTGGGTAACAAGAGAAGAGGAGCGCAGTAGAGGACCAGAGAAGACTAGGTGCTGTGACGAAATAGGAAATTTGCGGGTGGTAGTTGAAATCGTGTGGTCCAGGACTGGGGTAATCGGAGATCGCAGTGAAAAGGATTTCGACCTGCAGTGGCCATGAAATAGGCTGATTATGAGGATAATGATAATGATATGATGATGATTATGGCATTCTAGTGTCACTAATGATTGTGTTTCGATCGCAGATAATTAGCACTGCTCACATACTGTAAGATAGTGCAATGTATTAAACGTTCTGACGAAATTCGCGAAGGGTCACACTTTTATTCAAAACAATTATTCTCTGTTTATATCAACTCTTATCCTGCGAGATTGTTATCGCGCAACCATAAATGGGAGTAAGGTGGCGCCACTTTTTATGTCAATTCTGGCAACCGATATAGGTCTACCTCCATGTATGGTGTGACCTAAACGCTTCGTATTAAACTTATTAACCTGCTGATGGCAAATACGTATTTGAGGCAAAATATTCCGCTCTACAATGTACAGTGCCAACTGACACAAAATATTCTGCTCCTACTGGAATATTTTAATCCTGTTATCAGCGAATTTCAAAAATGTTTATTGTGCAATGATGTTCTAGGCGCTAAAAGTCTAGCGTGGCTGGTTTCTACTGTCAGCGGAGACGTACAACCAGTCAGAAGAACGAAAATATTTTCTTTGGTGTCGAATTTGTGCTCTGGTTGAGAATTAGTGGTGGGCAGATAAATCTGATAGGAGGTAGGGCTACAGTAAAAAGTGCGGTTTGTTCTGTGTACTTAGCAGTGTGTCCTGTGCGCATGCTAACCCGTACTGATTTATAGCTCTGACATTTTGTTTCGCCATCGTTCACGTTTGGCCATATTGATGAAAATGCGACAAATACAGCAGGATTGTTTCTACAAAAGTCAAAGACAGAAAGAAGAAATACGAGCTATGTCGATTCGGTAATTACTATGAGCCACTCTGGCTGTCTAGTGGTTATACATTATGCCATTTTCTTGTAATCAATATTGAGTAGCCGTCACTATTATAGGGTGACTACAAATTCTTGTTTCGTTAACTGTCTAGTGTGGGTAACCACACTAGCCTCATCTAGACTAGTAACTACACTAGTCTAACCTAGTCATCTACCCACTCATGTAGATTAAAGGGTGACTACGTAACTTTCTTTTGTTATCAGTATAGAGTGGGTAACTTCGAGAGTCGTCACTTTGTGAAAAAAAAACCAACCACGGCTAACCCTCGGTTGCAAAAAAAGCCATGGCTGTTGCTTGAAGTGCCCTCGAAACGCACAGTGCATTGGGGGCTTCATCTTAGACTGGGACATTGAGACCGATACATTTGGACAAGGGTAGACCTGTAACCAATGGTGGTGGTGAAATAAATAGACTGTGCATGGTACTTGCGTGCGTAGGTCACGCATGCTTCTGTTATGGGGTGTTACATAAGCATGAATAATGATCGCGTTCCGTAAAAGAAGCACCCGAACACTGACGCGAAACGCAGAGCGCTTGGCTGGCTGGGGCCGCAGAAGCAATGCTACGCTATAGCGAGCATTTGTGGTGCAGAATACTGAAGTAATCGTCAATGCGGCCGATCGCTCGGACCATGCGTTGAAAAAAGCTGAAAAAAGTGCGGACGCACATGACAGCAGCGTTGCAGCACACATGCCTGAAAGCGCTGATTTCACTCTTGGATGTACACAGAAGCGGCAGCTTCATTGTGTGCGCCTTGGTCTGAAATATAGCAGAAGGTTGGCCTGAAGCACGCGGGTGCAACCTCTTTACGTTGTGTTCGCCGGTTATATGTTATTTATATAATAAAAATGGCAGAATATAACATTCTTACCGGGTCAAAGAACAGAGCTCAGACAGCTTTCCTGCACGCAAATCTCCACGTAGCTTAATATAATGAGCTCCTTGATTCGGTGGTCTGGTATTAACGCACCAAATGAATGATCAAAGTTCAAACGAAACGCAAAGGCAGTCAAAAAGAGAGGACAGGTGCTAACTTGCAAGTGATTTTCATTAGGAAGAGCTTAATGTGGGCGTTTATTACGTTCGTCTTTGTCATCATGATAATATCGTCATCATGCTACGTTGATGGATCCTCATCTTCGTTTTGGCGTGATCACCATTATCGGATGTCTGCATTTGCTGGTTCTATGCCGAGTACTCGGGCCAAATACACGTTGCTCCCACAGAGACGTCGTAAGCGGTGTAGTTGACTTCTCGACCTTCAGTCCTCTACCCGTTCAATTTGCCCTCTGGACCATCGTTCAGGCCGCCGATTGAGCCCACTGTCCACTAGCATGTCTCAGGCCAACCGACCCTCCACTTCTACCACAACAGTTCCGACACCGCAAGACAACCCTTATATTATAAGCAGTCACCAGCATGGACCCCATCCCCTCGCTGGTCCTCACGGGGAAGATGTGGAGGACGGGTAGAGTGACTATGAGCGATGAAGTTCCCTTAATCGTTGGGACGCCCGCTCAAGATCTGTCATGTCTCATTTTACTTGACGGGTGTGGCGAAGTCGTGATTGTTTTCGTCGAGCACGAGATTGACTTAACTGACTGTACTACTTTAAGCAGCAGCTGCGCCATCTATTTCATACCCCGGCGGTTCGCTCTACCGTCGTAAAGAAATGCCTCGAAATTCGCCAACAACAGCCAGGTGAATCTACAGCATCGTACATAGAGGGTGTTCTTGAGGTCCGCCACCGTGTGAGGTAATCTATGTCAGAGTCAGACAAAGGACGCCACATAATAAAAGGCATTGGAATAGTCGTCTTCATTTCCCTTGCCAATAGGAACCCCACTGCACTCACTGACATCGTCACAACGTATCAGCTTCTGGACAATGTTGAGTCTGTTCGCATTCAGCCGGTGTTTGGCGGATATTCTTTCACCACGGACCCATAGTTGTGTCTCATGATAGGAACAGTGATACACGAAGAATTAAAATCAAAGCACTTGTCATCGCCGTCGGTGTGCCCCAGTCCGTCTTCTGGCACGGCATTGTGGGAAGCCATCAGGGATGCACTGACAGCATTGACCTACTCCATGAACGTGCAAGCCTCCGTCTCTTATCCGCTCCCAACGTATGCGCAAATTGTTGCCTCGCCTCCAGGATACACTAACTCAACGAATGCCGGTAACACTGTGAGCGTCCGTTGCTGCCGCGGCTCTACATAACAAACCGTCAATAACGCCTGAGCCCTCAACGGCGCACCTGAATTCACTGGGTCCCGGAGAACCTAGCACTCTGAGCTACCCGCCTTGGCGTCTGTCACGTCCCAAGTGCTATTATTACGCATATCGCACCCATATTTCACGTTTCAGCGCGAAGCACCAGCAATATGGGCGTCGGGGGTACTAAATGGCTGAATGAAACTTTTCCAGTGGAGCTTCTTCCTTAAGCCGGTGTTTCTCTACACCTCCGTTCCACTCTAAATCGCTGCCCGCATTGGCTGAAGACCGAAGCACTTACCGTTCAGCCAGACGCCGCTGCATGTCACCACTACGGCCTGTCTCAGTCAACTCCACCAATCCTCCCGAAAAATAAACGATGC